>NW_026652299.1:20787891-20978921 GCF_009828535.3 Hylobates moloch
CTCCAATGCACCAATGCATTTTTCACTGGAATATGAACCCTGGTTTGCAGAATGGGGCGAGTCTGGGGCACATTTGCAACTGCCGCCTTGAGTTCCAAAGACCAGGCTGACTCAGGAGGAATATTACTCAAGCTAACTGCAGTTTGTAAAACAGGAGCAAAAAGAATAAGAAAGGAAAAAAAAATGATCAGAGCTGCAAGTCACTGGAGTATGGCAATCCTGCAGGCATGTTAAGAACGAAAACAGCTGGGTGCAGTGGCACGCACCTGTGGTCCCAGCTACTTAGGAGGCTGACACAGAAGGACGGCTTTAGGCTAGGGGTTCATATCCAGCCTGGGCAACATAGCAAAAACCTATCTAAATAAATAAATAAATAAAACAGGATTTAAATAGAAAAATTACTGGTGAAGGAACCCATCAGGCACCATTGTTCTAGTCAAAACTTTAGCATTGCCCTAGTTGCTTATTTCCCTCACTTCTCTACTGTTGTGTCAGAGCCTTTAGGAAGCCTTGAGGTTCATTTCTAAAACAAAGTGAGACATGCCCATGTTTGGCATTTCCATGACTCCTGCCCCCTATTCCAGTCTGTGGTCCTCTCTTCCCGAGAGCTCAGCCTTGGCCCCAGCTATGTGTCCATTTCCATGGCTTTTACACTTGCCCTCTCCTAGGTTGTGTAATGAGATCATATGAGTCTCCTGCCTAAAACTCATTTCAGTGAAAATAAGAAAGATTGATATATTCCCATATATGTTAGAATAAAGTTCAAACTCCTTGTCAAGGCCCAAAGATTCTAAATAATTTTGCCTTTCTCTAACTCCATCTCATCTCTTCTCCCACCTCCTCCCATTGTGCTTACTTATTTCCAGTTATACTGTTTCCCCTTCAATTCTGCAAATAGCCACACTGTCTCTTGACTTTGTACTTTTTTTCTCCTTCTGTCTTGAATGCTCTTCCCTAGCTCTTCAAATGCCTGGCTCAGTCTCACTCAGATCTGGGCTCACTGTCACCTTTTAGAGAAACCTTGCTGATCGGTTATTTAAAACAAGGCTACTTATTTATTTTGTCACATCACCATATTTATTTTCTTCACAGCAGTTGCTACAGTCTAAATTCTCTTGCTTACCTATTTGATTACATGTGTACTGTCTGCTCCAGTAGACTGTAAGCTTTACCAGAACAGCAACCTATTCTGCCTCATTTGAAGTGTGCACCCTATGTTGAGCAAAATGCCTGGCATGTAGTAAGCAAGTGGTAAATGTCTATTGCATAAATAAAACTGATGGTGAATCAGTGTCCACAAATGAGCCAAGGAAAATGGCTCAGGGCTGAGACCATGGGCAATGAAAAAGTTCTTTGCACTGTTTGTGAGAATAGAAAGGCTGGACGCAGTCACATTGGGGTTGAGTTCTCAAACTGTAATAAGCACAAATAAAATGATGAAACATAGTGAAAGAATGACTGTTCCCTGTCCATCTATCTATCAATCATTTATCTATTTACTTTTTGTGTGTGTGTAATGTCTACAGCTTTATCCTTTCATAAAATGCATGCTGTATTTGGTAATTTTCAAATTTAATAATTATATGAGCATAATTAGAATATAGATGTTTACATTTCATTTTAAAAATAAATGCAAGCACTTATGAGTTTTTAGAATGCAAAATTAAGTGGAATATCTTGATTCTCAATCTCAGATTAACTAAAGATATATTTTGTGATGCAGCAGTCAATTTATATGGTTAAACAGTGTATCATTGAAACGCTTGCACATAATATGTGTGACAATGTTTGAGATAATGAAACTACAAAAGCAAAGGAAAAAATTTTGATTAAAAGTGAACATGTCTTTTTGGAAGTTAAAATAATCAAATGGTAAAATATTACTTCTAATAATTGCCATATTTATTTTTTTGCTTTCCTTTTGTTTAGAGACCAGTCAACCTATTCCACAAACTTCTAAAAGCATATAGATGTGAGAAAAACTGAAACTGAAATGGTCATTATTTCTAAGTGCAAGTTTTCTTTTCAACTAGGACTGGGTTTTGAGCATATCTTAATTAACAAAAAACTTAATGAAAGCTTAGTAAAGTTTGAAGGAGGAGGTCATTGCATTAATGTTCTTTCCACAATTCTCAGCAATATCATTTATATCCGCTTCCCTGAGGTGTTATTCCATATGCCCCTTCTGGATATGACTATGTAGGGAGTGTAAGAATCTTTGCAAATTGCTTCAAGAGGATGATCATGATTTTAACTGCCACAACCAATCAAATCTGAAGGTCCATTTATTTAATGAACATGAATTCATTTAAAAAAGGAGATTACCAAACTCATCATTTAATAACAAAAAGGGAAACAATACAAATAAATAGCATAATTAAATAGCAAAAGGTAATGAGAATCTAGGCATTTAGAGTATCTGCAAAAGGCTAACAATGACTTTTCCAAATTAATTGATGTAGGATAGGTTTCTTTGTTTGTTTTTTTATCAGGATGGAGTCTTACTCTGACGCCTGGGCTGGAGTGCAGTGGCGCAATCTTGGCTCACTGCAACCTCCACCTCCCAGGTTCAAGTGATTCTCCTGCCTCAGCCTCCCGAGCTGCTGGGACTACAGGCGCCCGCCACCATGGCCGGCTAATTTTTTTGTATTTTTAGTAGAGACGGGGTTTCACCGTGTTAGCCAGGATGGTCTCGATCTCCTGACCTTGTGTCCTCCCGCCTCGGCCTCCGAAAGTGCTGGGATTACAGGCGTGAGCCGCCGCGCCCGGCCGCCGGAGACTGAGTCTTCCTCATTTTCATGTGCATCTCCCATAATTGAATGTCTGGCACGTACTCAAAAAGTGGTATTCACCAAATTTTATGTACCCAAGAGTTCCAGAGAAGTTTGTTGTTTTTATTATTGCCCTTGTTCAGTGAAGCAATCATTCCAAATGCCAACATGGAATCCCACCTACCTCTAATTCAGTTCCATAGCTAATGAGGTCCACGCCTCTGTGGTATCAAATGATCATTTTGTAAATAATATGATCTCTGACCACATATGTGAGAAGGAGGAGATGGCAAAAAGCCAAGACTGTTCCTTCTGCTTCCTGGCTCCCAGACTCTTCAGGACCTTACCCCATAAATTATCATTTTTTCTCATCTACTGCTAATTGGTCCATCTTCTAAGAAAACAATCATACTCCAAACCCTGCTTTTAAAAACAATCTCTCCTCAGGTCCTTTCCCCAGGATATAGCCATTTTTCTCTTTTTGTAGTCCTTTTTCTCATCTGTTGTTCATCAACAATTTATCATCAATATGATCTAGGCTTTATATCCATCAGCTTCAATCTAGCTTTTTCCTCTACCACTATTATGACACTTTTTGTGAAACGAGCACATATGACCTCTTAATAGTTAAATTATAGAGTTCGTACATTGTTTCTTGTTTTTGTTTACACTGAGTAAATCTATAGAATTTGTAATAATTGAGATATGGGTGAAATCACTGTAGCAATTTCAGCCTTGATTATTTTCAATGGCAAGTAAACCTCATTCTGCATTGATGGTGAATTCAAATGCAAAGATATTTATTAACCATCTGCAATTAAAAAAAAAGCTATAGGGGAAATACAACGAAAATACCAAGCAGTATTTTTATCCAAAATTATTATATAGTGGTACAAACAACCATACACCATAAACTACATTATGTTATGAAACAGACTGTGATGATGGAAATCAAGTGTATATTAGACAGAAGGGTTATTCTAACTGGAAGGATTGAGGGGTGGGGTCAGGGCTGCTTAAAAAGTTTTTTTTTCCTTATTTTTTCCCTGCCTTTATTTTTCTCCTTTGAGTTATTGTTGTTTGAGTGGTTAATAACACTTCTCAGTTCATGGGACATTGTCATCAGGGTTCTATGTAAGGTTCTCTTATATTTTATGAATTTATTTACTTTCTGTAACTTCATTCTCCACTGGAGAAAATTTTATACAGAAGATCACATAAGAACTGGACTTGGGTGGATGAATAGGACGTCCACAGAGGAAGTGAAGGGTGCTCCAAAAAGAGGGAAAAGGGGAACATAGGTACCGAGAATTGATCGTTGCTTAAGTCTGGGGTTAGTGGCAGCATATATGTCTGGAAAGATTGTTGCATTAAGTTGTAAAGGCCTTGATATCCTGTGTTAATACAATTGCAACACCATGACGAATTTTGAGCAAATGAGTTGCTGGATCTGGCTCATGTAAGATCATTCTAACAGAGGTATAGAGAATCTATTTTAGAAACTGGGGCAGAACAAAGATAACTGAGAAAGAACATAGAAGAAACTGGACTAGGGAGATTACTTTGAAGGTGGTTCGTTATCTAAATCATAATCACAATTAAGATTTAAGGTAATATTTCCCATTGATACAGAAGTTTAAAATAAGACAGATGTCTATTTGCAGTTAATCTTTTCTTCCATACTGATCCTACAGGCCTGATGTTAAATGCTTTTGAAAGTGCTCTTGTTATCCCTATAAACATTGGAGTTTGGTTTCCTTGGGAAATATAAGAGCAAAGTTTATTAGTCTATTCATTCCTAGTACTAAACTATAATGGATTTAGTGGTAGAATGAAAGATTCAGTTTTCTTAACTTGCCATATATCTTTTATTACATTAGTGATATGTTTTCCTGATACTTGTTTCCTTGTGAACTGTACTTTTCTCTCTCTCTTTGAATTAGTTGCTATCAAGGTGAATAGCTGAATAATCTTGCATTAATTATTAATACTTCTTATGCCAAAGCTAATTAATGGTTTTGCACAATTTAAATAAACTACAGTCTTATATAAAGAAACAGCTTCTTTCTTTAGAAAGCTAACACATATATAAACATATGGTCATAATTTGAACATATTAACAATGTAAGTTTCCAACACAATCATATGAAGAGATTAGAAACAAGGAAATCCTAAGTCTTCTATGATGGCATTCTATTAAAATCCAAATTGAAATGTGTGAAAAAAGTTACTTAAATATATGTGCCTATAATCTGTCTATCTATCTGTTATCTATCTATCTATCTCTTTTCAGCCATCTATCTATTTATTTTACTGCCTTCATTACCTACAATTTTTTGTGATTCTCCAAATTCCTTTTATTCCATGTTATATTTATCAAGAGTTTTGATTTTGGTCTTGGATTTTCTGCGATTTCTTTATTATTCTACATTTAATTATTTTTATACCCCAACAGTTAATGTGATAACCTTTTTCTATTAATATCCCTTTCTCCATTCTAGTATTTATTTTTCTCTTTCCTGCCTGGCATTTCTCTATGAAGGAAACTTGACAGCTTTCGATCGTGGTATCTTTATGGTCGTAGCACAGACACCCTTTGAAGTTAACATCTTGTTTTCTCCTGAAGATAGTTTCTACTCCTTCTTTATTTTCTTTGACCCCAGCCCAGACTTCAATAATGCATTGAACTTGCTGTCGCTGATAGTCCTTCTGCTGATATTTCATTGCTGTCTCTCTTGCTCAGGGTCAAGGACAAACTCTCAGCTATTCTCACAAGATTTTAATAGGCTTTTACTGGCACTTAACATTTATAAATAGCAAACAACAAATGATACTTCTGTTGCATGTGCTACAAAATAAGCTTTTTGTACATTGAAGAACATATTTCTTAAATAAAAAAATTAAATAATGTCTCTATAACTAAATAACAGATAATAGGACCAAACCATAATTATATAAATTAATCTTATTTGGAAACTTTTTAGAACATATTTTATATTTTTATGAGTACATGTAGGCTTGGTTATGCTGGAGTAAAATATCAACACGAAAACACCAGTGTCTTAAAGCAACAGTTACAGCCCTAGCCAACTGTCCAGGGCAGCTGTCATCTCAGTTTTTGGCTCACTAGTTCAGACTCCGTGATCATCAAAAGAAAGGTAGAGTGTTCAGGAGGATCCACACCAGTAATGTAAGGCATTGGCCTAAAAAGGAACAAAGTTACTTTCTCTGAAAAGTATTATTCACAGGTTTTCACCTAAGTGAAAAGAAAAAAAAAAAAAAAAAGACACAAAAGGGTAATTCTCTTAAATAGCTACAGAAGTCGATAATCAGATATGGATAAAGACTAGAAATTTCTCCCACAACATGATACAATAGATTTCTATTTTACTGCCAACAACATATTAATTCTACTTTACTCCACGGCTACAAACTTTGGAAGATGTTATTAGCAGGCATTAGAAGAAGAAAGAGAGATAATTTGTTATGGAAGAGGCATTCAAATCTTGATAAATATAAACAAAGTATTTGGAACTAGAATAAATAAGCAAATACAAGGTAGAATAAAAAGGATACATCAGTTAGAGGACAGAACCATTTTGAGAGCTTTTTGGAGATGAGTGTGGAAAGAAAACAGAAAAAGTGTCAGAGAGGGATTGTATGGAGGTTGTGAATGGTGAATATTAAAAACACTAAATGCTGATATCCACATATGCTCACGTTCAGGCAAGTCCATAGATGGGAAGATACTTAGCTGGAGCGGAAATAAGGAATGGGCTGTGAGGTTTACAAGAACAGACCACCTAACACCTGTGTGAAGTGAAAACCTGGCCAAGGACCACAGTCATGAATTCAACTTCATTGTCCAGAAAACTAACTCATGCCCCATAGAGCTATTATGGAAGCATCCATTCCTTTTTACATAGAGCCCAATTTCACCTTATACAAAAAATTTACAGAGCATGCATATGCTTGCAAATAATTCATTTTCTGTGCCCTTTATTTTACTCATGGGTTGAAGAAGTAAAGAAGTGTCACAAAGGAAAGATCTTCTGGGTCCTAACAGGACTCAAATGAGTGCCCAAAATAAGAATGCATTCTTCTGCATACCTAGTTACTGTTTCGGCTGGTATTTCTTACTTACAGTTAATAAAATGTTAGACATCTCTCTAGTTCACAGGTTAGCCACCCCAGCTTCCTATTCAGAGCTCCCTAGTGGGAAGCTGTTGAGCCGAAAATTCATGATTGTCAGCCTCCAACAGAGAACTTCCACAGATTGCTGCTGCTACAGCTTCAGGATCCAATCCAGGTCCTGCTTTATGCCAGTCTGGTGTTTAACACTTAGTCTGGTTTATTACTTCCAATCAATCCTTTTTGGGGCTATGTTAACTGAAATTAGTTTCTGTTGTTTGCAACCAAAGAACCATAATTAAGACTGCCCTCTCCACTCCCCAAACAGCTGAGATTTTTCCACCCAAGTTGACTAAGAAACCTCTGAAAATAAATAGCAGGTTTAAGAGCCTGGTCTAGAGAGCAGAATCACAAGTCATTTAAAGGAGGATAAACAGGGTTCAATTACTAAATTCCTTTATTGGAGAAAATAGTCAAAAAGAGAAAAAGCAAACATAATTAAAGAGTTTTAAAATTGACGTCATCAGAAGAATGTGATATAATCAATAATTATAGGAAGTTAGCCTGTGAATGACTTGTGGACTGTCAATGGTATTCACATATGCATACGCTTCGATGAACCTGCTGTTCTTTCTCAACTATTCCACAAATGGAAGGGGCATGTGACTCCTTTCCCTCTCCTGTACTGATTTTCCTCATGGTCACTATTCCAACTGCACTCAGCTATTGGCAGTTGTCTTAATATGTCATACCCTTTGATGTGTACGTGTTTGTGCCCAAGTTATTTCTCCTTCCTTGGAGTGACTTTTCTCCCTTGTTTGTCCTTCACTTCTTAGAATCAGCTGTCACTCTTTGAAACCTCAGAGTCAATAACAAGAACAACTACAAAAATGATCACTCACTCACTACTTTCTCCTTACAGTTCCCAGAACCTACTCCTAGTATTCCGTTTTTCAAAATGCAGTTTGTTATTTAGTTGCATCTATTGTCTTTAATCCACTGTGAGTTCCTAAAAGTGGAGATGTGACTTACTTGTCATTGCATGTCTGGGAGGTACTTGGTACTTGGCACAGGGTGAATAATACTTTTTTTTTTTCACATGGATGAATGAATAAATTAGTGATCTAGGCTTAAGATTTTTCCACCTCAAAATCTGACACATACACACCTATTTACAAAATCTTATAGAAGCAAGTTTAGATAAAATTAATAAACTGAAAACTATCCTGTCCTTTCATATTTAGTTTGTAAATTCAATGTAGATAATGGATGGATTCTTATGTGTGTGTGTGTGTGTGTATATATATATAAAAAAGAATTTATTTTTTAATAGAAGCATCCAATCCTTTTTACATAAAGCCCAACTTTACCCTATGCATAAAATTTACAGAGCATGCATATGCTTGCAAATAATTTTCTGCACCCTTTATTTTACTCATAGGTTGTATGACTATGTACCCATGTGCATGTATGTGTGTTTTTTATACACATAGATGTGTGCACACGAGTCTACATGTTTGAATAGATTTTGAGAAGCCATTGTAATGCACTATTATAATGGAAGTCCAAATTGACTACAACTATGTCAATGAGTGGTTAATCACCAGCCTCACTATTTCCTCCTTGAATAGCCTTTCTGTCATCTCCATTTTCTCGAGTATTGCTCCCTATTCGTACACTGTATGTACCTTCACTCCCTTATCTCCTTCTTTCCATTAAGTTTATTCTTCATGGAACTGACATGGACTTTATTTTCAAACAGTGATTTCATTTTCATTAAACCAAGCTAGAAAGCCCAATTCTGTATGTATTCTGGGTTTGGTTTTTGCTGATGTTAATTCACCATATTAAGTCTTTGTCTTGGCTCTGCACAATCTAGTGATGAGCATATATGTATAAAATAGAAAAGAGCTTTTATATTTAATGTACTTTTCATGTGCGTTGAAACTCTGGGCAGAAGATGTGGGGTAAATGCAATTACTATGTAGAGTAGCATAGTAAATCTCAAATTACATGAGAAATTTACCTAGAATTAGATCAGATACATAGATGAGAGGTAGGTAGGTAGATAGATAAATTTTATTTAAGATGATCGTGATCAGGAGTGAATCTCCAAAATATTGTGAAGCTGTAGAACTTATATTGGGTATTTCTTTGGTTGCCTGTGTGCATCCATTCTTCCCTTTATGCAAGCATTCCCCTCGGACCTCTCACTCTTCCTCCTCCTCCCACCTACCCTAATGGGAATTACCCACCATGACTGCAGGCCCTCCAGGATGTGGTTGACAATTTCCTGTCCCTCAGAGCCTCAACTGCCATTCTCTAGATCTTGTCCCTGACACCTATACTTGACATACTGTCATGTGCTGTCCTAGAGTTCTACTTACTCATTATATTCTTTCCAGGTATTATCTTTTCGCAGGGTTACACTATGTGAAATGCTCTTATCTCCCCTGGGAGCCTGAAAAATGCAGCTTTATCTTGAAATCTCAGTTCTTCTGAGATTACCTGCTCCAGAAAGACTCTTCTAACTGCACAGTGGTTATTTAGATGAAATTACCTCTGTTTTCTGCCTTATCAATTCTAATATTGCACTTGCCATACTGCATTTATTTCTGCATAGAATTTTTGTGTGAGACAAAAGGAAAAAACGAACCCAATTCTCAAGCCCTCCCTGTATCCTACAACGTTCCTTCGTGGTGTCTGGCAGTTTTGACGCTGAGCTTGACCATGTGACTCACTTTAGCCAGTGGGATATTAGCAAACGTGAAGTAAGCAGAGGCTTGAAATGAGCTTGTAAATTGAGGCTTCTTTGCTCTTGCCTTTTGCCATTGCCGGGAGAACCTGCCCAGAGGAGCCTGCTGGAGGATGAAGGACACATGGAGCAGAGCCATGTTGCCCTTGTCATCTCAGTCGTGGCCATCCTGGACCAAATGCTCACCTGCAATGTGTTCATTATCATACTTGTTGTGGCAGTGCATAACCAATATGGTTGCTTTGCCTGTATTTTGTGATCTCTTTGTGAGCGAGACATCTATGTCTTGATTAAGTCTCTTTCCCCCGTTCCTAGAACAGTAGTTGATCTATTACATTTTGGTTGAATTGAACCTGTTGAATGCCGTTATTGTTCCTTTCCCAGAAAAAAAAAAAAAAATGAGTGCTGTATCTTATTTCTAACAGGTTTCTAAACAGTTTAGAACCCCTGCTTAAAGGAATTCTACAAAAAATATTGAGAACTGCATAACCTCTTTAGAGTAATCAACATATGCAAATGACCAATTCATCTACCTCTTTAGTGAGCCTTAAACTTTGCAAGAGTATAAAAAATTATATATTTTTTCTCAATAGTCTTCATGTAATTTTCTGCACTTTTCTAAAATTGGTTGTGGAAATTGTGCCTGGTTTTAGGGTGGGGGGAGCCAGCAAGTTTGGAAACATCATTAGTGTTCTTGTTTTATTCCTCTTTTAGTAAACACATTAGGTCTGGACAAACTAATGTATATGCAGGTTCAACATAAACTGCATGTATAAATTAAGTAATCTCTCCTTTTCATGTACTTGATAAAGTACTATTTCTCATGTACATTTTTAGAACAAAAATTATCTATAAATTTGCAAGATTGGCAGATATAACCAAATAAAGACAGCCCTCACTGTTGTATAAATAATGAAAGGCATACACTCAAGATAGGGACTGTGGAAAGACTAGGAATTCTAGGATTCAGCATATTTGAGAAGACTGCTCTGGCCCTCCTCATGAAGGACTTTTCATTCAAGCTTTGAAAGAATCAATCTATGTAAGGATATTTCTCTAAGCTGCTAGTCCAAAAGTAATAAACATCAAGCTTACGGATGGGTGTGGAAACTGAATGGCTTTGCTTTTCTTCTGAGGGATTTAATTTATTTTTAATATCACAGGTGGCTTGAGGCAAGGTGTAATCATCTGTCACTCTTCAGTTAAATCATATCACCTCACTTCTGAAATATTCTTTGATCTCTCTACCTGTAAATCACATTCCACTTTCTCTGCCATAGACTGTAGCATATAGATATAATAATGACATTACAAATTACTAAGAGCATAAAGAGTATGTCTATTTAAAAGACGATTGAAAAACACACACATGCAAATACTAACCCACACATCTACTTTTTAATGTTTTTCTTTTTTGACTTGTTACTAGAATATAAAATTATATGAAACACATACTGAAGACAAGTTTTAATTTTTTTAATTTAAAACACATCAGGCATTTCTTTTTTACTGACTTTATAGTTTAGGCAATATTAATACCTTACATCTGTAATTTTAGCATTTTGAATACACAGTTTTTAATGTACATTATCCATTGGGCAGATCCATAGAACAAGCTGAAACTTTCCAGATTCACATTACTTTAAAAATATTTTGATTTGCTGGGCATGGTGGCTCACGCCTGTAATCCCAGCACTTTTGAAGGCTGAGGTGGGCAGATCAGGAGGTCAGGAGATTGAGACCATCCTGGCTAACACAGTGAAACCCCATCTCTATAAAAATATAAAAATGTAGCTGGGCGTGGCGGCACGCACCTGTACTCCTAGCTACTCGGGAGTCTGAGGCAGGAGAATCACTTGAACCCGGGAGGCGGAGGTTGCAATGAGCCGAGATCGTGCTGCTGCACTCTAGCCTGGCGACAGAGCAAGACTCCATCTCAAAAAAAAAAAAAAAAAAAAAAAAAAAAATTGATTTGTAGTCATACGTCTTAGTTAACAAATTTTCTGAGGGGGTCATTGGGTATAGTGTGCCTCACTAGATTATGTTAGGAAAAGTGATAGGACATTAATTTGTGTTATTCCAGTATAAAAAGGGCCTCTTCCCCCAATCAATCAAATTATTAAATCACTTATAAGAAACGTAAATATCACAATAAGATATCAACTGTCTTGAATAAAAGTCATAGATGCATGCCTGTAATTCCAGCACTTTGGGAGGTCGAGGTGGGTGGATCACGAGGTCAAAAGATAGAGACCATCCTGGCCAACATGGTGAAAACCCCTCTCTACTAAAAAAATAAATAAATTAGCTGGGCATGGTGGCATGTGCCTGTAGTCCCAGCTAGTTGGGAGTCTGAGGCAGAAGCATCGCTTGAACCCAGCAGGCGGAGGTTGCAGCGAGCCGAGATTGTGCCACTGCACTCCAACCTGAGTACAGAGCGAGATTCCGTCTCAAAAAAAAAAAAAAAGAAAAGAAAAAAAATTCATAGATGGAATGCCTTTCTAGGAAACATTACCTTAAAAAATTGTAATATTATAATAATCAAAATAGCCAAATTCATATAATTTTGCAAAAAAAATAAGATTTGCTGAAATGGTAAATCAAAGAAGTCATTGTGAAAACAGCTTTAGCTGCATAAATGATAAAATCTAGAAATAGAGATGAGTGTTATTGAAAAGAAGTCTTCTGTTTATATGAAGAAGGAAGTCTGAAGAGATAAGGGAAAGTGATATACTGACTGAGTGTCCTTTATGCACTTGGGACCAGAAGTGTTGAGGATTTAAAATTTTTTAGATCTTAGAATATTTGTATGCACCTAATGAGATATCTTAGGAATAGGACCGTCATCTAAAGATGAAATTTACTTATGTTTCCTATACACTTAATACACATAGTTTGAGAGTAACTTTATGCAATATTTTAAATAATTTTGTGCATGAAACAAAATTTCAGAAAGCAAAGGTTCCACTATCTCCACAAACCATGTGGACGGTCTATAGCTGATTGGCATCACCATGATTCCTGACTCTGAATTTATACACTATTGATAAGCAATCATCTTCTTAACACTTATTTGCACATAAGTACTTAACAGCAAAAAAAGTGACATGGTATTTTCAGTTTCTTTTCTAATAAATACTTATTAGTCATATAACTGCTATCCTAATGTTTATGTTGTTAGATCAAAAAAATGAGTAAGTATGTTAATGGACCTCAGACTTCCAAAATAAATCTGTGGGCATTATCAATGTTTTATGTCTCTGAAGCCTACCAATTCCATTTCCTGATTCTTCATAGGACTTTTTGACACATTGCTTCAAACTCTTAGATCAATGACATATTAATCCCTAGATTTGAAAGAATTATTGCTATATTAGGCAGTATGCATTTAGTTGCAAGTAATAATTTTTTAAAAGGAGCTGATCAAAAGGGAATATTTATTATAAGGATACAGTCATAGTGGGCAGCAATATACTTAGGCCTCTGGAATGACCTGAGAGAGAGGACTGGACAGAAATCTCTCTGTCCTTGTGTTTCTTATCTGAATTCATTTGATTAATCAGTATCTTGATCAAAAATAAACAGCTTACTCTAACTGAGTAATTTGGGTAGAATAAAGAGACATCTTATACAGACAAGGTATAGCACAGCTCCCTGGCGTAAGGAAGACCAAGGAGTCATTTCCACATCTAGATCTGGAGGAGAAGGAGCAGAACAGAAAACGCACAGACGAAAACTGCATGGGGAGGACACCAGCAGGTTAGCACTGCCCTTGTATCTCAGAACTAGCAGCAGGAATACTCCTTAGCTGCCATTTTTTGGATCTTTCTTCCATTGTCTCATATCTCTTTCTAACCACAGCTGGGAAAAGTTCTCCACTTTTCAGGATTCATGTGATTTGATTGACCACACTTAGATGACCCAAGATAATCTCCCCATCTCAATATCATGTATTCCTTTGGGTTCTGTAAAATGCAAATTGTCCTGGAATAACTAATGCTTGAAGCACTTTTTAATAAAGTGTGGGGCAGTTGTAGTGTAAGAATTTAACCCCCATGAGAGCAAAGCCTTTTTTCCTTATCCTTTGTTTTGCAGTATCTTCAGGATTTAGAATAGTATTTGGCACATAAAAGGAGCAAAATAAATATTAGTTGAATGAATGAATGAGTGAATGAGTGGAGAGAGCAATGCCAAGGGAGAGATCTGTAGTTTTGAGAAGTAACATATAGGCAAAGAGAGAGGCTTCATCAATACAGCCCCTGCCATTATCTCTCTCCCGGATTACTTCCAAGAGTCCCTCTGAGTTTTTCTGAATTGCATTAATCTCAAATCCATTCCTCATTTTAAGACTAAAATGGGATTTCTTTTGCCATATCGAATTATTCACTTCCTTGGTTAAATTCCAACTGAGGTTTCCTTTTGCCTGTTGTATAAAATCAAGTTCTTACAACACCCTTGAAGATTGGCCCTGAGTACCTTTTTCCTCACATTGTGCTCTGCAGCTGCATTAAAAATGTTCGCTTTCCTTGCTCACCTCCTGTCCTTTCTTGTCTTGAGGCCTTTGTCGGTGCTAATTCCTCTGCTTTGTATGCCCTGCCATCTTGAGACACCCTTGTCTGGCATTTTGTTTGTTCTTAATACTACACACAGGTGCTCCACCCTCCACAAAGCTTCTCTTGACACTTAAGCTCCAAGTTTGCTCCTAGAACCTCCTCTGTATAGTTTTCTACCACCCCAGAAGATGCTGCATCTTGTTTTTTGGCTCTGTCTCCTGTCAACTTGATGTGGGGAAAAGCAAAACAAAATAAAACAAAACTTTATTAGTGCCAGAAAAAAAGAATCATCAAAAGGATCACCCTTTAGAACAATATATTATACTTCTTGCTAATTCATTCCAATTTTCCCTGAGGAAATGCTATGTACACATGCATGTGTATAAACCCATTGTTATGTTAATTCAACCAGTTAGTTTTTTTTTAATTTATCAGTCTCCTTTTTCCTCATGACCATCCCTAAACTCAGAATCAAATTTCCAGCTCAATTATATTTAATCTGGTATATTTCATGGTCTCTACATTTATGGGTTTTTTTTCTCCATCTTTTCTTCACAAGAACCAATCTAGTATTGGGCCCTCATTTTAATTAGATTTTTATCTTGTTTTTAATAATTCCTATATATGTGCTTTTTTGTAAATTGCCTAAAACAATTTGTAGAAAAATAAAGGCACACAATTTTAAAATCTAATTCATTAAACTTTAAGTTAGTGCTTTTCGAACACCTAGGATTGACATAAAAAGAAACAAACACACATAAAAACTTGGGGGACATAGTTTCTAGAAAAGAAAATTCTTACCATTGATATTTTTTCTTTTCCGGGAGTCAATAACTCCAGCAAATAAATACTTCCAAAAGAACTGTGTTCTGTAATGTGGAAATGAAAAACAAATTAGTTAATTCATTCAGAAGATTTTTCTGTATCTGTATTTAGGAATAAATTTTCATCTTTTACATTGGTTCCTTTTGTCATTATTGTAAATAGCCTTGGATGGTAATAACCCACTCCATCGCTCATAAAACCCATTTGATCTGTGTTTATCACTTGCTCTATAAGTAGCTCTTCATTTCTGTTTGTTGCTATCATGATTATAAAATATACTACTATAATAGTCCTTAAACATACAATAGCACTATAAAACAGTATCTTTGGTGGGTATTTAAACAATTTTAATGCTGAGACAAAATAATTTAATTTCCTACCCATATGTTGAACGTTCCTTAAGGCATTAAAAAAATTTCTAAAATCCATACACTTGAAAATATCTAAATTTCTGCCAAACTTAGTTCAGGCTTATTGGTAATTCCAAACGAGTGAAATCATTGTGATTATACAAGAAAAAATTGATTAAAGTATGGAAGCTTTCTCTACTATCCACTATTTCAGAGCTAAAAACAATATGTGTATCAGATCTTAGTTCTGTGACATCTAGAAGTATCTACAACATTTGTGAGCAAGAAAAAGTAGAACCTATCAAATAAAATTTGAGAACCATTAACTTGTTTTACTCTACCTGTAACACTTTCTATAGAGCTAAATTAACATTCTTTGTATTGTTATTTCAATAAAAATGTTATGACTCTTTTATAGTTAAAATCAGCTTTTTAATTTTTCAGTGCTAACCATTATCATTTAATAAACAGCAGTTAGATTTTGACACTTTGATTTAAAGAAAAGTTAATATACCATTGAGATGTGAATTTTACATAAAGAAAATAAGCAAAAACAGATGATTATCTCAATAGATGCAGATAAGACTTGATAAAATTCAACATCTCTTCACGTTAAGAACCCTCAATAAACTAGGAATTGAAGGAACATACTTCAAAATAATAAAAGCCATCTATGACAAACCCACAGCCAACATCATTCTGAATGGGCAAAAGCTGGAAGCATTCTGCTTGAGAACCACGAGACAACAATAACCTCTCTCGTCACTACTATTCAACATAGAACTGAAAGTCCCCAACAGAGCAATCAGGCAAGAGAAAGAAATAAAATGTATCCAAATAGGAAGACAGGAAGTCAATCTATCCCTGTTTGCAGACATGATTCTATAGCTAGGAAACCTCATAGTCTCTGCTCCCAAGCTCTTTGCTCTGATAAACAACTTCAAAAAAATGTTTTTAAATGTACAAAAGTCAGGTGCAATTCCAAACACTAGCAACATCCAAGCTGAGAGCCAAGTCAAGAATGTAATCCTATTCACAATCACCACCAAAAGAGTAAAACACCTAGGAATACAGCTAACCAGGGAGGTGAAAGACCTCTACAATAAGAATTACAAAACACTGCTCAAAGAAATCAGAGATGACACAAACAAATGGAAAAACATTCTATGCTCATGGATAAGAAAAAGTCAATATAATTAAAATGGCTATATTGCCCGAAGCAATTTATGGATTCAGTGCTATTCCTACCAAACTAACAATGACATTCCTCACAGAATTAGACAAAACTATTTTAAAATTCATATGGAACCATAAAAGAGCCCAAATAGCCAAGGCAATCCTAAGCAAAAGGAACAGACCTGGAGGCATCATGTCACCTGACTTCAAACTATACTACAATGGTATAGTAATCAAAACAGCACGGTACTGGTAAAAACAAACAAATAAAAACAGACACAGAGACCAGTGCAACAAAACAGATCACCTACAACCATCAGATCTTAGAAAAAGCTGACAAAAATAAGCAATGGGGAAGGAACACCATATTCAATAAATAGGGCTAGGATAACTGATTAGCCATATGGAGAGGTTGGAAAATGACCACTTCCTCATACCATATATAACAATCAATTCAAGATGAATTAAAACTTAAATGTAAAACCTAAAACTATAAAACTTATGAAAGATAACCTAGGAAATACTATTCTGGACACAGGGCCTGGCAAAGATTTTATGACAGAGTCCAAAAGCAATTGCAACAAAAACAAAAATTGATAAATGGCATCTAATTAACTAAAGAGCTTCTGCATAGCAAAATAAACTATCAATAAACAGACAACCTACAGAATGGGAGAAAATATTTACAAACTATGCATCCAACAAAGGTTTAGTATCTAGAATTCCTAAGAAACTTAAACAAATGTACAAGAAAAAAATAACCCCACTAATAAGTGGGCAAAGAACATGAACAGACACTTAGCAAAAGAAGACATTCATGTGGCCAACAAGAATATTAAAAAATACTCAACATCACTAATCATTAGAGAAATGCAAATCAATACGACAATGAGATACCATCTCACGCTAGTCATAATGATGACTATTAAAAAGTCAAAAATTAACAGATGCTGGCAATATTACAGAGGAAAGGGAATGCTTATATACTGCTGATGGGAGTGTAAATTAGTTTAGCCATGCAGTGTGGTGATTCCTCAAAGAACTTACAATGAAATTATCATTTGACCCAGCATTCTCATTACTGGGTATATACTCAAAGGACTATGTATTGTTATGTCATAAAGGAACATGCATCTGGATGTTCATTGCAGCACTATTCACAATAGCAAAGACATGAACTCAACCTAGATTCCCATCAATAGTAGACTAGATAAACAAAATGTGGTACATATACATATACTATGTAGCTATAAAAAAAAAAAAATGAAATCATGTCCTTTGCAGCAACATGGATGAAACTGGAGGTCATTATCCCAGGCAAACAAACAAAGGAACAAAAAACCAAATACTGCATGTTCTCACTTATGGGAACTAATAAATGAGAACACATGGACACAAAGAGGGGAACAACAGATTCTGGGACCTACTTGCAGGTGAAGGGAAGGAGGAGGGAGAGGATTAGAAAAAATACCTATTGGGTACTATGCTGATTACCTGGATGATGAAATAATATATACACCAAACCCCCATGACATGCAGTTTATCTATAGAACAAATTTGCAGATGCACCCCTAAATCTAAAATAAAAGTCCACAAACAATCCAAAAAAAGCAAACAGAAAAGAAGTAAATTTTGTGAAGTCTTTAGTTTATAACTTAAATATGCTCAAAACATAAAGAAATCAAGAGTTCTAGAGTAATTGTCATTTATACAACATGAACAATGCAAACATATATTTGAAAGCTTACATAATTCTCAAAAGAACCACAAATTATTGAAAAAATAAACATTTTCTATCCATGTAGCTATTGACCAAAATTTTTATAGAAAGAGAGATTAACGATAAACTTAAATTGTAAAAGAAATCTATTGACATTTCCAAACCTATTGACTTGATTTATTCCAGTACTATAACAGTATATAAAATTATATATTATATTTATAATAGTACATGTAAATATTACATATATAGTATTAGTTTACTACATAATGCATGCAGTATTAGTTTATTATGTAAGCATATATAACTATACATATGTAGTTATTAGTTTATTCATCAATTCAAGTATTGATCAAACTTAACAAACATGTATTTGCATACAACTTACTCAACATCTGAAACTGCGCTTTGTATCAAAGGTATAAAACTTAGCAAGGTCAGTTTTGCCTGCCAGAGCTCTCACTCATATATGGGAGATAAAAGAGTGGATCTCATGAAGATTGGTGATTACCAGAGGCTGGAAAGGGTAGCATGAAGGGAAGGTGGTTAATGATTCAAATATACAGTTTGATAAAAGAAATAAGACATAGTGTTTGATATATTAGCAGAGTGACTATAGTTTACAGTGATCTATAATACATTTCAAAATAGCTAGAAGAAAATAATTTAAATGTTATTAGCATATAGAAAAGACAAATATTTAAAGTAATGGATATCCCTTGGGCTAGGGGAGGGATAACATTAGGAGAAATACCTAATGTAGATGATGGGTTGATGGGTGCAGCAAACCATCATGGCATGTGTATACCTATGTAACAAACCTGCACATTCTGCACATGTATCCTACAACTGAAAGTATAATTTTAAAAAAGTGATGGATATCCCAAGTTACACTAATATGACTTTTATACATTATATGACTGTATTAAATTACCGTGATCTACATTCACTACTCATTAATAAAAATTTTTTTAAAGAAAATAAAATAGATATTTAAAATGTGGTATGATAAGAACTGTAACAGTGGATGGTAGGTCTTCCAAAACTTACTAGTTCCTTTTCAGTTTGGCATCTACTTCTTCATTTTGTTAAAATAAAACATAATTGAATATTTTTGTGTTTATCTTAATGATATTGTAATTTATGATTTTTATAAGTATGCAAATTTATGATTTTAATAAATCTTACTTAAATATTATTGTAGCCAATTAAGTAAAGGTAATCCAGACACCTAAGCATCAAGTTTGTTATAGGTGGTGACACACTGTAAAAATGTGTACACATTAATGTAACAATGGAATTAAGTTTTTAATTTATTCCTGCTGGTAGATAATAACAGGAAGTTGGGCCGGGCGCGGTGGCTCACGCTTGTAATCCCAGCAGTTTGGGAGGCCGAGGCAGGCAGATCACGAGGTCAGGAAATCGAGACCACGGTGAAACCCCGTCTCTACTAAAAATACAAAAAAATTAGCCGGGCGTGGTGGCAGGCGCCTGTAGTCCCAGCTACTCCGGAGGCTGAGGCAGGAGAATGGCGTGAACCTGGGAGGCGGAGCTTGCAGTGAGCCGAGATTGCGCCACTGCACTCCAGCCTGGGCGACAGAGTGGGACTCCGCCTCAAAAAAAAACCAAACAAAAAATAACAGGAAGTCAGGGAAATGGGTGCACAGTTGCTATTTATCCAGTCACACATTGTTTGTGACTAAGCACTATTCAAGAGACCTTCTTTCTGCCTCATTAAATAAGTTAATAATGTAAATCACAGAGAAAATTTGAGAAAATATGGATATAGTTTACACCTAAATGATGTATTTTTATTGCTGAGAATAAGAACAGATGTGACAATGCCCAGGTGTCAGTCACAAAACATTATCATTCTTTAGTATCTAATATGGAATAGAAAATTAAAAGGTCAAATTGAGATATATATATATATATACATACATAAAATCTGTAGAACATAATCACCAATACAAATCATTCTCCATAATTGAAATAAGTCTAAATAGCTCAACTGCTGTGATAAGAATTTAAAATGAGCTACACATCATATCTGGAAATGGCATTGAGAGACTTTTTAAACAGAAGCTCTAAAAATCCATCATTTTATGAACAAAATGTTTATTAATATAGGTTTAGAGAGTTCATGACTCATGTCGTAGCTAAATCCTTTTTATTTTTCACAGCCCTCAGTACTCCACAAACCTTCTACTGTTGCCAGCAGTATTAGTAGCGTGGCCAGACAGAGGATGCAACCCCTGAAAGATTGATGCAGAACAACTAAATAAATAGAAAGGCAAATGTAAACATGGTCATTTGAAAGCAAATAATTACAGTCATGTCTCGGGAGGCAAATATTGGCCCAAATTTGTCTTTTCAATCAGTTTAACATACTTTAAAAAAACTTCTCTTTCGATTTTGTTTGATCCACGGTTATTTAGGCATATCTTATTTAGTTTCAAATATTTGGAGATTTTCCACATATATGGTTACTCATTTGGAAGTTAATCATATTGTGGTCAAAGAACATACCTTACATAATTTTAAATATTTTAGATTTGTTGAGACTTACTTTATGGCTTAGAATATCTTACCAAGATAGAATATGGTCTATCTTGGTAAACGCTTTGGATGCCTTTAAAAATAATGTGTAATCTGCTGTTGTACAGAGGGGTGTTCCATAAATGTCAATTAGGACAAGTGGATTATGTTGTTGTTCACCTCTTTTATATCCTTACTGGTTTTCTCTCTGTCCTGTCAGTCACTGAGACATGAATCTTGAAATCTCTAACCATAATTGTGGAATTGCCTGTTTCTCATTGCAATTCTATCATTTTTGACCCATGCATTTTTCTTAATTTTTAGGCACATAAACATTTAGGAATGTTATGTCCTCCTGATAAATTGCCCTTTTTAACCCATGGTAATACTGTTTGCTCTGAAATCTACTTTGTGTAGTATTAAGATAGCCCACACAGCTTTTTGTTGTTGTTGTTGTTTAATGCTGGCATAGTTTGTGTTTTTTTTTATTTCTTTAATTTTAACATATTTGGGGATAGCAGATTAAGATGGCAGATAGGAGGCAGGACTAGCTTTGCTGCTGGCACTTGGAGGAACAGAGCAGCATGTGGAGGCTCACATCCTCAACTGTTGCTCCAAGAACTACTGCAAGAATGTACCAGGAAAGCTGAGAGAATCCACACACCCTTTGAAAGAATTGGATCATCGCTGCAGGCTCCCTGAGATGCTGAAAACCTGTGAGTCTGCTTGCTTTTTCAATGCGGAGGTTCCTGGTCTGGGGCCAGTTCTCAGCCCTGGTCACTGGTTGCCTGGAAATAGACTCAGTGCTGCTGTGTGGTCACGGCGGGAGTGAGAGCAGCCTTTAGGACTGCAGGCTGCTGGGAGCAGGGTGAGGCCTGGGACTGCTGGCTTTCCCCCACTTCCCTGGCATCTTGTATGAGTAAGCAGAAGCAGCCATAATCCCCCTGGGAATATAACGCCATTGGACTGGGAACCACACCCCATCCCCAACATGAGCCGAAGCAAGCCCCGCCCAAGGAGAGGCTGAATTCAGATATGCCTATCCCTGCTCCTACCCTGTGGTCTTTATCTACTAGCCCTGGTAGCTGAAGACAAAGGTCATAATCTCTTGGGAGCTGTATGGCCCTGCCCACCACCTGAGGAAACTGAATACTGAATCAGGTGTCCCTAGGGCAAGTTTGCATCCTCCCCACAGGACCACAGATAATGGGCTCTTGAAAGCACCACCTCCTGGCTGGAAGCCAACCAACACAAAACCAGCACAATAAACAAAAACACAACCAAGGACCCTCACAGATTCCACTTTACTCCCCTGCTACCTTCACCAAAGCAGGTGCTGGTATCCACAGCTCCAAGACCTGAAGGTGGATCACATCACAGGACTCTTTGCAGACACGCTCCAGTACCAGCCTGGAGCCCAGTAGCTCTGCTGGGCGGCTAGACCCAGAAAAGCAAAAATTATCACTATAGTTTGGCTCACAGGAAGCTCCATTCCTAGGGCAACGGGGAGAACACTACATCAAGGGAGCACCCTGTGGGACAAAAAACTGTGAATGGCAGCCCTTGAATCCTAGTTGTTCTCTCTGACATAGAGAAGGAACCAGAAAATGAGAAGGAACTAGAAAATCAATTCTGGTAACATGACAAAACAAAGTTCTTCAAAACCTCCAAAAGATCATACCAGCTCACCAGCAACAGATCCAAAGCAAGACAAAATCTCTGAATTGCCAGAAAAAGAATTCAGGTCAATTATTAAGGTAATCAAAGAGGCACCAGAGAAAGGCAAATTCAAACTTAAATCAAAAACATAATATAGGATATGAAAGGAAAATACTTCATCCAATTTGCCAGTCTGTTGTCTTTTAATTGGGGCATTTAGCCTGTTTACATTTAAGGTTAATATTGTTATGTGTGAATTTGATCCTGTCGTTATGAGGTTGCCTGGTTATTTTGCCCATTAGTTGATGCAGTTTCTTCATACATAGTGTCAATGGTCTTTTCCAGTTGGTATGTTTTTACAGTGGCTGGTACTGGTTTTTTCCTTTCCATGTTTAGTGCTTCCTTCAGGAGCTCTTGCAAGGCAGGCCTGGTGATGACAAAATCTCTCACCATTTGTTTGTCTGTAAAGGATTTTATTTCTCCTTTGCTTATGAAGCTTAGTTTGGCTGGATATGAAATTCTGGGCTGAAAATTCTTTTCTTTCAGAATGTTGAATATCGGACCCCCACTCTTTTCTGGCTTGTAGGGTTTCTGCAGAGAGATCCGCTATTAGTCTGATGGGCTTCCATTTGTGGGTAACCCAACGTTTCTCTCTGGTTGCCCTTAACATTTTTTCCTTCATTTCAACCTTGGTGAATCTGATGGTTATGTGTCTTGGGGTTACTCTTCTCAAAGAGTATCTTTGTGGGGTTCTCTGTATTTCCTGAATTTGAATGTTGGCCTGTCTTGCTAAGAGTCAAAACCCATTGGTGGGCTGTATTTAGGAGACCCATCTCATGTGCAAAACACACATAGGCTCAAAATAAAGGGATGGAGGAATATTTACCAAGCAAATGGAAAGCAAAAAAAAAAAAAAAAGCAGGGGTTGCAATTCTAGTCTCTGACAAGACACACTTTATACCAACAAAGATCAAACAAAGGCTAAGAAGGGCATTACATAATGGTAAAGGGATCAATGCAACAAGAAGAGCTAACTTTCCTAAATACATATGCACCCCATACTGGAGCACCCAGATTCATCAAGAAAGTTCTTAGAGACCTACAAAGAGACTTAGACCCCCACATAATAATAGTGGGAGACTTTAACACCCCACTGTCAATTTTAGACAGATCAATGAGACAGAAAATTAACAAGCATATTCAAGACTTGAACTCAGCTCTGGACCAAGCAGACCTAGTAGACATCTACAGAATTCTCTACCCCAAATCAACAGAGTATACATGCTTCTCAGCACCACATCACACCTATTCTAAAATTGACCACATAATGGAAGTAAAACATTCCTCAGCAAATGCAGAAGAATGGAAATCATAAAAACAGTCTCTCAGACCACAGGGCAATCAAATTAAAACTCGGGATTAAGAAACTCACTCAAAACCACACAACTACCTGGAAACTGAACAACCTGCTCCTGAATGACTACTGGGTAATTAACGAAATTAAGGCAGAAACAAGTAAGTTCTTTGAAACCAATCAGAACAAAGACACGATATACCAGAATCTTTGGGACAAAGCTAAAGCATGGTTTAGAGGGAAATTTATAGCTCTAAATACCCACAGGAGAAAGCAGGAAAGATCTAAAATTGACACCCTAACATGACAATTAAAAGAACTAGAAAGGCAAGAGCAAACAAATTCAAAAGCTAGCAGAAGACAAGAAATAACTAAGATCAGAGCAGAACTGAAGGAGATAGAGACACGAAAAACTCTTCAAAATATCAGTGAATCCAGGAGCTGGTTTTGATAAAAGATCAACAAAATAGACCAGTAGCCAGACTAATAAAGAATAAAAGAGAGAAGAATGAAATAGACACAATAAAAAATGATAAAGGGGATATTACCACTGATCCCAAAGAAATACGAACTACCATCAGATAATACTATAAACACCTCTATGCAAATAAACTAGAAAATCAAGAAGAAATCGATAAATTCCTGGATACATACGCCCTCCCAAGACTAAACCAGGAAGAAGTCGAATCCCTGAATAGACCAATAACAAGTTCTGAAATTGAGGCAATAATTAATAGCCTACCAACCAAAAAAAAAAAAGCCCAGGACCAGACGGATTCACAGCCAAATTCTACCAGAGGTACAAAGAGGAGCTGGTACCATTCTTTCTGAAACTATTCCAATCAATAGAAAAAGAGGGAATCATCCCTAACTCATTTGATGAGGCCAGCATCATCCTGATACCAAAAACTGGCAGAGAAACAACAAAAAAAGAAAATTTCAGGCCAATATTCCTGATGAACATCGATGTGAAAATCCTTCATAAAATACTGGCAAACGAAATCCAGCAGCACATCAAAAAGCTTATCCACCACGATCAAGTTGGCTTCATCCCTGGGATGCAAGGCTGATTCAACATATGCAAATCAATAAACG
The DNA here is from genome assembly GCF_009828535.3 of Hylobates moloch. Classification (NCBI taxonomy): domain Eukaryota; kingdom Metazoa; phylum Chordata; class Mammalia; order Primates; family Hylobatidae; genus Hylobates; species Hylobates moloch. The sequence goes on from NW_026652299.1 coordinate 20,812,819, forward strand.
TAATCCATTACATAAACAGAACCAATGACAAAAACCACATGATTATCTCAATAGATGCAGAAAAGGCCTTTGATAAAATTCCACAACTCTTCATGCTAAAAACTCTCAATAAACTAGGTATTGATGGAACATACTCAAAATAATAAGAGCTATTTATGACAAACCCACAGCCTATATCATACTGAATAGGCAAAAGCTGGAAGCATTACCTTTGAAAACCAACACAAGACAAGGGTGACCTCTCTCACTACTCCTATTCAACACAGTACTGGAAATTCTGGCCAGGGCAATCAGGCAAGAAAAAGAAATAAAGCGTATTCAAATAGGAAGAGAGGAAGTCAGATTTTCTCTATTTGCAGATGACATGATTGTGTATTTAGAAAACCCCATCATCTCAGCCTAAAATCTCCTTAGGCTGATAAGCAACTTCAGCAAAGTCTCAAAATGCAAAATCAACGTGCAAAATTCACAAGCAATGCTATACACCAATAATAGACATACAGAGAGCCATATCACGAGTGAACTCCTATTCACAATTGCTACAAAGAGAATAAAATACCTAGGAATACAATTTACAAGGGATGTGAAGGACCTCTTCAAAGAGAACTACAAACCATTGCTCAAGGAAATAAGAGAGGACACAAACAAATGGAACAACATTCCATGCTCATGGATAGGAAGAATCAATATTGTGAAAATGGCCATATTGCCCAAAGTAATTTATAGATTCAATGTTATTCCCATCAAGCTACCATTGACTTATTTCACAGAATTAGAAAAAACTACTTAAAATTTCATATGGAACCAAAAAAGAGCCCATATAGCCAAGACAATCCTAAGCAAAAAGAACAAGGCTGGAGGCATCACACTTCCGGACTTCAAACTATATTACAAGGCTAAAGTAACGAAAACAGCATGGGACTGGTACCAAAACAGATATATAGACCAATGGAACAGAACAGAACAGAGGCCTCAGAAATAACGCCACATATCTACAACCATCTGATCTTTGACCAACCTGACAAAAACAAGTAATGGGGAAAGGATTCCCTATTTAATAAACAGTTTTTGGAAAACTGGCTAGCCACATGAAGAAGACTGAAACTGGAGCCCTTCTTTACACCTCATAAAAAGTTAACTCAAAATGGAATAAAGACTAAACGTAAGACCCAAAACCATGAAAACCCTAGAAGAAAACCTAGGCAATACCATTCAGGACATAGGCATGGGCAAAGACTTCATTACTAAAACACCAAAAGCAATGACAACAAAAGCCAAAATTGACAAATGGGATCTAACTAAACTCAAGAGCTTCTGCACAGCAAAAGAAACTATCATCAGAGTAAACAGGCAACCTAGAGAATGGGAGAAAATTTTTGCAACCTACTCATCTGACAAAGGGCTAATATCCAGAATCTACAAAGAACACAAACAAATTTACAAGAAGAAAACAAACAACCCCATCAACAAGTGGGCAAAGTATATGAACAGACACTTCTCAAAAGAAGACATTTATGCAGCCAAAAAACACATGCAAAAATACTCATCAACACTGGCCATCAGAGAAATGCAAATTAAAACCACAATGAGATACCATCTCACACCAGTTAGAATGGCGATCATTAAAAAGGCAGGAAACAATAGGTCCTGGAGAGGATGTGGAGAAATAAGAACACTTTTACACAGTTGGTGGGACTGTAAACTAGTTCAACCACTGTGGAAGACAGTGTGGCGATTCCTCAGGGATCTAGAACTAGAAATACCATTTGACCCAGCTATCCCATTTTTGGGTATGTACCCAAAGGATTATAAATCATGCTGCTATAAAGACACATGCACATGTATGTTTATTGCAGCACTATTCACAATAGCAAAGACCTGGAACCAACCCAAATGTCCAACAATGATAGACTGGATTAAGAAAATGTGGTGCATATATACCATAGAATACTATGCAGCCATGAAAAAAGATGAGTTCATGTCCTTTGCATGGACATGGATGAAGCTGGAAACCGTCATTCTCAGCAAACTATGGCAAGGAGAAAAAAACAAACATCGCATGTTCTCACTCATAGGTGGGAATTAAACAATGAGAACACTTGGACACAGGAAGGGGGACATCACACACTGGGGCCTGTTGTGGGATGGGGGGAGGGGGGAGGGATAGCATTAGGGGATATACCTAATGTAAATGACAAGTTAATGAGTGCAGCACACCAACATGGCACATGTATACATATGTAACAAACCTGCACGTTGTGCACATGTACCCTAGAACTTAAAGTATAATAATAATAAATAAAAGAAAAAAACAATCGCATCAAAAAGTGGCTGAAGGATATGAACAGACACTTCTCAAAAGAAGACATTTATGAGACCAACAAACATGAAAAAAAGCTCATCATCACTGGTCATTAGAGAAATGCAAATGAAAACCACAATGAGATACCATCTGACACCAGTTAGAATGGCAATCATTAAAAAGTCAGGGAACAACAGATGCTGGAGAGGTTGTGGAGAAATAGGAATGCTTTTACACTGCTGGTGGGACTGTAAACTAGTTCAACCATTGTGGAAGACAGTGTGGCGATTCCTCCAGGATCTAGAACCAGAAATACCATTTGACCCAGCAATCCCATTACTGGGTATATACCCAAAGGATTATAAATCATTCTACCATAAAGACACATGCACACATATGTTTATCGTGGCATTATTCACAATAGTAGACTTGGAACCAACCCAAATGTCCATCAATGATAGACTGGATAAAGAAATTGTGATACATATGCATCATGGAATACTATGCAGCTATAAAAAGGATGAGTGAAAAAATATGTCCTTTGCAGGGACATGGATGAAGCTGGAAACCATCATTCTCAGCGAACTAACACATGAACAGAAAACCAAACACTGCATGTTCTCACTCATAAGTAGGAGCTGAACAGCAAGAACACACGGACACAGGGAGAGGAACAACACACACTAGAGCCTGTTGGGGGTGTAAGGGGCTAGGGAAGGGATAGCATTAGGAGAAATACCTAATGTAGATGATGGATTGATGGGTGCAGCAAACCACCATGGCAAGTGTATACCTATGCAACAAACCTGCACATTCTGCACATGTATCCCAGAACTTGAAGTATGACAAAAATAATTAAATAAATAGAGTTTGATCAGTACTGGGAGCGGAGAGTGGACCTCAGAGAGCCCTGAGGAGCCCCACTGCTGCCGCTGGTCTAGTTACCATCACTCCCGGGAAGGAGCCACAGCTGCTGCAGCAGGCCCCAGTCACCATCACCACAACCATCAGCAAGGCAGAGGCCCAGCACCCACCTGCCACTGCCACCACTCCCCCGCCATTCCTGCCACCCAACCCACATCCCCAGACTCAGCTTCACCGACACCAAGCCCGGCACTATGGGGAGTGGTGCAGGGAGCAGTGAGATTTTTAAGAATTTCATTTTTAATTTGTACTAAAAGCTTTCAACTTGGTGATTTTTTCAAAAAAGTCAACAAACTGCAAGCACCTGTTAATAAAAGTCTTAAAAAATTGTCAAATAAATAAATACATAAAATGAAAAAAAGAAAGGAAAATTCTTCAGTGAAGTAGATAGCATAAACAAAAAAAATCACAACTTCTGGAAATCAAAGACACAGAGAAATGCAAAATGCAGTTGAAAGTATCAGCAAGAGAATCAAACAAGCAGAAGAAAGAACTTCAGAGCTCAAAGAGAAGCCTTTTGAATTAACCCAATCCAACAAAGACAAGGAAAAATGAATTTAAAAAAATGAACAAGGCCTTCAAGAAGTTTGGGACTATGTTAAACATCCAAACCTAAGAATAATTGGTTTATTCAGAAGAGAAATATAAAAGTTTGGAAAACATCTTTGAGAGAATAATTGAGGAAAACTTTCCCAGCCTTGATAGAGATCTAGACATCCAAATACAAGAAGCTCAAAGAATACCTGGGAAATTCATTGCAAAAAGATCATCGCCTAGGCACATAGTCATCAGTTATCTAAAGGCAAGACAAAGGAAGAATGTTAAGAGCTATGAGGCAAAAGCATCAGGTAACCTATAAAGGAAAACCTATCAGATTAACAGCAGATTTCTTAGCAGAAACTCTATGAGCTAGAAGGGACTTGGGTCCTATCTTTAGCCTCCTCGAGCAAAACAATAATTAGCCAAAAAGTTTGTATCCAGTGAAACTAAGCTTCATAAATGAAGGAAAGATACAGTCTTTTCCCAGTAAACAAATACTGAGAGAATTTGCCACTCCCTAGGCAGCACTACAAGAACTGCTAAAAGGAGCATGAAATCTTAAAACAAATCCTCAAAATAGAACCTCTTTAAAGTGTAAATCTCACAAGAGTTATATAACAATAACACAGTAAAAAAAAAAAAATCCAAGGTATTCAGAAAACAAACAGCACAATGAATAGAATAGTACCACACATCTCAATACTAACATTCAATGTAAATGTCCTAAATGTTCCACTTAAGATACAGAATGGCAGAATGGATAAGAATTTACCAACCAAGTTTCTGCTGTCTTAAGGAGACTCACCTAACACACAAGGACTCACATAACCTTTAGGTAAAGTGGTGGAAAAAGGTGTTCCACACAAATGAACACCAAAATTGAGCAGGAGTAGCTATTCTTATATTAGACAAAACAAACTTTAAAGCAAAAGCAGTTTAAAAACACAAAGAGAGATATTATATAATGATATAAGAAATAGTCCAACAGGAAAATATCACAATTCTAAATATATATGCACCTAACACTGGAGCTCCCAAATTTATAAAGCAATTACTACTAGACCTAGGAAATGAGAGATATGGCAACACAATAATAGTGGGAGACTTTAATACTCCACTGACAGCACTAGACAGGTCATCAAGAAAGAAAGTCAACAAATGAACAAAGCTCTTAAACTATACCCTACAACAAATGGACTTAACAGAAATTTACAGAACATTCTACCCAACAATTGCAGAATGTACATGCTATTCACCAGCACATGGAACATTCTCCAAGATAGACCATATGATAGACCACAAAGCAAGTCACAGTAAATTTAAGAAAATTTAAATTATATTAAGTATTCTCTCAGACCACAGTTTAATACAATGGGAAATCATCTCCAAAAGAAACCCTCAGAATCATACAAGTACATGGAAATTAAATAACCTGTTCCTGAATGATTCTTGGGTCAACAATAAAATCCAGATGAAAATTTAAAAAAATTTGAACTGAATGATAATACTGACACAACCTATCAAAACCTCTGGAATACAGCAAAAGTGATGCTAAAAGGAAAATTCATAGCATTAAATGCCTACATAAAAAAGTCTGAAAGAGCACAAATAGACAATCTAAGGTCACACATCACAGAACTAGAGAAACAAAAACAGTACAAACCCAAACCCAACAGTAGAAAAGAAATAACAAAGATCAGAGCAGAACTATGAAATTGAAACAAGCAAACAACAACAAAAAGATAAATGAAACAAAAAGCTCATTCTTTGAAAGATAAATAAAATTGATAGATTATTAGTGAGATTAACCAAGAAAAGAAGAGAGAAGACTCAAATAAACTGAATTAAAAATGAAACAGGGGATATTACAACTGATACACAGAAACACAAAAGATTATTCAAGGCTACTATGAGTGCCTTTAAACACATAAACTGGTAAACCTAGAGAAGATGAATATATTCCTGGAAACATACAACCCTCCTAGATTACACCAGGAAGATATAGAATCTCTGAATATACAAATAAAAAGCAGTGGGATTGAAATGATAATTTAAAAATTGCCAAAAAATTTATGGGACCAGAGGGATTCAGAGCTGAATTGTATCAGACTTCAAAGAGGGATTGGTACCAATGCTAGGACACTATTCCAAAAGATAGAGAAGGAGGGAATCCTACCTAAATCGTTTTATGAAACCAGTATCACCCTAATACCTAAACCAGTGAAGGACATAACAAAAAAAGAAAACTTCAGACCAATATCCCTGATCAATGCAAAATCAATGCAAAAATCCTCAAAAAATTATGACAAAGCCAACAGCATATCAAAAAGATAATCCACTGTGATCAAGTGGGTTTCATATCAGGGATGCAGGAATGGATTCACATCTGCAAGTCAACAAATGTGATACACTACATAAACAGAATTAAAAACAAAAATCATATGATCATCTCAATAGTCACAGAAAAGCATTTGACAAAAATCCAGCATCCACTTATGATTAAAACCCTCAGCAAAATTGACCATAGCAAAATAGGACATATCATAAGGTAATAAAAGCCATCTATGACAAACCCACAGCCAACATTATACTGAATGGGGAAAAGTTGAAAGCATTCCCCCTAAGAACTGAAACATAATAAAGATGCCCATTTTAATCACTTCTATTCAACATAGTACTGGCAGTCCTAGCCAGAGCAATCAGACAAGAGAAAAAAATAAAGGGCATCCAAATTGGTAAAGAGGAAGTGAAACTTTGCTGTTTGCTGATGATATGATTGTTTACCTAGAAAACCTTAAAGACTCATACAAAAAGCTCCTACAAAGGGTAAATGAATTCAGCAAATTTCAGGATACAAAATTAATGTATATGAATTAGTAGCTCTTCTACACACCAACAGCAACCAAGCTAGGAATCAAATCAAGAAATCAACCCCTTTCACAATAGCTGCAAAAAAGTCAAAATACATAGGAATATGTCTAACCAAGGACGTGAAAGATGACTACAAGAAAAACAACAAAACACTGCTGAAAGAAAACATAGATGACACATGCAAATTGAAACACATCCCATGCTCATAGATGAGAAGAATCAACACTGTGAACATTACCATAAGCAATCTATAGATTGAATGCAATTTCCATCAAAATACCACCATCATTCTCCACAGAACAAGAAAAAACAACCCTAAAATTCATATGGAACCAAAAAAGAGCCCACATAGCCAAAGCAGGACTAAACAAAAAGAACAAATCTGGAGGGATCACATTACCTGACTTCAAACTGTACTATAAGGCCATAGTCCTCAAAACAGCATGGTACTTGTATAAAAAAGGGACATAGACTAATGGAACAAAATAGATAACTCAGAAATAAAGCCAAATACTTACAGCCAATTGATCTTCAACAAAGCAAACAAAAGCATATAGTGGGGAAATGACACTCCATTCAACAAATGGTGCTGAGATAATTGGCAAGCCACATGCAGAAGAATGAAACTGGATCCTCACCTCTCACCTTATACAAAAATCAACTCAAGATGGATCAAAGACTTAAATCCAAGATCTGAAACCAGAAAGATTTTAGAAGATAACACTGGAAAAACCCGTGTAGATATTGGCTTAGACAAAGATTTCGTGACTGGGAACTCAAAAGCAAATACAACAAAAACAAAGATAAACAGATGGGACTTAATTAGACTAAAAAGCTTCTGCACAGCAAAAGAAATAATCAGCAGAGTAAACTGACAACCCACAGAGTGGGAGAAAATCTTCACAATCTATATATCCACAAGGACTAATATCCAGAATCTACAAAAAACTCAAACAAATCATCAAGAAAAGAAACAAACAATCCCATCTAAGACTGGGCTAAGGACATGAACAGACAATTCTCTAAAAAAGATATACAAATAGCTGACAAGCATATGGAAAAATGCTCAACATCACTAATCATCAGAGAAATGCACATCAAAACCACTATGCAACACCACCCGACTCCTGCAAGAGTGGTCATAATGAAAAAAATAAAAAAAAATTAGATGTTGGTGTGGATGTAGTGAAAAGGGAACACTTTTATACTGTTGGTGGGAATGTAAACTAGTACAACCACTGTGGGAAACAGTGTGGAGATTCCTTAAAGAACTAGAAGTAGATCTGCTGTTTGATCCAGTAATTCCATTTCTAGGTATCTACACAGAGGAAAAAAAGTTATTATATGAAAAAGATACTTGCACATGTTTATAGCAGCACCATTTGCAATTGCAATAAAAATATTAAATCAGCCCAAATGCCCATCAATCAACGAGTAGATAAAGAAAATGTAGTATTGTGGTATACATATATCCCAGAGGATAACAGTCAGCCATAAAGAGGAGCAAAATAATGGCATTCACAGCAACCTGGATAGAATTGGAGGCTATTAGTTGAAGTAAAGTAACTGAGCAATAAAAACAAAGCATCATATGTTCTCACTCATATGTGGGAGCTAAGCTATGAGGCTGCAAAGGGATAAGAATAATACATCGGATTTTGAGGACTCAGGGGACAGGGTGGTGGGTGGTGAGGGATAAAAGACTACACACTGGGTACAGTGTACACTGCTTGGGTGATGGATGCATTAAAATCTCAGAAATCACTGCTAAGGAACTTCTTCGTGTAACCAAACACCACCTGTTCCCCAAAAACCTATTAAAATTTTTTTTAGAACAAAGAAAAACCAACAACATATTTGGATATTTATATTTCGGGTGGGTTTCTTATGGACAGCATAGAGTTGAGTCTTGGTTTTTAATCTTAACAGTTTCCTATTTTCAGTTGAAATTTTTAGGCCATTTCTATGTAGTGTGAATATTGATATGGTTGCTCTTTGCTTTCTATTTGTCCCATTTTTTTCTTTGTTCCTGGTTTCCTCTTTTGGACTGCTCTTGAATTAATTTTGTTTAATGATTCCAATTTATCTCAATTTTAGCTTATAAATGATAATGTTTTTAGTATTAATTTATTTAGTGATTGCTTAGGATTTATAGTACATGTATATATTTTTCTTATTTTTATTTATACATAACAGATGCACATGTTTTCAGGGTATGTGTGATAATTTGATACATTCATATAATGTATAAAGATCAAATTAGGGTATTTGGGAAATACATAACCTTAAATGTATATATGTACATACACATACACACATATAATCTTAAATTTATATGTATACATAGAGACAGAACCTTAAATATATATATTTATATATATAAATATATATTTGTTATATATATTTAAGGTTGTGTGTGTATACATATATATGTTTAAGACTATATGTACATATATGTGTGTGTATCTATATATATATATTTTTAAGGTTATATATATTCCAATTACCCTAATTTCATCTTTATAATCTTTAAATATGTTTTATAATCTTTAAAGTGTATATTAATTTGTAAATCTAATTATCAATCTTTATAATTTGATCTTTAACATATATGTATTTTAATGCTAGGAACACTTGAATCATTCTTTTCTAGATATTTTGAATGTACAATAGATTAATGTTAACTATAGTCACCTTACTGAACTATCGAACTTTAGGTCTTATATCTTTTATCTAACTGTATATTTGTCTTTTCAATCAACCCTCCTCCCCCTCCCCTTCCCAGCCTCTGGTAACCACCAATCTACTCTCTCTCTTCATGAGATCTATTACTTTAGCTCACATATATATGTAAGAACATGCAATATTTGTCTTTCTGTGTTTGGCTTATTTCCCCTAGCATAACGACTCCCAGTTTCATCCATGTTACTTCAAATGAGAGGATTTTATTCTCTTTTATAGTTGAATAATATTCCATTGTGTATATATAGCATATTTTCTTTATCCATTCATCCATTGATGGACACTTAAGTTGATTCCCTTTTTTTGGCTATTGTGAATGGTGCTTCAAAATACATGACTACAGATATCTCTTTGATAGATTGATTTCCTTTCTTTTAAATATACACCTACTAGTGGAATTGCTAGATCATATGGTAATTCTATTTTCCAGTTTCTGAAGAAACTCCATACTGTTTTCCATAATGGCTGTACTAATAATTTACATTCCCATGAACAGTGTACCAGGGTTCCCCTTTCTTGACATCTTTGTCAGCATCTGTTACTTCCAGTCTTTTTCATAAAAGCCATTTTAACTGGGGTGAGATAATACATCATTGTGGTTTTGATTTGCATTTTTTATGATCAGTGATGTTGAGCATTTTTTTATATATACCTCTTGGTCATTTGTATGTCTCCTTTGAGAAATATTTTAGATTTTTTGCCCATTTTTAATGGGGAGTCTTTTTGATGTGGGGTCTTTTTGAGTGTTTGTTTGTTTGCTGTTGAGTTTTCTGAGCTCCTTGTGTATTCTGGTTATTCATCCCTTGTCAGGTGGTTACTCTGCAAATATCTTCTTTCATTCTGTGGGTTGGTTCTTCACTTTGTTGATTTTTTCCTTTGCTGTATAGAAGCTTTTTAGCTTGATGTAATCTCATTTGTTTATTTTTGCTTTTGTTGCCTGTGCTTTTGAGGTTTCACACAAAATATCTTTGTCCAGAACAATATACTAGAACATTTCCCTAATGTTTTCTTTTAGTAGTTTCATAGTTTCAGGTTTAGATTTAAAACTTAGATATAATTTTTAATGCATTTTGATTTTTCATATGGTGAGAGATAGGGATCTAATTCCATTTTTCTGCTTATGGTTATTCAGCTTTTGCAGCACCATTTTTTGAAGAGACTGTCTTTTCCTTATTGTATGTTCTTGGTACCATTGAGTTGGGTATAAATGTATGGATTTATATCCAGTTTCCTTATTGTGTTCCATTGGTCTCTGTGTCTGTTTTTATGCCAGTAACATACAGATTAGCTATAGCTGTCTTGTATATTTTAAAGTTAGGTAGTATGATGCCTGCAGCTTTGTTCTTTTTGTTCGGGATTGCTTTGAATATTCTGGGTCTTTCGTGGTTCCATATAATTGTTTTTTTTCTATTCCTTTTCTTTCTTTTGAGACGGAATCTCACTGTGTCACCCAGGCTGGAGTGCAGTGGTGCCATCTCGGCTCATTGCAGCCTCTGCCTCCTGTGTTCAAGCAATGCTCATGCCTCAGCCTCCCAGTGTAGCTGGGATTACAGGCATTCACTGGCATGCCTGGCTAATTTTTGTAATTTTAGTAGAGACAGGGTTTTATTATGTTGGCCAGGCTTGTCTCAAACTCCTGGCCCCATGCAATCTGCCCACCTCAGCCTCCCAAATGCAGGGATTACAGGTGTGAGCCACTGTACTCTGCCTTTTTTTTTCTATTCTTGTTAAGAATGTCTTTGGTATTTTGATAGGGATTACATAAAATCTGTAAATTGCTTTGAGTAGTATTGTAATTATAGCAATATTCAGTCTTCCAATCCATGAGCATGGAATGTTTTTTAAATGTTTTATGGCCTCTTCAATTTCTTTTATCAATGTTTTAAACGTTTCCTTGTATAGATCTTTTACTATTTCTTTGTTTAAACTGGTTCCTAGGTATTTTATATTCTTTGTGGCTATTGTAAATGGGATTGCTTTCTTGATTTGTTTTTCAGATTGCTTTTTGTTGGCGTATAGAAATGCTACATTTCTATGTTGGTTTTTATATGTTGGTTTTTGTATCCTGTGACTTTACTGAATTTGTTTATTGATTCCAACGATTATTTCGTAGAGTCTTTATGTTTTTCAAATATAAGATTAAGTCATCTGTGCATAAAGCTAATTTGACTTCTTTTGTTCTAATTCGAATGCCCTTTATCTCTTTCTCTTGCCTAATTGATCTTGCCGGGACTTTCAGTATTGTGTTGAATAAAAGTGAAAGTTTTGATAATATGATGTATCTCATTTATTGACTTGCATATATTAGACAATTTTGCATTCCTGGGATGAATCTCACTTGACTTATTTCACCTAGCATGAATATCATGGTGAATTATCTTTTTAACATGCTGTTGAATACAGTTTGCTATTATTTCATTGAGGATTTTGCATTTATTTTCACCAGTAGTATTGACCTGTAGCTTTCTTTTTTGTGGTGTATTTTGCTGGTTTTGGTGTCAGAGTAATCCTGGCCTCATGAAATAAGTTTAGAAGTATTCCCTCATCTTCAATTTGTTTAAAGACTTTGACTAGAATTGGTTCTTTGTTTAATGTTTGGTAGAATTTAGCAATTAAGCCATCAGGTCCTGGGCTCTTCTTTGATGAGAGACTTTTTATTATGACGTCAATCTTATTACTCATTATTGGCTTACTGAGGTTTCCTATTCCTTCATGGTTCAATCTTGGTAGGCTATATGTGTCAAGAAATGTATTCATTTCTTCTAGGTTTTCCAGTTTATTGGTATATAGTTGTTCACATGTCTCTAACGATTCTTTATATTTCTGTAGTTAGTTGTTATGTCTCCTTTTTCATTTCTAATTTTACTTAATTGGGTCTACTCTTTTTTTTCTTAGTATAGTTATAGGTTTGTTGATTTTGTCTATCTTTTCCAAAAACCAACTTTTCGTTTTGTCGACCTGTTTTACTTTTTGACTCAATTTCACTTTTTTTCTGCTCCAATTTTTATTACTTCTTTCCTTGTACTAATTTTGGTTTTGGTTTATTATTGCTTTTCCAGTTCCTTAAGGGCTATCATTAGCTTGTTTATCTGAAGTCTTCACACTTCTTTGATATAGTCATTTATTGCCATAAACTTCTATCATTTGTTGTATCCTGCAGATTTTGGTATGTTGCATCTCCATTTCCATGTGTTTCAAGAATTTTTATAATATCCTTTTTAATTTCTTTATAACCCATTGATCATGTAGGAGCATATTGTTTACTTTTTATGTGTTTTTGCAGTTTCTGAAGTTCCTGTTGTTACTGATTTCTAGTTTTAATCCACCGTGGTCAGAAAAGACACTTGATATAATTTCTACTCTTTTAAATTTCTTGAGACTTGTTTTTTGGCTTGATATATGGTCTATCCTGGAGAATGTTCCATGTACTTATGAAAAGAATGTATATTCTGATACGGTTGGGTGAAATGTTACGGGTCTAGTGTGTAGTTTAACTCAGATGATTCTTTGTTGATTTTTTGTCCACTACTGAAAGTAGGGTGTTGATGTCCCCTAATCTTACTATACTGAAGCCTGTCTTTGCTTAACATTAGACTTATTAATGTTTACTTTGTACACATGGATGCTCGTGTGTTGGGTGTATAGATGTCTATATGAGTATATCCTCTATCTGAATTGATCCCTTTATCTTTATATTCTGACGTTATTTGTCTCTTTTTACAGTATTTTACTTGTAGTCTATTTTATCAGTTGTAAGTATAGATATTTCTGCTCTTTTTGGCTTCTACTTTCGCAGAATGGCTTCTTCTATCACTTCACTTTCAGTCTGTGTGTGTGTTTATAGTAAGGTAGGTTTCTTCTAGACAGTATATGGTTGTCTTTGTTTTTTATCCAGTTAATCACTCTATGTATTTTTATTAGAGAATTATCTCCACTTATATTCAGTGTTATTATTGATAAATAAAGGCTTATTATTTCTATTTTGTTGCTTATTTTCTGGCTGTTTTATAACTCATTTTTTTCTTTTCTTTCTTTTTTACTGTCTTCCTTTGTGGTTGAGTGTTTTTCTCTTGTAGTATGTTTTAATTTGCTGCTTTTTATTTTTAGCATATCTATTATAGGTTTTTGCATTGCTGTTACCATAAGGCTCACAGAAAACATCTTATAGATTTAACAAGTTATTTTAAAGAAATGGCAACTTATCTTAGATAGATCACAAAAAAATGGAGAGCAATCACAAAAAAAACTTAAAAAAATTATCTACACTTTAATTCCATTACCCCATGCTTTGACTTTTTGTTTTCTCGATTTACATATTTCATATTGCCTTTCTCTTAATGGTGAATGTAGCTATTACTGTTTTTGATAGATTAGTTTTTTCATCTTCATAGTAGAGTTACAAGTGGATTGCACGTCACAATTACAATATTAGAGTATTCTAGGTTTGTCTGTGTACTTAATTTTACCGATGGATTTCTACCTGTATTTTTTTTTTCTTTTTGCACATTAGTGTTTTTTTTTTTCTTTCAGTCTGAAAAACTCCCTTTAGCTTTTAAGACAGGTCTAATAGTAGTATATTTTCTCAGCTTTTGTTATCTAGGAAAAACTTTATTTCTCACTCATATTTGAAAAATAGCTTTGCTGGATACAGTATTCCCAAATGGCATTTTTTTCTTTCAGTGTTTCGAAAATGTAGTCCCGCTTCCTTTGGGTTTTCATTGAGAAGTCTGTTGCCAGATAAATTACAGCCTTTTAAATACATAATTTGCTTCATTTCTCTTGCTGCTTTTATGATCCTTCCTTGGTCCTTGACATTTGAGAGTTTGATTATTACATGGTTTGGGGTAGTCTTATTGGGATAAAGTCTGTTTGGTGTTCTCTCTCCTTCTTGTACCTGGATATTTATATCTTCCTCAAGTTTTGGAAATCTTTCTGCTATGATTTCTTTGAATGAGCTTTCTACTCTTTTCTCTGGCTCAAATTCCTCTTGAACAGCAATAGTATTTAGATTTGGTATTTTGAGGTAATTTTCTATATCTTGTAGGTTATCTTTGTTAGTTTTCATTCTTTTTTTTTGTTTTTCCTCCCTTGACTATGTATTTTTAAGTTTTTTAGCTCAGCAAATGTGTTTCTTAGTTCCAAGATTTATGTTTGATTTTGTAATTATATCAATCTTTTTGTTAAATTTCTGAATTGCTTTTCTGCCTTATATTGGAGACCACTGAGTTTCCTTATAACTGCTATATTGAATTCTTGGTGAGAAAGCTCAGATATCACAGTCTTGTTAGGGTCAGTTACTGGTTCCTTCCTTTGTCCATTTGAGGTCATGCTTTCCTGTTGGCAATTGTTTCTTGCGGATGTACATCTATGTCTTTGCATTGAAAGGTTAGTTATTTATTCCAGTCTTCTCTGGCTGACTTGTGTTGGTTCTTATAGAATATGTTTGCTTAGAGATTATTTGTAATTTTTGAAATTTTTCATTTTTATCATCTTGGGATTCTGGATATTTTAGTATTAATATGAATAATATTTCAGTTCTGAGATAGAATTAAAATTATTTGCAAACCAGTTTGATCCCTTTGCATCTTGCTTTTAAGCTTTGTTTAGCAGATCACAGAAGTGCTTAGTTTCAGTCTAATTTTGCCTCAATATGGACACAAAATGTTACGAGGACTCCACTCAATGTCCTGTGAATTATGAGCATGGTTCTTTCCTTAACTCAGATAGTTTTATTGGGTAAAGACTCAAAGGGATCCTCTTCAGATCTCTGGAGTGCTCTGCCTATGCAATCTTTCCATTTCCAGTACACTGCCCTATAAACTCATGCACCTTTCACTTTCCATGACTTTCAACAACGAATTTCTTCAACTCAGAGATACCTCAGGATTCTACCTAATATATTGTCTCTTCACCATGTCCTAGGGAATCTCTGGTCAGTAAGATCAGGCAAACTTGAGCCTCAGCTAATTTTTTTTTTTATTTCTCAGATCAGTATCCTTCACTGGCTGATATTCAAGTCTTAAGAATTGTTGTTTGATACATTTTATTTGGTTTCTTACTTTGATTTTCATTTTGCTTTTTATTTTAGTTGTTTTAGGCATAATGGCAAGCCTGGTCTCTATTAATCTTGTCCTGAAGTGGATGCTTGAAAATTCATTGGAATTGTGTATCAATCTTAAGCTACATTTTGTCTCCTAGAGCAGAGTTTACTTCCGGTTATTCATTTTTCAATTATGAGATTCGATTTGTCATGTAAGGAGTGATTTTCTTTTTTCCCAACTTTTATTTTAAGTTCAGGGTATGTGTACAGAACGTGTAAGTTTGTTAGTTAAATGTGTGCCATGGTGATTTGCTGCATAGATCATCCCATCACCCAGGTATTAAGCCCAGGATTCATTAGCTATTTTTCCTGATTCTTTCTCTCCTCCCACTCCCCAACCTCAAACAGGCCCCGGTGTGTGTTGTTCTCCACCATGTGTCCATGTGTTCTCATCATTTAATTCTCACTTATAAGTGAGAACATGCAGTATTTGCTTTTCTGTTCCTGCGTCAGTTTGCACGCTGGTGAGGTTGTGGAGAAAAAGGAATGCTTTGACACTGTTGGTGGAAGTGTAAATTAGTTCAAAAATTGCGGAAAGCAGTGTGGCAATTCCTCAAAGTGAAGACCTAGAGGCAGAAATACCATTTGACCCAGAATGTAAGGAATTATTTTCTAATTGTTAATCTGATTACTATTTTAGGATGTAGCCACACAATTCTAGGAATTTCATTTTTATTGAAAACCTTTTGACATGTAGTCCCTAAACTGGAAGTTCCTTTTGCACAAAGAATTTGAAAGGCTTCTCAGACATTTTTTTCTTGGGAGCTGTCTAAGCACCATGCCAGCGGCTTATTATATGCTCAGAAGTCACAACATGCCTCAGAATTTTTTTCTCCAGAAAAATATTTTTCAAGGTGTCAATCTTAGAAGAGTCATTCAGGGAGAATGATTTCTTCTGTCAATTCGATGTATATTGAAAAGAAAAAAAGAGTGTGATACAACTTGAGAAGATACAAACTGTAGGCACATTTATGTGGCGACGTGGCACTGACTATTCAATCTTTATTGATAGCTAGTGAGTTTTACTGGATGTCTACTTGGTTTATCATAGATAATTAAAGTTGACTTGGTTTATTGTGTCCAGTCAGGATGGATTTGCAATCTAATTAATTTGTTTCTCACCTCTGTTGACCTTCAAGGAAATAAACAGAAGGAAATTCCTAGATCATTGAATCACTGCTTTCACCACTACAAAGTCATTCTTCTGCATGCAGATTGAATATTAAAAAATATACAGCTTCACGGGTGTTTATTTAGGGTGCTATGAAAGAAACCAAGAGAAGAGGTAATGAACTGTTCTGTTTATCCTTTTCTCCAATAATTTCATGGACTGGTAAATCTTTACAACACCTCTCAAAAACACCTTAATTTTTTTTTTAAATGTGAAGATGCAGCTTTTAGTCATTTAGCATTTCTAATCTTGTGAACTGACTTAGTGGAAAATCACTTTGTTTTCTTCATCTCAGGTTTCAAACCAGAAATATAGTCGTAATATTTTGCTCTTGTATAGACTGCATAAGATAATATTTGTAAAAATCACTGTGAAACACAGACTACCCATCATATATATAATGTACTACCACAATGATAGGTGTAGCTGCTGAATTATTCTATTTTCAATGTTTACTATGATGGTTGAACACAAAGCTTGAGCCTATTACATATAATTTTTTTATAAAACACTCTAAAAGAAGAATCGATATATGAGAAAAAAATTACACTTTGATTTCAACATAGTCTGTATGACAGTGAGGATAAAATAGCTAAAAAATAAAACAAGCAATATTTGCTAACAATAGAAGAAAATATCCTGGAATCCATTTTTTTCTTAGCAATAGAGGGTAACACTGGAAGTATTTTTTTTTCTTACCAAAATGCCAAAAGTATACAGCAGAGCAAAAAGCATGCAAAGCACAGAAGCCGCTTTCAGCAGCTGCATTTTGAAAAGAGAGTTGACGAAGTAAAAAACCTGAAATTTTAGTATTACCCATCTCTATATAGTTATAATGAGTTAATCGTAATTCTCATAAGACTGTAACTTGAACTATTTTGCAGAGAGATTTAAAAGTCTTTGAAAATAAATATTTGCAAACAGTGTGATTCAGAATACAAAGAAAGATATTTGCTTCCTTTAGCAATAATCAACTGAGTGTTAATAGTCCTTGGAGAGGCAGAACATTTATAAATTCCTTCATAAAATATTTTAAAAATAATAAAAGCAAGTTCCATCTATACTTAGAATATAGGTTTATTGGCCAGGCTTGGTGGCTCACTCCTGTAATCCCAGCACTTTGGGAGGCCGAGGTGGGTGGATCACCTGAGGTCAGGAGTTCCAGACCAGCCTGGCCAACATGGCAAAACCCTTTATCTACTAAAGAAAAAACAAAAATTAGCTGAGTGTGGTGACAGGTGCCTGTAATCCCAGCTACTCGGGAGGCTGAGGCAGGAGAATCACTTGAACCCAGGAGGCGGAGGTTGCAATGAGCTGAGATTGCACCATTGCACTCCAGCCTGGGAGACAGAGCAAGACTCCATCAAAAAAAAAAAAAAAAGAGAAGAAGAAGAATATAGGTTGATTGTTAGGTAGACTTTCTAAACATTTTTGATCCTTTTTCTCTCTGTTTTAATCGTAAGAATTAGTGATCCTACTCCTTTCCACAGTGACTCCGTGCACTTCTCTCTTGAATGTAACAGTTAATCCTTGCAGGGCACTTACCCAGCCATCAGGTGATCTGTTCTTCACAAGTTTTATTTCATTTGAACCTCCCAATAACACTGAGGTATAGATAGTACTATTATCTTCCCATTTGGCAGACTTGACACTGAGGCCAACAGAGGCTAAGTGATGATTTTTGGTTCATGCAGTTGAGTAGTGGGAGAGTGAGGATTAAGCCACAAACCCTGTGGTTATAAACACAATGAGATAACGCTTTGTTATATAAACCCCGCCTCTCACTCTATGACCTTTCTCAGACCCTACTCCATCCATAATTATTCTCTCCACTGTCCTCACCTTCTGTCACTCTCTGTCCCTTTGCTTTCTCCATCTTCAGTGGTTCCTTTTGCTCAGCCATATATTAAAGTTTTTATGTTTTTCAAAACTGCAGTAATACCATCGTTCTTACCCTCCAGCTCCAACTCCATCCTCTGTGCCAAGGTCCTCACAGCAGTGGTCGCTTGGCCTCCATTTCCACTCTTCTCATTTATTTTGTCTCACCCACCATGAAACTGAAAATGTACTCTTAAAATATAGTAATAAATTTCTAATTTCTAGTTTTATTTATTTTCAGTTCACATTCTACTCTAATTGTATACAAAATTTGGCAATTTTTACCACAATATCTTCCCTCCTTTTTTTTTTTTTTTTCATTTTTAGAGATAGGGTGTTTCTCTGTTGCCCAGACTGTAGTGCAGTAGCTCAATCATAGCTCTCTGCAGCCTCAAACTCCTGGGCTTAAGGGATCCTCCCACCTCAGCCTTCCAGAGTGCTGAGACTACATATGTGAGCCACTGTGCCTGGCCAATATATTTCTTTCTTTTTTTTTTTTTTTTTTTTTTTGAGACAGAGTCTTGCTCTGTCACCAGGCTATAGTGCAGTAGTGCAATCTTGGCTCACCGAAACCTCTGTCTCCAGGGTTCAAGCAATTCTCCTGCCTCAGCCTCCAGAATAGCTGGGACTACAGGCATGCACAACCAAGCCCAGCTAATTTTTGTATTTTAATAGAGACGGGATTTCACCATGTTGGCCAGGATGGTCTTGATCTTTTGATTTCATGATCTGCCCGCCTCAGCCTCCCAAAGTGCTGGGATTACAGGTGTCAGCCACTGTGCCTGGCCTGGCCAATATCTTTCTTTAAGGTCTCTTCTTCCTTTCATTTTTACTCCTGATTTTCTTTCTGTGTCAGTTCATTTATTTTTATTTTTTGTCCTCTCTCTCCCCTTAAGTGTTTATGTTTCAAGATTTCTGACCTTTTTTCTCTCTTCTCTTCTTGCTCTATCAAGCATCATTAATCCACAAACAAGAAGAGTCCTAAATTTCTATTTCTAACCCTGACTCTCACCTCAGCATGGGATTCATATTACAAACAGTACAGTGGACATCAGCACCTAAATGCTATGTGGGCTTCTCAAATATTTCCAAAACCAAACACATGATCTCCCACTGCCCTCAAAAATATCCCCTTCTACTTCGTTTTCTATGTATATGAGAATGACCATTCAGTTATCTAAGCATAAAACTCAAGACCCTTCTCAGTTAGTTAAAATATTTAAAGTGTTTAGAAAAGACCCTGCACATTATAAACACTCAATAATTCTTAGTTAACAGTAAAATTGCCTTTACTAGTTAATAGTACTATTTGCCTTTGACTTCTCACTCTTCCTCACTTACTATATCCAACTGAACTCCCGTCATGACAATTCAATCCCTACTAAGTCTCTGGACTTTTGATTTCTCCTTCCTTTTTCACTGCCACTGCTTTAGTTCTTTCGGGCTGTCCATTTTCAAACACCAGAGCTGGTCTCCCTGACTTTAGATTCTAACCATTCCCATTACATTTTCTCACTGCCTACAGAGTTATCTTGCTAAAACTTAAGTGGGGTCAGGCACTCTCTGTGATAAGTTCATGTAATCGTACCACATAAGGTCTTTCCCAGTCTAAACACAAGCTACCCTGCCAGTCATGCCGCTTGGCACTTAGCTGATAACACCTTCCACGCTGTGCTCCAGTTAGAATTGCTTCTCAACCCTAAGACCGACCATGCCCCAACATATTATACTCTTTTTATACCTATACTCTATGCCTTCTCTTTCTGCCTGGAAAACTCCTACTTCAACCTTAAATCCTATTAAAACTCTTAACTCTTAATCTTGATTTTAAACATTACTCTTTCTCTACCTAGATCTCCATTCACTACCTAGCTCTCCATCCACTTCCATCCCTACCCCCGTCAGGCAGAACAGGGTGCCGTCTCCTCAGGGTTTCTATGCAAATTTGTAGAAGCCCATTTTTATAACACAAAATCTTAAATAATTGTTTCCACAATATCATATTTTTACAATATTATGTTTATTGTCCACTAATTATGTAATAGCTAATCATAACTCCAACGTATCTTGAAGGAGGAACTTCAGGTTTGTTTATATTTTTATTTTCAGAACCATTCTTATATTTGACACACAACAAATTCCTAAAAACTGCTTGTAAAGCGAATGAAATAAAACAATTCTTACATTTCACTTTCTCAGCCAACCTACTCTTTGATTATAATTAAGGTAGATACTGCTTTTATAACCCACTTCATTCCTCACATCCTTTACATTTATACCCCAAATATAAATTGGTAGGAATTCTCTAAACCATTCAGTGTCTCATTTTCCTCCCCTGTAAAATGCTGAAACTACTTTATAAGGTTGTCATGGGATTTATATCATTTATATACAAAAAATGATTAGAGTATAACAGGTATCTGATTAGCATCTAATAAAATTAACTATTACTATAATTACTCATGTATTCGAAAGTTCTTTTTTCCTCTGATACATTTGTGTACAATGCTTCCTATGTATGAATGATAATGTTTTCTTAGTTTTCCCACATAAAAGGGAGAGATCAGTGAATCCCTTTATAAGATAAAAGACATATATAATTATATTAGTCCATTCTCACACTGATATAAAGAAATACCCGAGACTGGGTAATTTATAAAAGAGAGAGGTTTAATTGACTCACAGTTCTGCATGGCTGGGAGGCCTCAGGAAACTTACAATCATGGCAGAAGGCAAAGGAGAAGCAGGCACCTTCCTCACAGGATGGTAGGACAGAGGACGTGCAAAGAGAGGAAATGCCAGACGCTTATAACATAATCAGATCTCATGAGGCTCACTCACCATCACGAGGACAGCATGGGCAAAACTGCCCCATGATCTAGTTACCTCCACCTTGTCCTGTCCTTGACATGTGGGGATTATGGGGATTATAATTCAAGATGAGATTTTGGGTAAGGTCACAGCCAAACCGTATCAGTAATTAAGCCCTAAAATGCTTTTTGGTTAGAAATGATGAGATTTGTTCTTAGGGTAGTAAGAATTATTCTTATGTTATTATTTTGTTATTATAAGAGCAAGAAGTTTTAGTCAAATTATTACAGTCTCCTTTTAAACACTTAAAAAACTTTATTAAGTGGCTTTTGATTATGACACAATTGTAAAGGGATACCAAAGGACACCTGAGGGTAAAGAGCGAGATGCTTGCTCTTATTTTCACCCTGGCACCTAAACAGATAAACTACTTTCTGCTTTTTAAGTGCTCCTCAAGTAATGCTGCATGTGAGCACTATTGGTTTTTATTTGTTTGTTTGTTTTACTTCATTTTTTTTTTCAAAGTACTTTATGCTCATTAACCTATTTTCTATATGGATATTCCAATTAAATATTAGAACAAAAAGTTGTTTACTTTTAAGTTTCTTTTGGGAGAATGAAAGAAACTCCCAAATTTCTGCAATAGAATCGAATTAAAATATAGAAAAGAAATTTATCTGTGAATTCCCCCAGCTCTGCAAGATATGAATCATCTCTCATCACTCACTTTTTCAGGCCTCAGGATCAAACTAGTGCCAGAGGAAGACCAGGTGACCTTTTTTCTGAGGGAGAGAACTAATGGGAGCCATTGTCATTCCTCTCACTTTTTAAATGGATTGAGCTGCCATGGGAGCTATTTGTCTACCAAACACAGACCAGAACTCATTAGTTAAATACAGATCATGTGAGATTCAGGGAGCAGCAGATGGGGGGGTATAATGACAAACTTGAAAACAGCCATTGGTTTAATGACAAACTTGAAAACAGCCATTTGGTTACAAATTGTCTTAATATTAATAGTTATATTTTATCATTTAGTTACTACTTCTTAAATACTGCTATGTACCCATAATACATAATAAAAAACTAAAAGATCATGAAAGGAGGAGATAAACAATGAATATACTAAAGTTGTTATGGAAAATCTTTGTAGACTTACACATATTACACACATAAGCCTGTGACAAAAATACTTCTTTCTGTCCACATTATTTCAAAACTTTCAGGTGAAATTTTAATTCATTCATTCATATTTTTTTCTTTTATTTACAAAACAAACATACATTTTGCAGCCATTAAGTTCCAGGGACTCTGGCAGGCAAAAAAAAAAAAACTGAAGGCCAATAAAATTGTCCTCGAGAAGCTTACATTTCTTATGCAGTGATTTTCAAAGCATGTTCCTTAGAGCAACCACATGAGACATACCGTGGGAATTTGTTAATAATTCAGGCACCTGGCTTTACTCCAAATTATAATTTCTGTGCATGAGCTTCCAAAGTCTATATGTTTAACAAGCAACCTAGTTAATTCTTTTGCTTTTAAAAAATTTGCACACTGATCTAACGGCTTTGCTTCACCAAGTGTGGTCTGAGAAACGACAACGGTATCTACATTTCTCATTCCAATTATATCCAAATTAGAGTCTTTTAACTCGTCATCCAGTGGTTCACATGCACTTCAAAGTCTAAAGAGTAATAATCTAGTCTATATGATTTCTGGAGCCAACCATATAATGATATTATGTGGAATGATTGGCGTGTGCTGTGGGAGACACACCTAAAAAGTTCTCCAGAACTTGAATCCTACCATCACACATTATTCTATTTTTAACATTTCTCAGGTGAATCTGTTTCAACTACTATATTTTACTTGGTTTTCTTATTTTTGTTTGTTTATTTCTATTGGCACTGGAAATTTAAGGGGTAGTGATATGTAGTTTAAGCTGGGTTATTGTTTGGATATTTGCCTGGTGGAGGGGCATGTGGACAATGAACATGAATTGACACAAATAAGGGATACACCACAAGTCAGAGTTAGCACAACATATCTTCATCCACTTCTTTATTTCACTCAGCAAATATTTATTTATTATTTTATTTTATTTATTTATTTATTTTTTGAGACGGAGTCTCGCTCTGTCGCCCAGGCTAGAGTGTAGTGGCGCGATCTCGGCTCACTGCAAGCTCCGCCTCCCAGGTTCACGCCATTCTCCTGCCTCAGCCTCCCGAGTAGCTGGAACTACAGGCACCCGCCACCACGCCCGGGTAATTTTTTTTAATATATATTTTTAGTAGAGACGAGGTTTCACTGCGTTAGTCAGGATGGTCTCGATCTCCTGACCTCGTGATCCGCCCAACTCTGCCTCCCAAAGTGCTGGAATTACAAGTTTGAGCCACTGCACCCGGCCTCAGCAAATATTTATTAAGCTTCTTCTGTGAGCCAGGGATTTAGATAGTATTTAAAATAATAATAAAAGCAAATATTTACTAACCACTTTTACTATGTATTGATGAGTCTCCTTAATTGTCACATAAGTTACTGAATTTAACTGTCACAACCCTGTAATGGAGGGACAGTGATTACTCTTGCTTTACAAGTAAGGAAGCTGAAGCCCAGAGAGGTAGAATAACTCGCTCAGAGTTACCCAGCTAGAATGGATTTTATTGGGAACTTGAATACATATCTCTTTCATCAGAGCCCTTCCTTTTAACCTCTATGCTATCCGAATGCTCAGATTTCTGGGACTCAGATCACCGAAGTCCCTAATCAAACAAACCTGTGAAAAATGTATGGTGAAAATATTACATTTGAGGCAAACAGGAGGGTCAATGGAAGTGTGGAAGGAAGCAAGAATTCACGAGGAGAGACAGAAGGCCAGAAGATGCTTCCACGGCATATAGATGGAGAAGGACTGTGGTATTCTAGCCTTATGGAGCAGAATGCACAGCAGCAGAAAGCGTGAGAGAACACACTGGGTGTAGGGAACTTGACATTTCTTGGTTTTGCTGGAGGGTGAGTTTTGAGACAGGGGAGAAATGGGAAATGATGAACAGAAAGTAAAGGACCAGATATTGAAGAGAATGATATGTCCTGCTAAGTATCTTACATTTCTCTTATAGGTGATACAAGTCTATTGAATAATTTTGAACTGATAAATTATTATATTTTGCTTCAGATAAATTAATTGTCAAACATAGTGAAATCTTTTAAATAATAATAAATCCAAATGGTTTGTTATTGCAGATTTTAGTCTTCTGAGGGAACATATAAAAGAAACAGCCTTGTTTCTGAGAGAGTTTGTAGGCATTCTAACCCCAGGGAAAGGGTAAGCATGACACGTTTTCATATACCAGAGGGCAAGACCTTCCCAGTGGTTTGTTTTTGACCTGGAAAATTTTGTGTGCACATTTTTTTCCCTTAGTCAGTGATGTTATTCTTGCAGATCAGGTGCATTCAAAAAATTATTTTGTGTTAATCTTTTATAAGCATGAATGATTTTTAAGCCATCATTTAAAAAATTATTCCTAAGTTATTTGGTAGTGTTGGGTTCTAAAGACTGCATATTTTTAGGCACAATAATTAATTGTGCCACACTCTACCCACAAAGAAATGTATATACCCATCAGCAAGTCTCCATTGGGCCATTTTGGAAGTAATGCTTTAATAACAACACCAACTCCAAGTACTCAACAACATATTTATAAACCTTTACCTGATTAAGCCATCCAATTAACCGTTCAAGGACTGTGTAAATACAGACACAGATGATGTCTGGGGGATTACAATTTGACATGAGATTTGGGCAGGGACACAGGCCCAAACCATATCACCAGGTAATCACAGAAAACGAAAAAAGAGTAGGAATATTTGATGTAGACATGGTCATCTGTGGGTAAAGTCCTTCTTCATATCCTATTTATTTAACCATTCTCAGAGTTAGCAGGGTTAGTCACACACTCATATGCACCTTTTTCTAGAAAAAAATAAATATTTCTACAGGTTTGAGTTGTGAACTAAATTATAGTTGACTAATTTTTAAAAATAGAGTACACAGTCACAATTTGGAGCACAAACCAAGGGGAAAGAAGAAGGACTTTACCCACAGATGACCATGTCTACATTAAATATTCCTACTCCTCTTTGGTTTTCTGTGATCACCTGGTGATATGGTTTGGGCCTGTGTCCCTGCCCAAATCTCATGTCAAATTTTAATCCCCATCATTGGAGGTGGGGCCTGGTGGGAGGTGACTGGATCTTGGGGGTGGATTTCCCCCTCAGTGTTGCTCTCATTACAGTGAGTGTATGCTGTGAGATTTGGTTGTTTAAAAGTGTGTAACACCTCTCCCCTCGCTCTCTTCCTCCTGTATGGGCCATGTAAGATGAGCTTGCTCTCCTGTTACCTTCTGCCATGATTAAAGTTTCCTGAGGCTGCCGGGTGTGGTGTTTCACCCCTGTAATCCCAGAACTTTGGGAGCCTGAGGCAGGCAGATGACTTGAGGTCATGAGTTCAAGACCAGCCTGGCCAACATGATGAAGCCCCGTCTCTACTAAAAATACAAAAATTAGCTGGACATTGTGGTGGGTGCCTGTAATCCCAGCTACTTAGGAGGCTGAGGCAGGAGAATTGCTTGAACCCGGGAAGCAGAGGTTGCAGTGAGCCAAGATCGGGCCACTGCACTCCAGCCTGGGTGACAGAGCCTACCTCAAAAAAAAAAAAAAAAAGTTTCCTGAGCTCTCCCCAGCCATGCTTCCTGTATATCCTGCAGAAGCATGAGCCAATCAAACCTCTTTTCTTTATAAATTACCCAGTCTCAGGTATGTCTTTATAGCAATGCCAGAATGAACTAATACACCTGGCAAATTGAATTAAGTTACACAATGATGCAATGTTTTTTCATTAACTAAATTTCAAGGGATACGAATCCTGCTCACACTGATATGATTTCCGGTATCTACTACTTCTAGCATATGAAACAAATAATCATTGGCTTCTTACTTTGTGGTTAGCCTGGCATTAACCCAGGAGAGGAGGGTTCTTTTTCATTCTTCCTAACTATGAGATATTGCTTATGAGGTAGGATAAAGCAGAGATCTCCAGCTTAGTGATTTTTTTAATGACCCAAATCAGGATACCAACTTAAGCATCTCAGCTCTTATGCATTGACAGTCTGTATTCTATGTACATTTTTCATAGTAACAGCACTTTTTGTGGTGTTTCTTTATTCCTCCCTTTTGTATCACAGTGGAGCCCATTCACTCTGTTTGTTCCACACAGTATATCTTTCTAGGTCACACCCTTGCTGCCTCAAGAATTTTAACAAGAGTTATAAATCTGCAGTGTCCAGATACCTGGAAATCTCTTGCTGACCTGATCCTTCATCATTTTCACATGAGAATTTGGGTATGACTTTGAGTAATGGTGTGTTTTAAGAAGGCATATTATAGAAATAGGTGGTTCCCTTTGTAACACAAGAATGCCATTAGCCCACAGGTCCTCTGTCAATAGGCCATTCTGTTGGTTGTTGGTTTTCCAGCTGTAGAGATGTCATTAAGATGCTTCTACTTCCTTTTCTCAAATTAAACTGTTTTTCTATCTCATCTTTTTTTTTTTTCAATCAGTAACCTGTGTTTTACTGGAAAGAACATAGGAAATCAATAAAATTTAGGTTTGAATTCAAGCTTTGGCACCTACCTGCTAAGTGATTCTCAGATTCCCAATCTATAAAATGGATAAAACAAAGCCAATTTCAAAAGATTGCTATACATTTTAAATTACGTAATACAAGTAAAATGCTAACATTTTATCTGCCATAGAGTTGGTCCTCATAAATATCTAGTGTCATTGCTATTGTAATTTTTTTTTTGACAGGGTCTCACTGTGTCACCCAGGCTAGGGTGCAGTGGTGTGATCTTGGCTCACTGCAACCTCTGCCTCACGAGTTCAAGTGAGTTTCGTGCCACAGCCTCCTGAGTAGCTGGGATTTCAGGCACCCATGACCACTGCTGGCTATTTTTTGTATTTTGAGTAAAGACAGGGTTTTGCCATGTTGGCGAGACTGATCTCAAACTTCTGGCCTCAAGTGCTCCACCCGCCTCAGCCTCCCAAATTGCTGGGATTACAGGCATGAGCTACCACACTTGGCCTAATGTTTTGAACACATTTTACTCTTGGCTGTTGATGCATGGAGTGTTAGAGCTGAAATAGTTCTTAATTTTGGTCTCTCTTGCTGTAGATAAGGAAGGCAAGAGATAGTGTGGACAAATGAGCTATTCAAAGAGCAGAGGGTCACAAATAGAACTAGCGTTCTCCTCAAGCCATCTTGTTCCATCAGTTTCAAATCACGCTATAATCTATTGTATGGTATCTGCTCTATGTTGATATTTCCTTACTGGTTGCAGTATTCCTCTTCCCACCTCACAGTGTATACTTCTATATCATTTTGAAGTTGCAGCTAATAATCAAGTACTCTGTCTAATGCTAATAATCAAGGACTCTGTCTAATGTTTCATGTGAAACCCTTGGACTTCATGATATTTTGAATGTTAAATAATTTCATCATTTTAATAGTTTATTTCAGCAATGGCATATGCAAAATTAGCCGGATGAAGAGTGTTATCTGACCAAGGTCAAAATCTGTAGCCCAGAGACATAGTACAATTTCCCTGGCCCAGTGGTGCTGGAATATATTTAAGCCTTTATAGCAAACTAAAACAATTCATTTAAGGAATTATGAGAGCCAAACTATTTTTTTAGAGTCTCTAACTGATACTTCATGTGCTAACAGAGAAAAATATTATGGTGTCAATGTTTTTCTCTTTAAAATATAATGTAATGTGGCATGACTGATATAGCCAATCTTGAATATTAGAAATGATGCATCATTACCTAATTCATCAAAATCAATCTTGAAAAGGTCAGACTTACTTGAAAAATAAGTTGATTGGTCTTAAATGAACATACTAAGATCTCAAAATTAGAGAGAGACCTCATGGTTTTGCTAAGTTGTTTTTTCAAAGTACCCTCATCACAAAATGTAGGCGTACAAATGTCAACAACTTGTGTAGTTATGTATTTAAAAAGTCTTCTTCAATGGAAACACACAAAGTTTCATAACTTTCAGTGACTAATGCCTACCGTAAATAACTACCACAGATTACATAGTAAACTCTTCATTACTTAGGTATTGACCAGTCAGTTGGTAAATTAACTGCATTCTGAATTTTTTAATTCTCTCTCCTCATTGCATGTCTGCTGGTTACATCAGTACTCACTAGCAATTCAAACATAATGAAGGAAAAAAACTAAAGACTATCCCGTTGAAATTATCTTTTTATTAGCAACTTTTTGATTTTAAAAATTATGGAGAAAACATTTAAAAATTGGCTTTCACTTGAAACTTTGAGTCTCTGTACACATAATATATCAAAGCTCCTTCTCTTTACACAAGGCACTGTCTTGTGGTCAGTTATATATTTTAGCAGGTGAAGAGCAGGGGCAATAATTTTTAAAAATTTTTTCTAATTTTTAATTTTTATAGGTATATAGTAGGTATATATATTTATGGGGTACATGAGATATTTTGATACAGGCATACAATGTGTAATCATCACATCAGGGTAAATGAGATAATCATTGCCTCAAGCATTTATCCTTTCTTTGTGTTACAGACATTCAATTACACTCTTTTAGTTATTTTTAAATGTATACTACATTTTTGTTGACTGTAATCACTCTGTGTATTAGGCCGTCCTCACACTGCTATAAACAAATACCTGAGACTGGGTAATTTATAAATAAAAGAGCTTTAATGGACTCATGGTTCCGGAGGCTGTACAGGAAGCATAGAATCTTCTGGGGAGGTCTCAGGAAACTTACAATCATTGTAGAAGGTGAAGGGGAAGTAAGATGTCTCAAATGGCCAGAAAAGGAGAAACAGAGAGAGGAGAGGTGCCACATACTTTTAAAAGACCAGATCTTTCAAGAGCTCTATCATGAGAACAGCACTAGAAGGATGGTGCTAAACCATTAGAAACTGCCCCCCATGATTCAATCACTTCCCACCTGGTGCCCCACCTCCAGCATTGGGGATTACATTTCAACATGAGATTTTGGGGAGAACACAGATCCAAACCATATCAACCTGTTATACTATCAAATATTAGATCTTATTGATTCTATCTAATTATATTAGATCTTATTCATTCTATCTAATTATATTTAGGTACTAATTAACTATTCTCAATTTCCCCTGCGTCTCTCATTACCACCACCCTTCCCAATGTCTGATAACTATCATTCTATTCTCTATCTCCATAGGTTCAATTGTTTTAATCTTTAGATCCCACAAATAAGTGACAGCATGCAGTTTGCCTTCCTATTCCTGGCTTATTTCACTCAACACAATGTCCTCCAGTTCCATCTATGTTGTTGCAAATGACAGGATCTCATTCTTTTTATGGATGAATAGTACTCCATTGTGTACTGTACCAGATTTTCTTTATCCATTCATCTGTTGATGAATACTCTGATAGAACCAAAATCTTGGCTATTGTGAATAGTGCTGCAATAAATACAGAGTGCAGATATCTCTTCAATATACTGATGTCCTTTCTTTTGGGTACATACTGAGCAATGGGATTGCTGGATTATATAGTAGTTCTATTGTTAGTTTCCTGAGGAACATTCTAGGATAAAAGGATTTTTGTTTTCTTTCAGCACTTTAAATATGACATGCCATTCTCTCCCGGACTGATATATTGGTATATTGTATACAGTCTGCTGCCAGATATATTGGAATGCCTTTGCATGTTATTTTTTCTTTTGCTACTTTTAAAATTCTTTCTTTTTTTTTGAACTTTGCGAGTTTGCTTATTAAATATCTTGAGGTAATCTTATTTGGGTTAAATCTCCTTAGCGTTCTATAACTTTCTTGTACTTGACTGTTGATGTCTTTCTCTAACTTTGGAAAGTTGTATCTTATTATTTCTTTGAATAAACTTTCTACTCCTACCCAGCTGACTTCTGCCCTGTGTTGCTTTCCACTGTGACCAGGAAGCACTGAGTTCTAATGTAAAGTCCCACAATCACTGCACTCACCCTCTCTCAAGTGCACAAATTTTCTTTCTGTGCCATGCAGTCCAAACCAGGGGATGGCGGAGGGATGGCATCAGTAATGCAAGACTGTCTTTCCTACCCTCTTTAGTGCTTCTTTTCTTGATATTATGTTAAAACCAGGTATTGTAAACACTCATCCAAGTTTTGGTTCTTATGAAGGTGCTTTCTTGTGTGAATAGCTGTTCACTTTGGTGTTCCTGTTGTGGAGTCAATCACTGGAGGGTTCTATTTGGCCATGTTGCTCTACAGAGGCAGTAATTTTGATTTATCAATTCTATTAGTTTATAGGGGTTTTGTTTGATTCCTTTTACTAATCTTATGAGTAATTTTCTCAAACTTGTGTTTGCATAAGAGAGCCATTTTGTGTGTGCTGAAAGGCTGTGTGTGTGTGTGTGTGTGAGTGTGTGTGTTGCTTAATGTCAAATAGATTCAAACTATTGGTAATTTTGAATTGACCCGCTGTTTTCATGTAAAAGCAATGATAATAAGCATTTTGGTGAGATAAGGAGGTAACTTAAGATTCTAGCAATTAACCAAGGTGTAAGCAACTGAAAATTATTCCCATCTGTAAAACTATCATTTCAACAAGTTATATTGTTTTAGAGCAATGACCATGTCAGCAATGACAATGACAACATAATAATGATAAGGACAAAGTTAATTCTGGTTACAAAAGAAATAATTATTGTTTAGTGAAACAAAGATCTCCACTGAAAATCACACTATTTGAATGCTTGCAGACTTTGAAGCTTAAATAGATTCTTAGCCTTCACAACCCCTGGGTATTTTTAATAAGAAGCATAGTGTGATTCTCTGCTTGGGTAAGGAAATAAAATAGAAATTTTTCTCAAGAGGGCCCTTAGGTATATTACATCCAGTTAGTCCTATCTTGACTCTGTGAAGTTGTCCCAAATAAGAGTGGGTGATAACTGTTTGTAATTTCCAACCAGAGAATTCACCTTAGTTTGTACTTTGAATAGTTAATGCTTGTTATTAGCAGCTTACTTTAATATAGGGGACATCTGGAAAATACCTTGTAAAGGATGAAACCAAAACATTCAATTGTCCAAAAATATTATGGAGTGAGGAATACAACCACATATAATTAACCTAAATGTACAGTGGCATTATATTTGTTAAAGAATTTATTAATAATATTATTTTTCAGTTCTTTTCATTCTTTGCAGAAAGTTATTCTACATCAATTTTAATTATTTTAGTTTTATATTTTCTGTTGTCTTCTGTGATTATTTAAATCAGAATTGCCATTTCCTTAACATAATTGCAGATTGAAATGTGTGACTATATTTCTTATTTTAATTTTTTGTTTTATAAGCTTCATCTGGTATATATTAACCGTAAACCTTACTCTCATTCAATTCAGTTCATGGTCAGATACCAGAATTGAAGCAGTATCACTCCTATAATATTTTTACCATTTATTATTGAAAGCAGTTGAGACTTAATATTTTAACAGAAGTGACATTTGTATACAGTTTCATTAAACAATTAAGATAATACTTGATCCACAGAATACATTGAAAACTTTATAAATTAGAAATACGCTGAATAAATAGACAACTCATGCTGAGAATAAATGTTGAATAAATCAAACAAATGTTTCATCATACTGTGGATTCTTCCAATCAGTTATCTAATTTCTACAAATGTATTTTACATTTATCCTTTTCAGTCCATTTATAATGTCATTGCTCTTTGCCAACAATACTAAATGTTAATTAAATTTTGAATATTTCAATCATTATTATATTGTGATTTAAAAAAACAATGTATTCAATCTAATTTTAATGTGTCTCAACCTCAGAAAATATTTTTCTCTGGTCATATTTTCATGAGTAAGAATTATTTCCAATTATATTTTAACCATTTCTTTTTCATTATTTTAAACAGTAAAATTTTAATGTTTACTCCCTTCTTGTTTTATGAGTCTAAATGCTGTAGAATAACAATAGCCAATGTGAATTACACAAGCATTTTAAAATGTAAAAAAAGGCACCTTGATATGAAAAGAAATGCTCAGTTGTACTCTCAAGACAAGAATTTAATAACAAATACTATGCTTAATAAGGACAGTTTCTAAAATTAAAAAACCCAAAAGTGATACATAATGCAGATATTAGTAACAAAAAGAGAGGCTAGATTACTTCTTGTTGATTCTCACCTACACCAGCCACCAATAAATTTCTTTCTTTTGAAACTGCTTTTCACCTGCTTATCTAAATGTGACTTATATCCCTCTATCCCTCAGTCCTCCATTTGTCATGAATTGTTCTCTCATCTACTGTCCCCACAGTTCACTCTATGCCCTGAAAATTGTAATAGCTTCTGTGTTCATAACTTAGTCTTACTCTCCAATGATTTCTCATATTTTATGATTACTTTTACATTAAATGTTTTATTTCCTTGACCACATTGTAAAGTCATGGAGGACTGGAAGCATGTTTCATGATTTTGGATTGTCCATGATATTCGACACAGTGCCATGGTCAACAGCATATTGTATATGTACATTTGTATGCTCCCAACGTATGTAACCCTCTCCCCATCATCAGCTTCTTTTCCCTCGTTTCAATGTTTCTCAACTGAGTAACTCCAGCATGCCTACCAGTGGCCAAATCAAGTTATCAGTATTTTCCCTAATCTAATAAATCAGTAAGTCTTATCCAGTATTCCTTCTCAATATATCTTGAATTTATCATTATCTCCTATTGACACTATCCTAGGTCAAGCCATTGTTGATCTATAACTTAGCTTGCACTGGCCTTCTAACTGGTGTAACTGTTCAAAATTGCTTCTTTCAAAACACTTGCTCATTCAGTAGCCAGAGTGGTATTTCTAAAATGTAGACATAAGCTAATTTCCTGCTTAAAATCACCAGTTGTTTTTTATTTGGCTCATGATAAAGTCCAAGCTAAGCAAGGTAGCATAAAAGAACCATTATGATCTGGGGTCTGCCCACTTTGCCACCTCATGCCAAATAGCTCCCTTCATCACTCCCAATGTCTTGTTATACCAAATTATATCAAATACCTTTCCATTTTACATAACAGTGGACTTCCTACATGTATCTGCTCTTCTTTATATACGTATTCTCCTTACTTCACTTTACCACCATGTGTTGATCTTAGATCTTTTTACAAAAGGCGTAGATTATTTCTCCTCCACTCTTGAAAGAAATATTTTGTGTTCTCCAAATTTACTTGCATAATTTCTTTAAATTTACGTGTATGATTCATTATGTTTCTCCCTATTTTAACAGTTGTCATTTACCGATTTATAAGTATTCTTTGTTTGATCAGTCATCTGTAACTAAATTAGATGCAGAGGGCTATGTTTTCCCATAGTTTAATCCCAAATACGTAGTAAAAATATGTTTCTAAAATATTTTCAAATGAGTGATGGGTGGTTTGGTAGATGAATGGTTAAAATTACAATTTTTTAATACATAATAAATATGAGTTGAACAAATGAGAAATGAAATTTATAGAGCACTGATACAATAATGTGTAATTTTCCTTTAAAATATATTTAAAATTCATTTAATAACATTAATTTTATTATGATATAAATAATAATAATGATGAAGTTGGGCAGCAAAGGTAATGCGTTACATTACTGAGCACTTACTGTATGCTAGATAGTGTGCTATGCGCATTTATATTACTATTATACACGCCACTCTTAATTGCTTATTTTCTTACCAAGCTTGAGAAACGAGAGTCAATCAGACTGCAGTGAGCCGGCTCCAGTTTCTGTTTTACCACCAAAACCATCTACTTTATAGCTTTTCATTTCTTGTCTTTATCTATGCAATGGAGACAATATTTGCTGACTTTATAACAATATAGTTACGAGAAGTGAGGCAAGATGTTGAAAATTATTTTAAACTCAGACTACAGAAATTTGATATAAGCCATTCCTTTTCTAAATTGTAATTTATGTTTCTTCAATATCAGAAAATAATGTTACCTTCGTTCATATCAAAAGTACTCCATATCTGAATCTTTCATTCCAGCCGATCTGATATACTCACTATATTCCAAATAGTCATGATGGCATGTGTGAAGAAAATATTACATTGTGCATTTCTGCACTCTTCTTCCTAGTTTTAACTGACAATTTAGTTCTCATAGTTCCTTTTCTAACACCTTTATAGAGTTTTTTAAAGTGACATTTGGACATATGTAAGTTACCTCAAATCTTTTTTGGAATAGGCTAGGGAGAAAATGAGCCAGAAATTGTGAAAATAAAATGCCAGTCATAAGATAACTGAAAATAAATGAAGATTGTCTCACCTATCAGGTTATAATAATTTTTGTAACCACAACATTAGGATTCCATAAGTCCATAGGAAGAATTATTTCAAAAGAAATTTCCAACAGAGCAAAAAGGGCAGAGTAGGAGACTTGAAAATTCATCTCCTCATAAAAACAACACAAAAGCTAGCCAAACAACAACAACAAAAATCTTGTCTAATTTGACTTTTCTAGAATTCTGAAAACTAACTAAAATGCTGGAGAAATTGGGAGACCATTTATTGAAGAAATACCCACTGAATCTTGGTAAGAACAATGAGCTTTGTGCTATTTACACTTCCCCTGGTTCCATCCCATACTCCTCATCTTAGTGATGGTAGCGATGAAAATGTGCTGTATTTCTAGTACAGGTAATCAGTGCTGGAGGGAGCAAAACGGACCTCACTCACAAATAATTGTTTTAGCCCACCTGGTAGCTCCCTGAAAGACCTGCTCAAAGTCAAGCTAAAGGTGCTTGCCTTAATGTCTCATAACTTGGAACTCTCCCAGTGCTGAGGTTGCTACCCCAAGGATGTTTGTCAAAAATGTTCACAGGCAAATATAATAGTCACTGTTTCCTGCGAGAATGAATAAAAGTTGGGGCAAAAA
This sequence comes from Hylobates moloch, assembly GCF_009828535.3. Taxonomy (NCBI): domain Eukaryota; kingdom Metazoa; phylum Chordata; class Mammalia; order Primates; family Hylobatidae; genus Hylobates; species Hylobates moloch. Next base: position 20,848,198 of record NW_026652299.1, read on the forward strand.
AAAAAATAGACTAATTAAAAGCTTAGGATGAAAGGCTGGAGATTGAAATGCTTTGGGGAATAAAGGCTTTGAAAATTTCTCACATATTCTGGGAATCCAGAGGGCCACACATAGGTACAGGGCAGTTCAAATCCTCAGGAAAAACTGAAAAAGGCATTAATCTCTCGCCACTGACTAACCTTCAGTCTCTGTGCTGGCAAGAAGTGAACGCTAAGGCAGGGATGGTACACAGCCTCACTAGTGTTCAACACACACAACAAGCCCATCTCCAAATTCTGGGAGATGTTTTTGGTTGCAGGCAAGTATAGAAATCTCTGTTCAATCACTAGCTGACTACTAACCTCACAGAAAAGAGATGTTATTGACCACACATGACAAAGAATACAGACTTTATGATATTAATTCAGAAAAGTCACTAAACAAACAATTACCATAACAAGCAGAACATGAAACTCTGGAGAAGGGAAAAACCTGAATTCCACACTTGCTACATTATAATTCTCAAAATGTCCAGTTTTCAGGAACAAACACAACAGGCATTAGACACGCAAACAAACAAGAAGGTATATTTCACGTGCAGGAAAAGAAGCCATTCATATAAACTGCCTCTGATTAACCCAAGACATTGGTCTTAGCAGACAAATCTTTTAAATCAGCTATTTTAAGTGTGTTCAATGAACTAAAGAAAATCTTGCCCAAGGAACTGAAGAAAATAATGAGAACAATGTATCACCAAATAGACAGTATCAATAAAGAGAAAGAAATTTAAGAAATGAATCAAGTAGAAATTCTGAAGCTGAAATGTACACATTCAAGGTACTGAAAAAAAATAACTATCAACCAAGAAAATAAGGCATTTCTTAATAAATAAAAACAGTTTTCACTAATAGACTTGTCCTAAAAGAAATGCTAAAGGGAGTACTTCAGACTGAAACTAACGGACACTAGGCAGCTACTTGAATCCACACAAAGAATTTAAGAACGTGGGTAATAGTAAATAAATAGGCATTATACAATTAGTATGTAAAAGTCATTATAAATGCATTTATTGTTTTAACTCCTCTATTTTGCTATCTGATTTAAAAGACAATAGCAAGAACAATAATTATAAATCTATGTTAATGGATACACAATATGTAAAGACAATTTATCGCAATAACATAAAGTTTCAGTTAGGATGAATAAGCTCTAGAGCTCTAGCATGCAGCACAGTGGCTGTAGTTGGGAATTATGTATTGTATACTCAAAAATTGCTAAGAGAGTAGATCTTAAATGTTCTCATAACCAATAAAAAGATAAGTGTGTGAAGTAATGAAGATGTTAGCTTGATTTAACCATCTTACAATATGTACATATATCAGAACATCATGTTATACACTGTGCATACATATATATACAATTTTTGTCAGTTATACTTTTAAAAGCTGAGAAAATAAAGTTAAATAAAGAATTCAAGTTCAGAAATAAATCCCAGTACTTATGTTCAATTGATTTCAACCAAAGTGCTGAGACCACTCAATAAAGAAAGAATAGTCTTTTCAACAAAGTGTTGAAACAATATATTATCGACAAGCAAAATGATGAGTTTGGGCCCCTATCTCTCACTACATAGAGAAACTAACTCATAATGGATCTAACACCGAAATGTAAGACCTAAAACTACAAAACTCTGAAAATAAAACATATGTGCAAATTTCATATATTTGAATTAGGCAGTGGTTTCTTAAGTATGACTCCAAAAGCACAAGCAGCAAAAGAAAAAAATGGTAAACTAAATTTAATCAAAATTAAACTTTTTATCTATTGAAATATATTATCGAAGAAGTAAAAAAATGACCCACGAAATGAGAAATAATGTTTTCAAATAATATATCTCATAAGGGTTTAATATCCAGAGTATGTAAAGACCGTAAAACTCAACACCGATAAGATAAACAACACAATTGAAAAATCAGCAAATGATCTGGATAAGGGTTTCTTCAAAGACGATATACAAATGAACAACAAGCACTTGAAAAGATGCTCAGCATCATAGTCATTAGAGAAATGCAAATCAAAACCACAATGAGATACCACTTCATACCCACTGGAATGGCTAAGAAAAATAGAAAATAGGCCGGGCGTGGTGGCTCACACCTATAATCCTAGCACTTTGGGATGCCAAGGCAGGCAGATCACCTGAGGTCAGGAGTTCAAGACCAGCCTAGCCAACATGGCAAAATCCTGTCTCTGCTCAAAATACAAAAATTAGCTGGATGTGGTGGCAGGCACCTGTAAGCCCAGCTACTCAGAAGACTGAGGCGGGAGAATCACTTGAACCTGGGAAGCGGAGGTTGCAGTGGGCTGAGATCTTGCCTCTGCACTCCAGCCTGGGTGACAGAGGGAGACTCCTTCTCAAAAAAAAAAAAAAAAAAAGGAAAATAATAAGTGTTGGTGGGCATGTGAGAGAACTGCACCCCAATCCATCATTATTGGGCATATAAAATGATGCAGCCACTGTGGAAAACAATTAGGCAGTTCCAAAACCTAAACATAAAGTTATTATATGACACTGTAATACCACTCCCAGATAAAGCTCAGGCAATTGAAAATAGATGTTCACAAGAAAACTCATGTTTAGAGCAGCATTATTCACAGTAGCCAAAAGGTGGAAATGATCCAAATGACCATCAGCTGATGAATGGGTAAACAATATGTGGTATGTTCATGTAATGGAATATTATTCAGCCATAAAAAGCAACACAGTACTAGCACATGCTACAATATCCATGAACTCTGAAAAATTATGCTAAATGAAAGATGCCAGACACAAAGGTCACATATTGTAAGATTCCATTAATGTGAAATGTCCAGAATAAATAGACAAATTCATGGAGACATAAAGCAGATTAGTGGTTGCATGTGGCAGGAGTTGTGGGGAATTGGTAGTGATGGATTAATGGATTTTCTTCCAAGGGTGATGAAAATGTTCTACAATTAGATTGTTGTGATAATTAGACACCACTGTGATTTTACTAAAGACCACTGAATTTTACATTTTTAAATCATTAAAATGGTAAATTTTATCCCTGTTTTTAAACATTAACAAAAAAAATTTCCAATACAAATTTTCAATATACATACTAATACAGAAAACAATGAGAATATATTTCACGGCTTGTTGTGCATTCTATGTGAGGTTTGTGGCTTGTTGTGCATTCTATGTGAGGTTTGTTTGATGAAAACTCCTTTCTTTTCAACTCTATCTGAAACTCACATCATGTTAAATCAGGTTTTCCCAATATCCATTTGTAGAGTCTAGTACAGTACGTTATCTTTTTTACTAGAACATAAGCATTTTGAGGATACAAATATTTCTTGTTTAGTTAACTGTTTGCAACTAGCTTATTGACTTACAAATAATGAGCATATCAATAAGTAGTTGTTTAATGAATTTATTAATTTCCTGGCTTGGGGGAAGGAAGCTAACATATTATCATTGGCAGTGCTTTGCCAAATTCTTGCCTTCAGATGTGAATACAAAATACATGATTTATTGTCAAAGTTACAAGTAGGATAGAGCAGCTAATATGTTAGTTTCATAGAGATCGCTCAATTGATAAATATGATATTATACTAAGTCTTGAATTAACTTGATCTTCAGAAACCCATGAAAGCTTTACCTTATGTAGTATGATTATTATTATCATCTTTGATTTCAGTATTAAATGCTTTGTGACTCCTTAGAGTCCTAGAACAATGTAAAAGAAGGTAGAGAGGAGGTCCACTTTCTTATAAGTGAGAATTTTTAGCTGTCAGATAGTTGACATTAATGAACTTCACATTTATCTCTTCCTAACAGCAATTTTTAAGCATGTGTCTGTTAATCTAGCTCTTTCATTATTTCCATACATAAGCCCATTGCAAAACTCACCAAATGACACAGTAGACTGTCCCTTCAATAATATTAATAGAAAAAAGTGCACTGTTGGGTTCATTTTTTGTAGTTTCTTGTAGCAACCTTAGTTAAACTAAAGTTGGAACTAAACAACTAAAGTTAACTTTCACTTGCTTAATTTAACCTTCGTTCTATGATATTCTCATGTCTGATCTTTACTTTAGAAATACATATTATAGGCCCAGGGCAGTGGCTCATGCCTAGAATCCCACCACTTTGGGAGGCTGAGGCAGGTGGATCATGAGGTCAGGAGTTCAAGAGCAGCCTAGCCAATATGCTGAAACCTAGTCTCTACTAAAAATACAAAAATTAGCCAGGCATGGTGGCATACATGTGTAATCCCAGCTACTAGGGAGGCTGAGGCAGGAGAATCGCTTGAACCTGGGAGATGGAGGTTGCAGTGAGCCGAGATCTTACCACTGAACTCCAGCCTGGGCAACAGAGCAAGATTTCGTCTCAAAAAACGAAAGAAATACATATCATACCTGCTATGTATAATTTCTTTTCACAATGTAATAGGTTTGGATTTTACCTTTTATTATATTATCATATTTCTTTCCTCAGATATTATTATTTTATTTCAGCACTCCTTTTGAATTGCCCACTCTGCTTTAACAATAATGCTGTTGTTTATTTTTATGCTGCCTGAAATAAACTGTGCTATTTGTCTACCTTGGCTGCCATTTCTTATTTCTCATCCAACCTGTTTTCTTTCAAAAAGGCTAGCTCTTATTAAAGAAAGATGACACCAATTGTAATGTTTTGACTACTTTAGACTCCTGAAAACTGTGTTTTCCATCATTCTCTTGAACTTCCATAAAGCTTGTCCTGGTTTCAATCTAATTTTCATAAGTTATAGAGCTATGCAACTCAACACAAGAAGCAATACAAATAAAACTTACTCCAAAGACTACCACTGGAAATGTTTTGTTGTTTTGAAACTTACTATGTTATTCTTGGAAAAAGTGGTTTTCGTTTCCAATGCGGGTAGATTTCACTTTATTTGAGAAAGTGGTAGAAGAAAACAACAGGCGAAGAACCACTTAAACAGGTCACTTTGAAGGAGTTCTTTATACTTGAAATTCTATTCTCTCAAGTGCATAATTTTTATAATTGAAATATGAAATATTTTATTTTCATAGTAAACCTCAAAAATAAAATTAATATCTCATGAGCAAACTATCTGAAAATGTTCATTTATTGCTAGTTGTCCAAGAGTAGTTTGAAGATGACTCATTGCAACACTGGTAGAACAGGCATCATTTGTCTGCCACCCAATTCTAGAATGAAGAGCTGACTGTATTTTGTTGCACCCAAGACACTGTAAGGAAGGATTTGCTCATAATTTTGCAATTGAATTCATTAAAATTTTTACTGTCATAAATATTTGCTATCGTTTGGAGTTTCCTGTCATATAAAAAATGTAGAGTTTTGAAGATATGATACCAAAAATTTGTCATATTAGACTCACTCTTAAAAATTAGTTAATCATGCAGCATGTAAAACATATAGAAATTATAAAGGATGTAAAAATGAAAACAAAACAAAAAATAGAAATTATAAAGAATGCAATAAATAGTCATATCTACTACCTAGCTTAATAAATAACATATTGCAAAAGGTCAAATATTTGTTGTTTCTTTCCTCCTGAACATCATCCCCTGGAGTAAACTTGTTTCTGTTTATGACTCTCTTAAATTTCCCTGAATGTTTATTGCATACATATGGATCCTTAAATCTGGGGGTTAGAGGGTGAGGTGGGGCGTATAGTCTATAATTTGCAGAAAATATGTATGAGTCATGGGTACTATTGTGTGGAGACCAGCATGAGCAAAAGAATAGACCCAGAGTCATTGAGGTACTATTTTGTGTAGGGTCTGGTAAACATGGGTCACTGAAGGTACATAGTGATTATAGGTTCTGAATACGTTTTTTCATCTTCTTCTTCTTACAAGGGACAACGTCTTGCTCCGTCACTCAGACTGGAGTGCAGTGGTACAATCATAGCCTGGGTTCAAGTGTTCCTCCTACCTCAGCTCCCTAAGCAGCCAGGACTACAGATGCATACCCCCACATCTTGCTATTTTTTTTTTTTTTCCTTAGAGATTGGGTCTTCTGTGTTGTCCAGGTCTGTCTTGAGCTCCTGGCCTCAAGCGATCCTCTAATTTTAACCCCCAAAAGTGCTGGGATCAGAGGCATTAACCACTGGACCTGATTTACAGGTCCTAAATATCTAAGAGCAATGCCAATGTAAGTCCAATGCTACACATCTTCTCTCTCCAAATGGCCCAACACGGAAGCAAAGGATTGGGACTCCAAGGCAGAAGACGTGAATGAATTACAGGAGGAGGAGAAACAAAAGAAACAAATATGGGGATATCAGCTTATAGCCATGTCTACATTTACAACAACTCTGCTCTTTTGCCTGCAACAAAATCGTCTAAAACAGCTTATCAAAAATAGATTAGTTTTGTTTTATCACTATGGCATTAACTAGTATGTGTTCACAAATGAAGGCAGACTGGGAACAGACTTCGCTTCACTTTCAAGGTTCCTTTCCTCAATTAAGTCTAAAAGAGGAGAACTATTTCCCCACTCCCTCATCCCCATGAAAAAACAAAATAAAAGAAAAATCTGTTTCTTTAATTTTTTTCTACCAAAGCTGATACCTGAAAATATTTTACAGCTGCATCTACTATTTCCAGCTCAGCCCTTTCTTAACTCTCTTAGATATGAGCTAAAAGAAAATATGCCCAGATACCACCTTACCCAAGCAGCATATTCTCTACCTACCTTACCCACTCTATGTGCCAACCCACTTGTTCTGCTGCGTGAAGTAGAAATAGTAGTTTTGGCTGCAAAATGCTTTCTTCTTGCATTTATTATAGATGACAAAATTATTTTGGAGTTAAATGGTGAGATGGAGGGATTATTTTTTAGGTCCTATATTTGACTAAAGATTTATGTTTCTTGCTTTGTGAAAATTTAATATTTTAATTGACTATTCCAGCAGCCCTATGAAAGTAGGTAACGTACATGTGCTAAACCCATTAACATGATAAGGCAACCAGGGGCTCAGCGAATTGCTAAGATGGTGAATTGCTTTTTTACTAGGTGAAATTATATTGTTATGGAAAGGACAGAAGGAGCAGAGTTTGTTTTGGTATTTTGCTTTGTTTTTAGTAAATGTGCATGTGTTAGCCAAAAAACAAAGCAGCAAGAAACCAAGGATGTGGTAAATTATTCACTTTATGACTTCAAAGAGCTACTCTTTTATGAATAGCAGCCTCACAGATCAATAGATAATGGGTGTAAACAAGAGTCATAGAATTTAGGAGCTCGACAAGGCTTTGAAGGTTATTCAGGACAACCCCTCATAAGGAGTTATGTTGGTCCAATATTGCTTGGAAAAGATGGGCTATGCTAGACCTTCCAGTCTAGTCTGAGTTTGAGTTTGTGTGAGAAGTTTGACTTGGACTAGGTACAAGCCTACTTTTTCTTCGATTTACTTACAAAGTAGTAAATAAAGAGGGCAAAGATTGCCAAAGAACTAAGAATGCTTTGAGGGTTAAAATTTCTGCTGCATTCGCACTGGGACACTCTTGTACCTACTATTGCTTTGGAGGGCTTAGGAGATTTCCCATATTGCCCAGTATGGGCAGAATTGTCCACAACCTGCCACCAGAACTAACCCAGATTCTGTGAGAACATTCCCCCACAACAGGTAGTTGATATCAGAGAGCTTTTTTACTCACTGTAGGAAACCCTAATTTGTCAGCCTTTCTTCTACAGCTTTATATTGAAATCAAGGCTACCTTTTAATCATACAGTGAAAAAACAAACAAACAAACAAAAAAAAACAAACAAAAAAAACACACACTCCTAGTTAACCCCCAGGTTCTCCTGCTCTTTTAGAAGTTGCTTTGTTTCATGGAGACCAGAAAACACCATTTACATTTCCAACTCTTTGTCTTATTTTATTTTATTTTTCACTCTGTCACACAGCCTAGAGTGCAGTGGCACAATCTCAGCTCACTGCAACCTCTGCCTCCCAGATTCAAGTGATTCTCACGTCTCAGCCTCCTGAGTAGTTGGGATTATAGGCACCTGTTACCACACCTGGCTAATTTTTGTATTTTTAGTAGAGATGGGGTTTCGCCATGTTGGCAAGACTGGTCTTAAACTCCTGACCTCAAGTGATCCGCCCGCCTCAACCTCCCAAAGTGCTGGGATTACAGATGTGAGCTACCATGCCTGACCTCTTTGTCTTATTTTTGCAGTCTGAAACAAAGAAAAAGTCAAGAATCTTTTTTTTTTTTTTAAGCCAGCCCTTCAAATACTTAAATGAATTATCTCTATTTCACAACCATTCACAGCCTTGGTCTCAATCTTTGTTTTTTGTTTTTCTAGTCCCCAAATCCTGACACATCTTCTCCCATGATACAACTTCCTATTCTGTTGTGTGCCTTCACCAGAACATTCTCCAATGTGTCACTGCCCTTATAAAATGCAGATCTCTTAGCTGACCCCAGTCGAATCTCAATCCTTCCCCCGAATAGCACATTTCAACTAGGAATCCATTCATATCTATCTTGGTAATCCTATACAGTCAGTCATTCCGCTGAGGGCTCCACCTAACGGTGACCCCAAATGAAGGGAGGGAGGAAGGAGAAAGAAGGAAAACAAAGGTGAAAGAAAGAACAAATACAGAAATATAAAGAAGAAAAAATAGAAAGAAGAGGGAGGAAGAGAAGGAAAGATTAAAAAAAGAAGACGAACGCATTTACTTTAGCATATCTTCTTAATAAATCACGCAAGTTTTAAAGAGTCCCCCTCTTTTATCTTGTAAGGTCTCACAAACTATTTGATAAACATTGCAGTAGATATTTCTTTTTTTTTTTTTGCCTATATAATATTCACTCTCTTTTTTCTCTAGTAGCAATATCCTAATTTCTTAATGGATTCAGGCTCTGTCACTCCTAGGACAAGTGCTTTGGCAGAGCTGTGTCTAATGCTAGCTTTGTAGACGCATTGTATGCTGTTCTGACCAATCAGTTCACTTTATTTCTCCATCCATGACAACTGGTTCAGAGATGGACATCTGACCTATTCAGAGCCATTCAGAATTAACCTCAGAATTTTTATTGAGAAAACCAGAATAGATTCTATTTCAACAAGATTTAGAAGAAATCTTGGGAACATTAGTGACCTCGACAGGAAAAAAAAAAAGCAAATATGGAAGAAAAATAAGCTGGTGGCGGGGGACGGCAAGGAGCCAGGGGATAAAAACAGCTTCCTGATACCTGGAAATGTACAAAGCAAGCTGAGGTTAGTTCTCCTAGAGACGTTTTCCCTTACTGATCTTTTTTGTTTAAGCCTCTTTCAGCTGAGTTTCTTTTATTTGCAACAGAAACAGGCATGCCTAATATTTATTTTCCCAAAATAGACATCAAATTTCACTTCTTTCCAAATTGATTATTTCCAATTTAAAACATGAGGATGATGTGTGCACATCTTTAGCACTCTCAATTTTTCCAACCCTTATCTTTAATGTAATTTACTAATAATTATTTAAAGCTCCCTCTCTCACTATTGTAAGCTACACGAAGGCAGAAAGCATCACTTATTTTAATGACCCTTATAGTTTAGTGCAGTGCCAGGCACTTAGTTAACACACCATAAATGTCTAGACAGATAGATAGAGATAGATGATAAAGAAATATATATATATATAGTATATATAAAGAAATACATATATAATATATACGTGTGATAGAAGGAAAGAAAGGATAGGTAGATTTATCCATAGGTATAAAGTCTGTGGGCTGTGACTCATGCCTGTAATTCCAGCAATTTGGGCGGCCGAGGCAGGTGGATCACTTTAGCCCAGGAGTTTGAGACTGGCATGGGAAACATGACGAAACCCTGTTTCTATAAAATATAGAAAAATTAGCTGGGTGTGGTGGCATATGCCTGTAGTCCCAGCACTCGGGAGGATGAGACGGAAGGATCCCTTGAGCCTGGAACTTCGAGACTGCAGTGAGCGGAGACTGTGCCACTGCGTTCCAACCTGGGCAACACAGTGAGATCCCGTCTCAAATTGATAGATAGAATAATAGAAATAATTAAATGAACATTATGTCAACTTCCCTATGGTCTATACATCTTCAGCCTTTAATAGCGTTTGCTTTGGGAACTCATTCACAACATCTTATTACTCTGGCAGGTTTCATTTGATCACATGTTCTCCTGAATGATTTTCCCCTTCTCCCTTTATCCTGAATTATCAGTTTTTCTATCTAAAGAATTTTCATTTTATGCTAATAAGAAGCTGAGCTCAGAGAGATGCTCCTCAAATTTTTAATCTTAGAAAATTTTCTGGGAAACCTATGGACAAGGTGCTCACCTCCCTCGCAAGAACAGGCTTAGTATATTCACAATCATACATTTCATTGTCTCTCTGAGGGTCAATGTTTCTTGCTGCAGCTCATAATGGATTTAAAAATCCTTGTAATGACTAACTCCCCTTTAAACAACCAGAGTCTCTTTGGTTCCCTTGGAGACTATTTTAAGATTTAAAATTGTTTTTCTTCTCCCCTGCCCACACTGCAGCTAAAAGATATGAATTACCGCAATAAACAATATTGAGAAATGTCAAAAATCATCATTTGACCTCATGGAAAATAATCAGAGCAAAGATAGAGATTCCCTTCCTATTTACACACTTGTTTAAGAAGTGTCTGACCTCTGTGGGATCTTCTGGGAAAACTTTGATATTCGACTATTCGTTATTAAAAATTCATAGATAGAGATGAAAATGACCCATTTACTTTTTCTCAGTCATACCAAAATTGGCCAAATGGCTTTTGCAGCTGACAGTTTCCAGTTATTCTTTGCAATGGAAAAGGGCTATCAATTTATGAAGGAGGAGGCATGATAGTGACATCCATAATAAAATTTAAGCAATAATCTGTACACAAATAACATATTTATCATCCCTCATGCAAAAGCTAAGCCATTTGCAATTTGTAAACTTACATTAAGTTCAAAATAAAGAAATTTAAAAATGCATGCTAGTTAAATAAAATGCACCGTGTTTATAATTGGGAAACATAATATCAATAATGATGATTGTAATGAATATAGATAGAACTTATATAGGTTTAAAAGTATGCCAAGCCCTCTAATAAGTGCTTTAGGTAAATTGATTCATTTACTCCTTCCAAAGATCATTTGAGGCAGGTACTCAGCTAGAAAAATATTCTACAGAGTATGCAGTAGGCACAGCAAGTGCCAAGGGTCTGAGGTGAGAATGAGCACAGCATGTTGAAGAAGCCAAAAGACGGTCAGAGTAGATAATATGTCTTTTACATAACAATATTTTATATCAATTTTCATTTCCTTTCTAGTACAATATTATTTAGAATATTACAATTTTCAGTTAAAATTTTTTTTCCCTTGGCTATTCTTTTCTGTTGTATTTTTTTAATATTTTGTTTACAGAATGTGGACTCAATTTTCAGTTTCATATAATTTGTTTTTATTTTAATTTTGAAATAATATATTAAAATTTAAAATATTCTTTCATGAGTGTTTGAAAAACTGTATTGTTGTTTTAAGATTACAGTTCTGTGTGTGTGTGTGTGTGTGTGTATGTGTGTGTGTGTGTGTGTGTGTGCATGGCTACCAAATCAAATTTTTAGTAGTTTGAATTTTGCTGTTCCTCTTTGAGTCTAATGTCAAATAAATTTTGTATGAAGTATCTTTAAAGCTCTAACATTTAAGGATCAGTAAATTTGTCTTTGTATTTCCATCAGCTTAATTTTGTATATTTTGATGCTGCATTTTAAAAATAATTTACACCCAAGTTTTGTTTTTTATTGTATTTTAAGTTCCAGGATACATGTGCAGAATGTGCAGGTTTGTTACATATGTAAACATGTCCCATGGTGATTTTCTGCACCTATCAACCCATCACCTAGGTATTAAGCCCAGATGGGATTAATACCCAAATGGGATTAATTAGATCCCATTTGTCAATTTTTGCTTTTGTTTCAATTGTTACCAAAAAAGAGCCCATATAGCCGACACAACCCTAAGCAAAAAGTACAAAGCTGGGGGCATCATGCTACCTGACTTCAAACTATACTACAAGTCTACAGTAACCAAAACAGCATAGTACTGGTACAAAAACAGACACACAGATCAATGAAACAGAATAGAGGACTCAGAAATAAGATTGCATTTCTATAACCATCTGATCTTCCACAAATCTGACAAAAACAAGCAATGGGGAAAGGATTCCCTATTTAATAAATGGTGCTGGGAGAACTGGCTAGCCATATGCAGAAAATTGAATCTGGATCTCTTCCTTACACGTTATACAAAAATTAACTCAAGATGGATTAAAGACAATGTAAAATCCAAAACTATAAAAACTCTAGAAGAAAATCTAGGCAATATAGTTCAGGACATAGACAAGGCAAAAATTTCATGTTGATGCTGTGTTTTTTTATGTATATAAGGCTTTATGATTTTGCTTTTACTATTGTAAAATATTATTAGCTTGTCTCATTCATCTTTTTTTTTCTGGTATTATAATGGGTTTCACAGTGCCGGTTCAATGCTTGCCTTTTGTTAAAATTTGCCCAATTTACTTTTACCATCATTTTATTATACTTTATATTATCGAATTTTTAACTTTCTCACTTTCACACAACATATAGCTAGATTTGGGACTGTTGTTCATTTGTTTTGTCTTCTTTCTTTTTTTTCTTCTTTTCTATCCTTAATGTTAAAGCCTCTGATTTTTAAGGAAATACAACTTATGTTTATTATGCCCACAAACATACTTAGTATTCCTTAGGATGAGATTCCCAGCAAGTGGAGCCTGTGGCAAAGGTTGGTGTGCTTCTGCTCCATTAGAGTGTGATCCCAGGGAGAAGTAGTGAGATCAAGTGCAGCAAAGCAGGGAAGAAGGGAGAGCCAATAGAAAATGTGTCATGAGGCTGAGCATTACAAGGTAAAGCAAACGTTTGACCTTCAGGATCTCTTCCCCCAGAAGCTATATGACTGGGGCTCAGAACAGTGTGCCCAAAAGAGACAGAGGGGATAATTTATCCACATATATCTGTTGCCCATCACTCAAAAGTCCGGCTGATAGGGGATTAATTCTGCCCCACCACCCACCCCTACACACACACATTTTGGTTGGACATAGGTGGGCACTGAACGTAGATTCTTTGTTTCCTGTACTTATATGTGAAAAGCAAAGTGTTGAGAACTGGAAGCATGAGTGAGTGACATGCAAGGAACTGACATTGAAGTAAGATTCGTGAGGGTGATGTTGCATTTGCAGAAGGTCATTATAGTCCACTTAGCAATGGTCATCACAGAGGTGGCTGAGGGACCAGTAGATGGTTCTGAAAAAGTAAGTGGATGCTACCTAGGTTTGTTTAGTCTTCTTTCTAGCAGGGTTTCTGACTGGGTTTCATTTATTTTATTTTCTTGTACTGAATTGTCTTTTCTTATTTTTCTTTTTTGTTTTAAGCATTATCCATCATATGCCTAAGAGTTGCCCACATATATTTAATGTGTATGTTTATATTATAATTTTTGAAGGATAATTTGAATTATTATCCATTTAGAAAATGACCATAAGATACTTTCACATTTCTTGTGCTCTATCTTCTTCACCTCAACTAGTCACCCTTTATATGCTCTGGGTTTCATACTGAAAATATATTTGAAATATTCCTGGATCATTACACATAACTCTAACATATTTATTTTTTAAATTCTGGAGAAATCTATTTTTGAGCTCACTAGTTTCCTTTATAAGTCTATCCATTTCTCAATTCAACCCACTCATAGAGTTTTTTAATTACCTTTTTCAATTAAAAACTGACTGTTTAAATCTAACTCTTTTAAAATGACCACTGCTTAATATAAACTGGGAAGAGATAAGGGAGTCGTGGCCCATCTGTTCCAGTAATCATCCGGATGGACAACCAGGTGGCCTCTGCCTTGCTTACAATCATTAACTGTGAATCTGGAGGACTGCTATAACCAACCTTAGCAGAAGATCTGAGGATACAAAAGTTTAGGGCACCAGTTTCTTATGTTCATTTTTTTTCTTTATAGTTCTTTTAATCTTTATGTTTCAGGGATTCCTCAAAATTTATGATTGGTTGGTGGCACTCTTCATCTTTCTGATGTTCATTTGGAAGTGGTATGTGTGTGTGTGTATGTGTTTGTAGTGTGTACGTAGTCACTCTTACCAGTAGTGCACACCACCCCCCTCATTCTCTCCTCTATCCTACTTTGTTCTTTTGATTTTTTTCATTTCAAGGGATTTTGGAAAGTAGAAGAGTAAAATTGTATAGTCAATCTACACCCTCTGATACAATCTCCAGTGCACTAATTAATTTTACATTTTTATCATTGTTAGTTTTTACTGAAACACGCACACATGCCAAGAGAAAAAAAATCCACCCAAGAATAATTGAACTAGTGTATCTGAGTTTTTTTGGTAGATAATCTTTTAAATCTTGAATTGTGTTAATCTCAGCATTTGCAGAGCTATTGGATGCTATCCTGTAGTGAACCCAGTTTCTAAATCAGAGCAATCCTTAATTAAAATGATACATTAATCAACAACAAACTATTTGCACCTACCATTTTTCTAAATTGTGTGACTTGACAAGATCCACGTTATTGCCTAAGATAAACATTAAATATGTAAACTTTATGAGGCAGAAGCTGTTTATCTTAGTCTTATCTAGAAAAGACATTACAAATAAGATTCATTAACTTATTTGTTATATATGTGTATATTTTTCATGTTATATATATATGTATATTATTCTTTGCCAATTATATTATAATTATATGCTTGTTAGGATTAAATAACAGTTGTAATTTTTTGTCACACACGTGCCTGCATGTGTAGGCACTTTATGCATATGCACACATTTATATTTCTTATTTATACATTATATTATGACTAGACGTTACATTCAAGATTATGCAAAAAATGAGAAAAACAAAAATAAAAATATGAGAATGCTTAATTCAGTTATTTGCACAACCTAAATATAAAATTAGAGCATGCCTCCAGGATCTAATGGGAGTCTTAAGGGTCCATTAGATGGCACAATTGGTTTAAAATTATAATATCTCTCAAATTTTTAAAATTAAAATTTGCTTTCAATGTAAAGCAATGGTAACAACAAACTGTGAGAATAACATATGGCACTAACCAAATTGATTCTAAATGGCCGCCTGTCCCTAATATCTATGATTTCCTCCACAGATAATTATTGGGAACCTGATGCTCAGTACTGTATTAGGCATTAAAAGGATGAAGATGACTAAGGGAACAAAATAACAACTTAGAATCATTCTCTCCTTTTTAGAGTTTTTCCCTAACTTTGTCAAAGTGTAATTAAAAAATAAAAATGTATATATTTTCAGCATACAATGTGATGCTTTAATATACATCTTCATTGATTACCACGGTTGTGCTTATTAACATATCCATCACCTCACAGGTTTACATATTTTTTTTGTGGTGAGAACGTTTAAGAATACTCTCTGAGTAAATGTTAAGTATACAGTACAGTATAATTAATGATAGGTGTGGTCTATTGGATTTCCAAAACTAATTCATTCTGCATAACTGAAACTTTATGTCTTTCTACCAGTGTCTCCTCTTTTCCCTCACTCTCAAGACACTGGCAATCATCATTTTTCTCTCTGTTTCTGTGAGTTTAACTTTTTAAGATTGTATATGTGGAAGTATTTGTCTTTCTGTTCCTAGCTTATTTCCTTTAACATAATGTTTTTGATGTTCATCCATGTTGTTGCAAATGACAGAATGTCCTCTTTTTTTTCTTTTTTTTTTTTTTTTTTTTTTGAGATGGAGTCTCGCTCTGTCACCCAGGCTGGAGTACAGTGGCGCCATCTCGGCTCACTGCAAGCTCCGCCTCCTGGGTTCACAGCATTCTCCTGCCTCAGCCTCCCAAGTAGGGGCAACTACAGGCGCCCACCACCATGTCCGACTAATTTTTTGTATTTTTTGATAGAGACGGGGTTTCACTGTGTTAGCCAGGATAGTTTTGATCTCTTGACCTCATGATCTCTCCGCCTTGGCTTTCCAAAGGGCTGGGATTACAGGCGTGAGCCACCGCACCCGGCCAGAATTTCCTCTTTTTAAAAGAAGAAAAATGGCCAAGCGTGGTGGCTCACGCCTGTAATCTCAATACTTTGGGAGCCCGAGGCAGGAGGATCATGAGGTCAGGAGATTGAAACCATCCTGGCTAACATGGTGAAACCCTGTCTCTACTAAAAATACAAAAAATTAGCCGGGCGTAGTGGCGGACACCTGTAGTCCCAGCTACTTGGGAGGCTGAGGCAGGAGAATGGCTGATCCCGGGAGATGGAGCTTGCAGTGAGCCAAGATCCTGCAACTGCACTCCAGCCTGGGAGACAGAGCAAGACTCTGTCTCAAAAAAAAAAAAAAAAGGATGAAAAATATTCCTTTGTGGGTGTGTGGGTGTGGGTGTGTTTGTGTTTGTGTATTTTCTTTGTCCATTCATCTGTCTATGAAAACAGGTTGATTCCGTATCTTGGCCATTGTGAATAATGCTGCGGTGAACGTAGGAATGCAGACATCTCTTCAACATACTGATTTTATTTCCTTTGAATGTATACACGATATTGGGATTGCTAGATTATATGATAATTATTTTAAATTTTTTAAGAAACTCCATACTGTTTTTATAATAGCTGTAACAATTTACACTCCCACCAAGAATGTACAAGGGTTTCCATTTTTTCACACCGTCATCAACACTGATCATCTTTTGTCTTTTTGATAACAGCCATTCTAACAAGTGTGAGGTTATTGTGGTTTTAATTTGCATTTCTCTGATGATTAGTAATGCTCAACTTTTTTTTTTTCATGTACCTATTGGCCACTTATATGTCTTCTTTTGAGAACTGCCTCTTCAGATCCTTTGCCCATTTTTTAATTAGGTTATTTATTTTTGCTGTTGAGCTCTCTGAATTCCTTATATGTTTTGGATATTAATCTCTCATTGTATATATATGGCTTGCAAACAATTTCTCCCATGTAGGTTGCCTCTTCATTATGCTAATTATTTCCTTTGCTGTACAGGAGATTTTAGTTGATGCAGTCCCATTTGTCTATTTTTGATTTTGTTGCCTTTGCTTTGGGGATCATATCCAAAAATTATTTGCCCAGACCAATGTCAAAAGGGTTTTTTTCCTATGTTGTCTTTCAATAATTTTATAGTTTCAGATCTTACATTAAAGTCTTTAATCCATTCTGGGTTGATTTTTGTAGACAGTGTGAGATAAGGGTGCAATTTCATTCTTCTGCATTTAGATAACCTGTTTTCCCAACACCTTTATTGAAAAGACTTTCCCCATTGCATGTTCTTGTCATCTTTGTTGAAGATCTATTGACGATAAATGTGTGGATTTGTTTCTGGGCTCTCTATACAATTCCATTGGTCTGTATGTCTATTTTTATGCCAGTATCATGTTGTTTTTATTACTATAGCTTTGTAGTATATTTCAAAATCTAGTAGTATGATGCCTTCATCGTTGTTCTTGTCAGGATTACTTTTGACTGTTTGGAACTTTTGTGGTTTCATATGCTTTAGGATTTCTTTTGTATTTCTATAAATAATACCATTGGATTTTTATGGGGATTGCATTGATTCTGTATTTGTTTTGAATTTTTAACAATATAGATTCTTCCAATATATAAACATAGATATTTTTCCTTTATTTGCGTCTTCTTCAATTTCTTTCCTCAGTACTTTAAAGTTTAACTGTACAGATCTTTTATCTCCTTTGCTCAATCTATTCCCAAATTTGTTTTAAATGATACTGAGAATGGGATTGCCTCCTTATTTTCTTTTTTGGGCATTTCATTGTTAGTGTATAGAAATGCCACAGATTTTTATATGTTTGTTTTGTATCATGCAATTATACACTGAAGTTGTTTATTAGTTCTAACACTTTTTCAATAGAGCCTTTAAAGTTTTTCCATATATACAGTCATGCCATCTGCAAAGAGACAATTTAACTTTTTCAGTCAAGATCATAATGGATATCCTCCAGACTGTTCAGTCGTTTCTTTACAGAAATCACAGTTTTACCCTCAATAATCTCAATACAATTACAAAGACAAATAAAAGGATCAGCATGTCTTGGTTTTGTTGGAAATACATTAACTCAGCTTTTACTCAGTTTAGCATAGTGGTAAAATGTACAGGTTTTGACATTAGAAAGATCCAAATTCCAATTCTGCTTCCTCAAATCACATGCTGATGAATTTAGGCATGTTACTTAACTCTCTGAGAATCTTTTCTTTCTTTTTTTTTAATTTGGTGAGTGAGCGTAATAATCACAATAATCGAATGGGCTATTTTTCAGGTCTATGTATATATATGTATATGTATATAATATTTATATGTGTGTAGAAAATATTTAGCATAAAAGCATTCAATTGATTTTAATCTCTTTACCTGTGTTTATTTTGATGTGTATTAACACATTGTGTGTATGTTTATATAGTGTCTGCATTTAAATAAAATAGATTTAAACTTAATAACCTGGAATGCTAGATTTATATCATCACAATTTATTATGTTAAAATGTGGGTGCTCTAAAACAAACAAACACAATGCAACCCCTCAGGCTCATGAAAGTAAAATGAGAAATACATTATGTGGTGATAAGAGCTAATACTTCATGCAAATGTGACATTACACATCTCTTTGTGTTTAGGACTATGCTTGTCAGCTATGCAAATGCTAGCCATTATTTCTTAACACACTCTGGTCTTTAAATAGCACCAAGAGGAATGTTCTATATTTCACTCATTCAGTACATTATTGTATTGTAATTTTTAAATAAAACTAAAAAGAACTAGACCACATAACCATCTTTGATCAATGTTCAGGACAAATATATGGCAGAGAATTATTAAACAGTACCTCAAGCATGCTCTTTCCAGAGGGCAATGGATTATTTAGTACCATGTCAAATCACATAAACTAATTCAAAAATGATAAATTACAATGAAAATGCATGCTGATGTTTTGTCCCTGAATTCTAATAATGGGTGTAAAACAGTGTTAACTGTCATTGATCAGACACATTTATTAGCATGCTAACCTAACAATTACCATAGTATTGACTGTCAAACAGCCATATGATTATAGTATATGATGTACTATATAGTATATGATTATAGACAAGATATAGTATATGGGTTCATTTACTCTAGGAATGCCAATTATAAATATAAGTGTAGAATACTAATTTGTTAATTAAATAAATATCATTTTAATTCACAACAGTTGACACTCTGGTTCTCCTTGACTCCCTGAGTTTTAAATAAGAAAATGCATTAACTAACTTAGAATTTTCTCAAATTCATTTATCATTGCACTTAGCCTTCACCTAATAAAAATGTTTATTTGGCTTCAGGCGTAAAATTTCCCAGATAGTCAAAAACAAATCTGCCAAATCAATGCCAATAATCTTCTAAGTATTTTGAATATTAATATTTATGAAGGACAAAAGGTTACTTTTCTAATGTTGCAATTAAATGTCTATTTTCTCTTCAGAAATAGAAATTAATGAAACAATGTTTATGCAACTGACTGCTTGCCAATTAAACATTTATCTTAGGAATTCATAAATGTCCTTTCTCTTCAAAGAGTCAGCAATAGAGAATTATTTCTTTTTTCTCTTTTTTATAACCTTTCTTCCACCTACTTTTTGCTTATTCTCCCTGCTTATTTCTTGTCATTCTCTTTGTTCTATACTCTTTTTTCTTTGCTCTTCATCCTCCTCCACCTCCCATGCAGTGTATGGTGTTAACTCATAGAAAGCAGTGAATGTGGAGACTATGCTATTAAAACTCCAGGGGTTTGATCTAGGTTCCATTGCTCACTGCACAGAAAGCCAATCACTGAGACAATGAGTGTTGCCTGGGAAGAGATGGGAGCCAAAGCTCAAATCTATCCCTCTCAACCAAGCAACATTGGGGGTTTATATATCAGGGAAGGAATTTAGCTATGTACAGAAAGCAATCATGACAAATGAGGGTTCTGGCATCTGTCTGGATTCGGTGATCAGGTGAGTTTCAGTTCCTTCCTTGCCTGAGGGTTAATTTCCCTAGGGAGGAACTCAGAAGTGAGTTTCAAGTTTTAAGACCAGAAGGGGCAATTTCTATATTTATTTAAAAAAAAAAAAAAAGTAAACATGAGTTCTACGGAACATTTGGGCTTGTTTCAGCAGTAGGTGAGGTCATGGCTGAGGCCTGGCAGGGAAATGATGTTTACAAAGCCTCATCACCTTACTTTAAAACATTTAGGAGCTGAGAGGAAATTTCCTGGTCCATAATCTAGGCACCTCAACAAAGTTTCCATTATTTTTTTTCGAATACACAGTTAATTGCTTGGCCAAATTTTTCCATGTCATTGGCAATGACACTGAGGCAAGACCAGAAATGAATGGCTTGAAAGCATGAGAACAGCAAAGAAGAATTGTCCAGTTGTGCAAATGAGAGAATTTCAACCCACAGTTGAAATAATGATAGCAGATCTGGAAAAGACAGGGATGACAGAGGAAACTATAAAGAAAAGGGACACTGTAGAATTCAGCAGCAGGTTGAAGAAAAGACAGAAATGAGTCACAGATTGGAAATGGAATAAATGCACATTGATGCCTTCCTTCCCCACTGTTTTTTTTAAAAAGCACATATATCACCTGACGGTTATCTGAACGAGAGCCCGACTGAAGAGGCTGACAATCAGACTAAGCCAAGCAGACAAGTAAAATAGATATAGGGAACAGTCCTAGAAACAGGTTTTACAATTTAGCATAGATACGTCTTTTTTCTTAAAAGAAACAATCTTGGCTTATATTTTATTCATAAAAGATATTCTTTACTCTGTTGCCTTGAGTGATTTTGGCTATGTGTAGATGTGAGTATAGCAGCTTGAAATTCACCTGTGCCCTTGAAAGAGCAGCCCGTAGTACATTCAACATTGTTGCACTGACTGCTGCTATTCTGCCTTCTTTGTGAGCCAATTATGAGTCTGTCTTCAGAAAATTGTGCTCCAGTGCTATTACTGAATTAACACTTTGCTTAAGTGTGTTAATTCACAGACACCCACATGTGTGCCTATATACAACCTCAGAGAAAATGTGTAAATAAGTTAAGAGTAGCAAAAATGCATGCTTTTTATGAAAAGCATTTAAAGTGTCTAAAATTTTCTATTTATCCTGTTAAGAGAGAAGGGTGCAGGGATTTATTAATATTGAATGAAATGATGTATATTGAATAGAAAAATATCTTCTTTTTTTTGAGACAGAGTCTCACTCTGTCACCCAGGCTGGAGTGCAGTGGCGCAATCTCAGCTCACCACAACCTCCATCTCCTGGGTTCAAGCAATTCTCCTACCTCAGCCTCCCGAGTAGCTGGGTTTACAGGTGCCCACCACCATACCCAGCTAATTTTTGCATTTTTAGTAGAGATGGGGTTTCACCCTGTTGACCAGTCTGGTCTCGAACTCCTAACCTCAGGTGATCCACCCGCTTCAGCCTCCCAAAGTGCTGGGATTACAGGCTTGAGCCACTGCTCCCAGCCAGATTATATTTTCTTTAAGATAGAAATAGTAAGCATAATCTTCCTGATCTTCCTGATTTTGTCTCCCATATTAAAGAACATTTATTGTCTGTCTAAAATTTAATGTTCATGTGTACATGGAATTTAAAGACAAAAGAATATATTCCCAAGAAAAATTTAACTTGTATTTCCAAGCCCTATCTTTACATCAGAACACCCTGTAGAGCTTTAAAAGTTCTAAAACCTGAATTCCACCTTGAGAAGTTATGATTTTAAAATCCCCACTGGTCAATTGCATGCATAGCCAAAGTGGAGGATCCCTGTATTAGGGCCTGCCTGTCGCAGGGTGCAGGGGGTGGCAGCAGGGCACAGTGGAGATGGGTGTGTGGTGGAGATCACTTCCAAACTTACCTAGCTATAAGGGGCTGTTAGAGGGCAGTTCCTTCTAAACTTTAAATATGAAATCAACTATTCAGTTTATGATTCTGTTACTGTATAACCCTGACCTTGAATTTATCTGGGTCACCTTTGCTTTAAGAAAGCAGCCTGTCTAGAAGAGCAGGGATTTTGTAACCAGAGATTTGAACTGAAGTCTTGGCTCTGGCCATTTACTACTGAGCTACTTAGGTAAATTATTGAATCTCTTGTAACATCTGTTTCCTCACTCTATAAAGTAGAGTGATTAAAAATATACTCAACAGTTCCAAGGCTGTTCAAGTTCAATGAAAGATAATCTGTGTAGGATTGAACACACAGGAAGTGCTCTGTGTGCGTTAATTTCTTTCTCCTTTACTGAATGGTAGCCTTTTTATACTCATTTGTGCTCCTTATAAAATAGGCAAAGTCAAGGGAAAGTGATTAAAATCACATGAGCCTGTTCTCTATTTGGCAGTATCTCTGTAAAGAGTGAGAAGAAGATTGGCTCTTTTAATTTTTAAGACAGGAAAATGATTTTTTGATTTTGTTTTGACAGAGTCTTGCTCTGTTGTCCTGGCGGGAGTGCAGTGGTGCAATCATAGCTCAGTATAACCTTGAACTCCTGGATTCAAATGATCCTCCTGCCTTAGCTTCCCTAGTAGCTGGGACTACAGGCACACAATACCATACCCAGATAACTTTTTAAAAATTTTTTTGCAGAAATAAGGAATCTGCCCAGGCTGGTCTCAAACTCCTGACCTCAAGCAATCCTCCTGCCTCAACCTCTCAAAGTGCTGGGACTACAGGTGTAACTACCACAAACAGCAGGGAAATGATTTTTTTAAACACACATAGCAGAATGTTTTTGTCTTAATAGGTGATGCCCAACTTAAAATAGCTACCTTTAAGAGCTGAGAGGTTATTCCAAAGATGCTGAACTGAAAAAAAAAATTCACAGCCACACATATGAAATTGTCTTCCAGAATTTAGGGTATGTGAAGCAGGATGGAAATATAATGCAATTGCAAGGTCCTAGGGATACAAACCTGGGACAAACAAGCAAGTTTCCTGACTCTATAGAATTTACCTTTTAGAGGAAGACAGATGTTGATCAAGTGCTCCTGCAGAAAACTCGGACATGTAAAATAACTAAGGATGGGAAGGGAGCAAATGTAGAAAATGGTAAACCATTTCCAAGGTAATGAGGGTTGTCCGGGGAGAGAGATGATGACACCCTGGACTAGGGGTGGGTGCTGGAGTCTACTCAAGTAAATTATTTAGGAAGGAGAGCCAACAGGATTTGCATATCGTGGGGATTTCTGTGTGTATTATTTTAGAGGTGAAATCAGTAGGACTGGAAAGAGAAGCTTATATGTGATATATCTGACTTGAGCAACCAGATGAACCATGCTGCTAGTCAATAAAATTGAGAGGTTTAAATAAATCTCTTATTTGAGGTAGAAGATCACATCTTGAATACATTGAGTTTGAGATGCTTTTGGACCATCCAAGATGAAATGTCGGATAAGCAGCAGGAGCGATGCCTTGGTCCCACAGACAAGAGAGTGAGAAGCAGATGTACATGGGTCATGGTATAAATCATATGATGGCCAGTGAAGCCATGAGTGTGCGAGGTCATATTCAGAGAAAGCTCAGGGTGAGAAGAGTGTTTTTACACAAGTTTTTATTAAGGACTTCCTGTGATAGCATTGACTGCTGATCACATTGGTGTTTGCATAAAATAGCATAATCTAATCCACAAATTCTCTTTCTTAGAAGTTGTTTAGAAGTGAAAGCAAAGCTGCTCTTCAATAAATGTCTCTTGCACATACCCAGCAATCCTAGAAGAGAAGCCAAAAGATACAATCAGTATGTAAAGGTATGATCAGTGTGTAAAGATACAGTCAGGGTGTAAAGATAGGTCAGCGCTTAGAATGATCAAGGGGAAGTCCCAGATGAAAAATGTTGAAGGTTGTCTGGCCATTTCAGTTTCAAACCCATATGAATCCTGAGATTTTTATGCCGTATAGAAATAGTTACTCATTAAGATTTTATCAAAATAGTCTCCTTGAAAAAATAATTTTCATGTTTGTCAGCTGCAGTGTGTAATCTAAAATTTAATTAGAGATTTTAAATATCTCTTGAATCTCTGATAGCAGTTTTCAAGACATTTGAGGCTTATTAGTTCAGCCCATTTTACTGCAGGGAAGAGTGAGATAGCAATGGTGAACTTTTTTTTTTTTTAAATATTAGGCAACTCCTTTTATTCCGTAATGAGAAAACACTTGCTTTTTAATTAAAATTCTATTTCTGTATACCTTTCTAAGAGTAGTTGAATCCTAAATATTCAGGGGCAGTGAGTCAATTTAAAACTGATAACAAGTAAAACTTCTTAAATTTAATTGTACCCTTCAGGTTCAAAAGTGCTTTGGTAATTTGGGTTCCAAACAGAATGCGGGAAGCAATTAAGGGAGGGTGCTATTGTGAATCATGCATCACACTCAGAATTGAAAGAGGTTGGTTTTCATTCACCCTGTCCTACACACGACATGTTTATGAGCTGAGCTCTGTGGAAGCAGAGACATTTCTTAACCTCCCAATCTCCACATCTACCTTATAAAGACTTGGTAGGTTGTGTTGCTTCTGTTGTTGTTGAAGTTTTAAAGTTTATGGTGAAATATATGTCAGACATTCAGGTAAGAATAAAATATTATAAAAAGTATTGTAATAAACATTATGTTTCATTAAGCTAACATTAGGAAGTAATTCAGTTTATTTTTTAAGGAATTAAATGCTATAAATACAATTGAGATCCTTTTTCTACCTTTCTCCTATATCATTTCCTTCCCTCTCCTCCATTATACATACAATTAGGAATTCAGTGCACATAAAAATATTTTTTTTAGACTGAAAGTCTCCTAGATCCTTATCTGTGACTATAGAGAAAGGGATCAGAGCGTGTGCTAAATCTATAGGTGCTGGCCCTGTATAGGTCAAAAGGATAATAATTTCTATAAATGTATTCTGTACTTTTGTTACATAATTACGTATTGATAAGTATATGTAATTTTTTTTGCACTATGTGTTAACCTTTATCGAAATAGTACTACATGTACATTACACTACATGTAACATTGTACCTCTTGCTTTTACTCAATATTTTTTTGAGTTTTCTCTATGTTGGTAAAGGTTACTAATTCATTCCAAGTGCTATATGATATTATTCCATTTACAAATGTACCATGATATAGTCTTCCATACTCCTGCGGATGGGTGTTAGATTGTTTATAATGTTAAATTGTTCATTATAAATAATGAAGTAATGAGCATTATTGCCCTTGAACATGCCTTGTGTTCATATGTGAGAGTTTTAGACACAGGATATTTCTTTCTTGCTGTAGACTAAAATTGTTCACTTTTACTATTACACTGCCATATTGTTTTCTAAAGTGGTTGTACAAATTTATACTCCCAATAGCAGTGTATGAGAGTCTTTTTTTTCCATATTTTTGCAAATATCTAGTTTTTCCTTTTTCATATGTGTGCTTGAATTTATCTCAGACTTTCATAGCTACATTTTTGGGGCCACGACCACTGTCACTACTAACATCTCCAGGAATGCCACCGTCTCCGATTCTTTCCATGTGAGCATTGTATATAGGTGCAATGGAATGGGCCAAGTACTATTTGTAATCATGGCAGCTGTCATCTAATATATAACTGTATATAATCAAAATAACATAAGTAAAATCTTTAATCTGTCTTACTCATTCATTATATGTTAGTTAAATGTTGGCACTAAGAATAATGAAAAAGATAAAAGAATTATATAATTTTTTTATGAGAACACACCAGATTCACCATGAACTTCAAAGAGGGATACATAAAATTCTGCCCCTGTGTGTATCAAATACATGACAACTAACCTCACCAGTAAACTGGAAAATTAGTCAAAATAGCAAATAATTATTTAGCTTCTTCCATCCCCTCTTTGACATTCCCTGATTTCACATAATTCTAGAATTAAAAGGAATATAGTAACAACCTTGCCTAAGTTTCTTATTTAAAATTTAGGAAGAATATTCTCAAATTATGAATCCTAAAGAGGTGAAATGCCTTGATAAAGTCACATAACAACAGCTTTTCACCTTTAACTTCTTTTACCTGATTTTTGGCAGCCTGGGACCCTGCAGTGCAGTGTTCTGCCAAAACATGTGGGCCTGTTGCCCTCAAGAACAGCCCAAGCCATCAAGATTTCCCTGACTCACTTGTTTACTCTAACATCTCACCTCCTTTTTCTGTAATATTTCAGGACTTTCCCCCTTGCTAACCAATCTAATAATCTAATGAGCGCAGCACTGGCAGAGGTTTAATGTTCTATCCATTCTCAACAATATTGCCCAAGAGGGAAATTTTTCAGCCAGTTTCTATTGAAGCCTCTCAAAATATTACTCTACAACTATCAACATAATCTTCTTAAATGTAGGCAGAAAAACAATAATCACTTCAGTCTTTTCTATTTTAATTTACTAAGGTACACTAAAGAAAACTTCTCTACCATCATCCACCTCATGAAGGCCTGAGACAATCACACTCCTCATTTAAATTCAGACATAAGCATGGCACACTAATGAAACTAAGGCAAATATGAAGGTAAACAGTTTGTTTTTAATGCCTATTAAATATTGTTAAATTAAAATGAAACATTTAAGAAAATATATGTGATATTCAAAGGAACACCAAATGATTTCATTTCACACTAGTCGATACTAAATTAACTCCATATTACATGAAAATGTTAAATACTACTGAAATAAGCAATAAAAGAAAATTATACTGTAACCTCACAAACACATCATGGTTGGACTTTTGTTATTCAAAAAAAGATTAAGGCAAATATTATAAAACTGTTTTAAAGTCAACTATTTTTAAAAAGAATTAAGAGAAAATATCATCACATCAGTGGTTCCATTACATGTTTTAAATTAATGAACTAATGAAACCCACTAAAATGTAGGCAGGCGTAAACAAATTGCTGTTTGTATAATGCAATGCTTAGTAAAGATTATTTAAGTAGTATGCTAAAATCTAAACAATATGTAGAGTCTATAAAGGACAACTTTTAGAATTACATTTCAAAATTAAAAGTTGAAATAATAAACTGAAGAAATTGCTAACCTAATCAATTCTGAGTTTGCAATATACAACACGGGATTGGCCACCTGATATCAATATGTAAGTCGTTTCAAAGTGCAAACTTGATTTTAAAAAGTTTCTTTGGTCTTCATATTCATTTCTATTATTTCCACACATTCTTTCAAATTAAAGATGTATTTAAGTATCACAGATAACTTAAATTACTCAAGTTATCAGTTAAATTGCTCAGAGTAACACCATAATTACTATACAATAATATTTTGATTATTTTGACCTCTTTATAATCATGCTGAAGAGATATTTATAGGTTCTTGATTAATGGGCAATTTTGATTTAGATTAATTCTATGATAAGGTTACCAAGTATTATTTTTTCTTCAACCAGTAATTTAACATTCACACACAGACACACATACTTGAGTTCCCACTCTACACCGTGCTGGGACACAGAAATAAGAAATCCTTGGCCGGGCGCGGTGGCTCATGCCTGTAATCCCAGCACTTTGGGAGGCTGAGGTGGGTGGATCACGAGGTCAGGAGATCGAGACCATCCTGGCTAACATGGTGAAACCCCGTCTCTACCAAAAACACAAAACATTACCCGGACGTGGTAGCAGGCGCCTGTAATCCCAGCTACTCAGGAGGCTGAGGCAGGAGAATGGCGTGAACCCGGGAGACGGAGCTTGCAGTGAGCCGAGATTGGGCCACTGCACTCCAGCCTGGGCGACAGAGCGAGACTCCATCTCAAAAAAAAAGAAATCCTCAAGAAAATCAGAGTTTAATGTGGATGACAGACAAACTAGGACACAGTGTTGCCAGCTATGCATGGGGACGTTAGCAGAATACTCTGGGAGGCCCAGAGGAGCAGTGTGTATTGGATTTGGGGTGGCATCACTTTCTTGGGGGACTGTTGTGTGGATTGAGTCTTGAGAGACTATATTACTTGCCAGCTAGACAAATTGGTGCATATTGGGTCTGGAGAAGCAGCCCATGGGACCACAGGAAAAGCAGCAGCAGCTGGTGCACTGCACTCTGGAGACCACACTACCCAAGGTCAGTCATGAGATGAGCTTGATGAAGTGGGAGAGAAGTGGCTAGAGAGGAAGGGTCAGTACTAAATCATAAAGGCCTCACATCATGGTGAGTGACTGCAGCTTGATGAACAGATAGAGAAGTCTGCAAAATATGTCAACAGAGAAATGGCATTATCAGATTGATTTTCCAGAAAGCTCCTACTAGTTGCCTCATTGTTGTTGAATATTTCCTACAATTGGAAACACTAAGTGCACATAAGGAAAGGCTTTGTGATGCTGGCCCAAGGCTTTACCTGGGATTGAACATAGAAGGAAGAGTCAGAGCCTACGCTATATTTATGGCAAATAGCCTTGTATATCTTTTTTTTTTTTTTTTCAGACAGAGTCTTGCTCTTATAGCCAAGGCTGGAATGCAGTACATGATCTTGGCTTACTGCAACCTCTGCCTCCCTGGTTCAAGCAATTCTTCTGCCTCAGCCTCCCAAGTAGCTGGGATTACAGGCACCCATCACCAAGCCTGGCTAATTTCTGTGTTCTTAGTAGAGACAGGGTTTCACTATATTGGCCAGGCTGATCGCGAACTCCTGACCTTAAGTGATCAGCCCACCTCGGCCTCCCAAAGTCCTGGGATTACAGGCGTGATCCACCGTGCCTGGCCACCCTGTATATCTTAAACTACAACAATAAAGTGAAGGATGTAATTTTTTTTTTTTTTTTTTGGTTATTTCTTCCTTGTAAGCTTGGACACAAACTAAAATGGCTCATGAATACAGCTGGAAGTTAACTCAAGTTAGAGGTCTGCAAATTATGGCCCCTGGACTACACCTAGTCCACTATCTTATTCTGTAAATAGAGTTTTGTTGGAAACAACCCAGTCACATTAAAACCAAAGCTTATTCTTTTATGAATTGTCTGTGGCTGATTTTGTACAACAGCAGAAAATCACAAAAGAGACCATAAGGCATGCAAAGAAGAAAACACAGTCTAGCCCCATATAGATAAATCTTCTCAACCTTTCATTTAAGAGATCACTCAGTGCAGAATGTGTATTTTTTCCCACATATTTCCATCTTTTTTGCTCTTTATTCTTTCTTACACCTTAGATGCACCTGGAATCATTTTCTCTCTGTCTAAAGTGCATCTTTTAGAATGACTTCAGTGAAAGTTGTCATAAACACCCCTCGCAACGTTGTTGCTCTGAAAAAGTCCGTTTTTATCAACATTCCTGAAATGTTCTCTAGATTATACTCATTCTCTTTTAGTGCATTAAAGAGATTATTCCACTATTGACTGTCTGACTTTGTTGCTGTTGAGAAGTTAGTCATCAGTCCAATTCTTGCTCCTTTGAAGATGATATTTTGTTGCTGTTGTTCACCTGTGGCCCTTCTTAAGATTTTTTTCTCAGTCTTTTTTTCCCCCAGCAGTTTCAATGTAACATATTTAGTTGCAGATTTCTTTTTAATTATCTTGCATGGGATTTGTGAGCTTCTTGAATCTGCAGATTGCTGTCTTTCAGATCTAGAAAATTGTCAATCACAATCTTTTCAGATATATCAGCTGTCCTACAGTCTCTCCTCTCCATCTGGGACTCAGATTACGTTTCCTAAATCTTGTTTGGTGTCATTCATGGTTATTAATCTCTCTCATGTATAGTCCATCATGGATCTTTTAAAATTAAACTCAAGATAATTGTTTGCAACCAATCTTCTCAGATACAAAGTCTGTCTTTAGCTGTCTTCAGTTTGTTGTTAAGTCTGCTCATAGGGATTTTAATTTCTATGATATATTTTTCCAGAAGTTTTTTTAAACATTCTATGTCCGTTTTTATGGTTCCTTGTCCTCTGCAGATATCTTTTAGTTGGTCCTTCATTTATTTAAACCTTTCAGCGTAGTTGTTTTATAATCAGTATCTAATTACTTATTAATGAATATCTGATGTCTTTATCTTTTGCTGTGGTTCTGGTTTCCATTTCTGTCCTTTTCTACTTGTTCTCATAGTCTAGCACCTTGTTGTCATTTTTGACATGATGAATATTCTTTCTGAAAAAAAAAATTTAGAACTAATTGACAAACATTTTTCAAAGATAATGTTCCTTGCTGCATCACGTTCAAGACGTGGTACAGACAATACGTGATTAATTCTACCGAGGCTCTACCACTTCCATTCATCCTTGTCCTGAGGGTAAACTCTTTAGGGTCTCAGCTTATCAAGAAGGAGTCTTATTAGACTTCCAATTTTAGGTGAATTCTGCATTAGATTTTGATTCCATTCCCAGAAGTCCTCTGCTAGGAAATCAAATACCTTCAGGGAAAAATCCGTTTTTGTACCAGGATAAATTTCCAAGTTTTCATTATTCCTTCTTTTTAGGCCTGAAAATGTCTTATTGTCTTGTTGTCTGTGTGATGCTTTTAAGAAATTATTTTGTAATATTTTTATCAGCTTTTTTAGTTGTTTTCAACAGGCCGGAATGTCCCTGGAAGCTGACCCTCCCATTACTATAAACAGTAAGAGTTCTGAACATGCATTTTAACAGTAAGAGTATTAGGTTAAGTAAGGTCTTAAATAAAAACCTTCCTGCTAAGGTCATTGCTTCCTCTGCTGCCTTTGTGAGCCAAGGGGAGGTTTCTCACTCTTTAAAACTCCTGTGAGCTTAAAAAGGAAGGTAGCCAGGCTTCGTGCTCTTTTTGCTCCAACCTGGTACAAAGTCTGTGCTAAAATAGCCAGTTGAGGCCATTTTTGTCTACGTGGAACTATGGTTATGGCATGTAACCAGAATGCTAAAAACTCTTTACTGGTAACATTGTAGATGGCAAAAATGGCAACCTGGCAGCTTTTTGAAAATGATGTGGAGTCTATTTCTTCACTCTTTGATTCTGGACTGCTTGTATATTACTTCGTTAATACAATGCTACAGAGAGGATGTTGTATGTAATCTGAGCGGTCTCAAGAATTTTGAGGTATATCCACTCTTACTTTTGGAACTTTGCAAACTTCACATCTAATAAATTACTGAAGGATTTGAGTCCATATGGAAAGATGCCCTACTCATTCCAGCCAGTGAACCTACCAGCTAACTACAGATGCGTGAGCAATCTCGCTTTAGATAAACTGAGAGGAACCAGTGTGGCCCAGACTAGAAGAACCACTCAGTGAAATTCACGCCAGAGTGTCAACCTATGAATTCGTGAGCTAAATAACTGGTTATTGTTTTAAGCTACTAACTGTAGAAGAGGTTAGGTTTGCAGAAAAACTCAACACCTAGAGCTGTATTACTTTATTTAAATTGGTCTTCTTAAAATTAAATCTCTCTCAGTTATCAAATCAATGAGCATTTTTCAGTCCTTATCTAATGAGACTATTTTACAGTATCTGACAGTATTGATTATTCTTAAACAGTCTATACTCTTTTAGTGTCTATGACACTGGATCTTTTTGCTTCTGCTAGAATTTCTGTACTATTCGTTCTTCATTTCCCTTATAGATTTTATTTCTTTTTGTTTTCCTTATAAGTATCAGCATTTGTTAGGTTTCCATCTTTTTCCTACTTTTCCATCCACAAACTCTCCCTGTTGGATCTCCTCCACTTTTTTTTCCTCTTTCAATGACCACTTTGTATAAAGATATAAATTATGTCTTTATGCAAAGCCTCTTCCTGCATTACAGTCCTGAATATGTAATCTGACAGTTAGGTAATAGTCAGATCTATGTCCCGAGGCCCTACGCTTCAACATATCCCAAACTATATAATTGCGTTCTTCTCTGCCATCTGCTGGCTGGCTATTCCTCTATTTCACATAGTATCACAACTAGTCACCCAGCAACCTACTAGAGAAACCTGGCATAACATTATATTTGTGTCCACTCTGTTTCTCTCACACTGCTCTAGTTTAGGCCTTCCTTCTCTCTTTTGAAACATGATAATCATTTCTTGACTAGTATCCTTAGCTGTAGTTTGTTTCTCTTATATCTATTCTAAACTTAGCTGTAAAACAAGTTATTAAACAACTTTCAGAGCATTTGCTGCAGTGAATTTGACAAATAATAAAACATTTGCTACCACGATTTTTGTCTCTGCCTCTGAAAGTCATCACTAAGTGATTTCTGCAAGATTTTCATGGTAGCATCCAACTCTACACAGCCAGCCATTGCTATTGGATAGGAGATAGCTTTAAACCTGAAATCTGTTTGCCTTAGGATTGCAAAGATAAACAAAGCTGGACAATAGTTAACATGGCAAGGATATATTTTAACCAGTAATATACTACTGCAATAAGGAAGATGATCTAGTTCTATCAAAAACACCTCTTCTAATATCCAGGTTAGTTTTCTTTCGGGTGTCTTTGTATAAAACATCTAGAGTGGGTTAGGTGCTATTCCTTTGTGATCCTGTCAAACCTATATGACATCCTATCAATATGAATATGAAACCTACATGAATCCCCATCAATGTACCTGCTCACAATTTTGAGGTTTTCTGATGATATTTCTATTTACTTCACTTAGACTCTGTGAAGTCAAGTACTGTATCTTAAATATCTTTATATCCCCATCATTTAGCACAGTACGTGACAATTAAAATCACTCAGTGGTTTTAAAATTTAACAACAAAAACACATAATAATGCACTGACCTCCTACAACTCGAATAGTGCTTGTGGGCTCAACACTATCTGAAAATTGTTCATTTAGCCAGAATTATGATTTCAAAATAACTAAGGACTATAGGCAACTCATTCTATGGTCTCAGGGAAATGTCCAAGGTATCCTACTTTTGTGGACATGTGTTATCTGACAAAAGGTTGTCAAGTTCACTGTTCTTTCCAGTTCTGCCTGGTACTATGATTGCAGTGCCTAAGCAGCTTGAATTTCCTGGGCAAGTGTGCATTATGCTGTAATAATTCAGAAGCTGTTTTTGTGTTCTTGAAACATATGGTGCTAGCTCAGATTTATCTTGGGAAAAGCTAGTCAGGAAGAGAAACTGCTGAAGAGCTGAAATCTCTCCCAGCAGCTAAGAAAACAATGGAGGGACACTGGCGTCCTTCCTCCGAGAGCTCAGGCTCTCCGCCAGTTTGTGGTCCATATGCTGAATCCAGAGAGCTGCTTCACTTCTAATAACGATTGCGTTAAATTGTGTGAGACTGATATTCCTCCAGAGGGCTCACGGTTTCAAGCATACCTAAAAGCACCTGTTAGGAAGCACAGTCTCAGAAAAATGCATTAGCATTTCTAAGAAAAGAGCTTATTTTTATTCTTCTTGGTTACAGAGTTGCAAGTTGGCTTGTTCAGAAAGAGTTGTTTTTGCACCACACTGATGTTCGGTTTGGTGCAACATTTAAGTCTGGGAAGAGCACAGAGCCAAATGTGGCAAGAGATGGCAACAGAGGAAATGCCAAGCGCCCCCTGGCTTATCTCTTGTAGAAGAATTTGTAGCAGGGCTTAGACCACCTGAAATGAATAGCATTCTGCAGTTCTGTCTGAATTTCACTCTGTGATTTATTATTTCATTATACTAGACTGAATTTGAACCAACAAATAGTTTGCCCAGGGAATAAAATATACTTTTACTTTACAGATCCTTTCCCTTCCCTTCCCATATCTTTTTCTTCTTTCTGTCCCACCTCCACCAACGTGTGTATGTGTATTTGTGAGTGTGTGTGTGTGTGTGTGTGTGTACTCACATCCATTCTGTTATAATAATTAGAAACCCACCTTTGCTGGAGCAGGTTAAATATTGCCTCTTAAATATTAATATGTTTAGAAAACCCATTCCTATGAATAATAAAAGTGGTAATTTCTACCCAGTTGTTCCCAAATTTCAATAAATTAATCTGAATAAACGAGTTTATAGATATTACATTTAGAAAATGCATAGTTAAAAGGAAACATTTTAATAAAATAACACTTTTCAAAAAGCCAAATTTCAAACTGGAAAATCAGAAGTAGGTAGTGGCCAGTGCCACTAGAATATGTTAGGAAATCTCAAAGTTTCCCCTCCCACTTTAAAAAACAGTGTTCCTCAAAAAAATGTATAAATGTCTCATTTAACTCAGACTTTTTAGCCCAGTCCTGTTATAATGCTGTTTGTTCCAAACTATTTTATAAAATATGTTTATGCTAAAATATGTAATATTACCTTCCACTAAATATATTGTACACACATCACATACATATGTACCATCACCAACTCATATATGAGGACTAAATCTCTGATTTTTTTATGTTGGCCAAATTCCTACCTAAGGGGTGTGGGGAGTCAAGCCCTACAAACCATAAATTCTCATCAGGTGGGTTTTATTTAACCCTATATATCGTGACTTACTTTCCAATCTGACTCTGGCATAACATTATGAGACAAGGAAGAAAATCATAATATTTCACCCCAAAACATGTTTTTCTGCCATTTCTTGAAATGGCCCTACAAAGCCGTCCTTTGTTCGGGAAGATCTGCATCTGTAAAGAATTTCTGTTAACATAGCTAGATCTTTTTCTTTCAGGCCCTCCCAATTCTGAAGAGATTAACTAAAAGTCTAGCACCTTTTAAAGATCTGAATAGGAAACATTTGTCATCTATTGTCTCTAAGGGCAGCCGCTATAAGATTTCAAAAGAACTTTGGTCTCCACAATCTTTTATCTTAACCCGAATATTTCTTTTCTATCCATCTCAGGTCTTCAGACAAACTCAACTAATTGTCAACCAGAAAATGTTTACCCATAGCCTGGAAGCCACCCCCTAACCCCTCCCTGCTTAGAGAGTTGTCCTGCCTTTTTGAACCAAATCAATGTATTCCTTTCTTTTTTTTTTTTTTTTTTTTTTTTTTGAGACGGAGTCTCCCAGGCTGTCACCGAGGCTGGAGTGCAGTGGCGCCATCTCGGCTCACTGCAAGCTCTGCCTCCCGGGTTCACGCCATTCTCCTGCCTCAGCCTCCCCAGTAGCTGGGACTACAGGCGCCCACCACTATGCCAGGCTAATTTTTTGTGCTTTTAGTAGAGACAGGGTTTCACCGTATTATCCAGGATGGTCTCAATCTCCTGACCTCATGATCTGACCGCCTCAGCCTCCCAAAGTGCTGGGATTACAGGCGTGAGCCACCGCGCCCGGCCAAATCAATGTATTTCTTAAATGTATTTAGTTAATGTCTCCTGCCTCCCTAAAATATATAAAACCAAGTTGTACACCGATCACCTTGGGCACATGTTCTCAGGACCTCCTGAGAGCTGTGTCACGGGCTGTGGTCACTCATATTTGGCTCAGAATAAATCTCTTCAAATATTTTGCAGGGTTTGACTCTTTTCATCAACATATACTATAATATCTTCCAAAATGTGGTCTTAACTCACGAGAGCAAACAATGCAGAGTGTGTGATATTTTCTAATTCCATGAGCATTAGCTGGTCGCAAAACAAGTATTCTCAGCCCATTGCACTGTGTATTCCAAGTCGAGCGTATTCTTTAATGTGTTTTTATTTTGCTTCACTCTCTGATGTTACCATTTATCTCATCTTCTGGTAAAGCAGTTTTGATCCATAATGGTATTTTTAAAAGCTGAATTTTCCAAACTAAAACACCTAGCTGAGTAGGCTGCGAGTTAAAAGAGTAGTGTGGCAATGGCTGTAGATGCCTTTGAGGAAGTGGTTGAAGGAAGGGATGGATTTTAGGGATTGGTTGAAGTCCTTTAATATTTTCTTCAGCATAAAAAAAATGACTAAATCAATTAGTACAAATAACTTCCAGAGCAGTGGTCCTGAAACTCTAGCATGCATCAGAATCACATGGCAGGTGACTTAAACCACAGATTGCCAGCCCCACCTTTAGAGTTTCTATTCAGAAAGTCAAGGTTGTGGCCTGAGACTATGCCTTTCCCTTTCTTTCTTTCTTTCTTTCTTTCTTTCTTTCTTTCTTTCTTTCTTTCTTTCTCTTTCTTTCTTTCTTCTCCTTCCTGCCTTCCTGCCTTCCTGCCTTCTTTCTCCTTCCTTCCTTCTTTCTTTCTTTTTTTTCTCGTTCTTTCTCTTTCTTTCTTTTTCTCTTTCTTTCTTTCCTTCCTTCTTTCCTTCCTTCCTTCTTTCTTTTTTTTTTTGACAGAGTTTCACTCTTGTTGCCCAGGCTGGAGTTGCCCAGGCTGGAGTGCAATTGGCCCAATCTCGGCTCACTGCAACCTCTGCCTCCTGGGTTCAAGCGATTCTCCTGCCTCAGCCTCTCCAGTAGCTGGGATTACAGGCATGCGTCACCACGCCTGGCTAATTTTGTATTTTTAGTAGAGATGGGGTTTCTCCATGTTGGTGAGGCTGGTCTCGAACTCTTGACCTCAGATGATCTGCCTACCTCGGCCTCCCAAAGTGCTGGGATTACAGGTGTGAGCCACTGCACCGAGCCGACTATGACTTTCTAACAAGTTCTCAAGTTACACAGATGCTGTCAGGTGGTGTCTTGGTTGATTCGAGCTGCTGTAACAAAATACCATAGACTTGGTGACTTATAAACACAGACTTTTATTTTTCACAGTTCTAGAGGCTGGGAAGCTTGGGAATCTTAAGATGAAGGCTCCAGAAAATTCGGTGTCTGGGGAGAGCACTCTTCTTGGTTTATAGATGGTGCTTTTTAGCTGTGTCCTCACACGGTGGAAGGAGAGACCTAGCTTTCTCCAGCCTCTTTTATAAGGGCACTAATCCCATTCATGAGGGCTCCAATCTCATGATCTAAACACCTCCTAAAGGGCTTGCCTCCTAACACCATCACCTTGGGTGTTAGAATTTCAATATATACATTGTTAGGGGACACAAATATTCAGACCATAGCAGCAGGAGGGAACACACTTTGATAGCTGTTCTTCTAGAGCAGTGCCTATAGTGCTTTTCAGTCTGGATTTCATAAGGGTTACTACAGTATTATCTGAGAAAAACAAAAATGGTGCTACCTAGCTAACTTCCACAGAAAAAAATCAAAAACAACTTTTCTTTTTTTCTTTTATTTTCTCCTTTTTCTTTGAGAGATGGGGTCTTGCTGGGTCACCCAGGCTAGAATGCAGTGGCCTGATCATGGCTCTCAGCAGCCTTGACCTCCTGGGATCAAGGGATCCTCCCACCTCAGCCTCAGCTGGGAATACACGTGGGCATCTCCATGCCTGATTGATTTTTTAAAAACTATTTTTAGAGATGGGATCTCACTGCGTTGCCCAGGCTGGTCTCAAATTCCTGGCCTCAAACAACCCTCCTACCTTGGCCTCCCAAAGTGCTAGGATTAGGATTATAGCTGTGAGCCACTGTGCCTGGCAAAATAAATAAATAAATAAATACATACATACATACATACATACATACATACATACTAAACAGCTTTTTAAAAAATATAATGAATTTATATTAATTTTGTATTTCTTTTCCACTGAGAAGTTAGGAAAATGTCTACTGAACTTTTAGCCAAATTTAACTGAGAAAAAAACTTCTTAATTTTGGCCTGAATTCCTGGCTACAGCTGACTGACCACCCCTTGACTTCCACAACCTTTATTGCCATCCCAGGTTGGCCCCTCATCCTCAGAGTAACATCCTGGAGAGCTGTCATCATCCAAGCTTGCCTCACATCTTCTGTCCTAAATTTTTGTGCACCACCTTCTGCCCACAAACTTCTTGACATCTTCAGCCTGATTTCCTCTTTTTCATTTTTTTTCCTCTTTTCTCCATTTCTCAGTTCATTCTCTTCTGCTTTCATTATTTTTCTGAACATACCTAGACCTCATGGTCAATCATCACATTGATCATTTCTTTCTAATATTAGAAATGTCCTGACTTTCTTGCCATTATTCTTACACACAGTCAGAATAATCCAATCTAATCATTCTTTTCTCTTTGACTTCCACATTAACAATCACTGCTAGGAAAATTAATGGTTAGACTGCCATTTGAATTTCCAAAATGTCCTGTCTCCAAGACTAGATGAGCAGTAATTGGACATATCCCTAATGAGCACTCTGCCATTTTCCACAGTTTTTATTTCAGATTGTCATCACTGAAGTCCCTTTCTCACCACCCTCTCTATCACACATTGGAAAAAGATCTTTCCTCCCATACTGTACAAGTAAAATAATAATAATAGCCACCAATCATTGTTTCCGTTCAACTTTCTTCACCCTTCCCTATCCTGCTACTTGCAGATTCACTCATCTGTGCCTCATTGTTTCCTGCTTCAGAAGAACACAAGAGCAGAATCAAGAGCCAGTACAAAGATAGTTTTGGATAAGTACCCCATTTTACCTTCCATATTTTATCACCAGTGTAGTGTCTGAAAAAGTAGGGAACATTTAAAAGTTAAGAAACAAGGGCTGATCCATTACAGTCTGCACTTTCATGTTCCATGAAAATCAAAATTCAAAAAACTCACTCTATTGAAATCATCTCTTTCCTGGTTTATCTCTTAAACTAGACTGAACATTTGGTTCCCTGTGACTCTTGCCTTTCATATCTATGTCTACAACAACTCAGTATCTGGTACATCACAGGGACTGCCCAGCAAATGATTCAGCGGGTCATTCCTTTTTTTTTTTCATGTCTAATTTTTGTTGATCCTCACTTTGTGATCCACAATTATTCCCCTTTATTTTTCTCTTCTTGAGTATCACATTTGTGTTATATTTTATTTGCTTATCTATTTTGACAAATGTTCACATCTTTTTAAAATATACATCTATATAAGACATAAAAGTGCAAAGAAGAATTCTACTCAACCAGAAGTAACCCTTGCTAGTGTGCATTTATCATATGACATTCTGGACAAGGCTCTGTGCATATTTAAAATGTGTAGTCCCTGGGTATTCTTCTGGTTTCTTTCTGTTATTACCTCTCTTAATGGGGTGGGAAGGAGTAGACAAAATTCTACCTAGAGTAGCTAGTTGAAGACGATACTTCAAATATTATCCTCAGGTGGTGAGGGTTTTGTCAGGGATTTGGGGAGGGGGATGAGGGGACTTGCACTTGCCTTGGAACAGTCTAAAATTCCAGTTTAGGTTTGTCATCTCAAATACACTCTCACAAAAACTGTTACGTTCTCCAACTTAGGGGCATTGCTCTGTTTAGAGTTTGGTTTTTGTAAAAGTTAAAGAAAGAGGAAAGAAACGCAAAAAGTGGCTTAATAGTCAAAGACAGGTTTATTTTGGAGAACAAACCTGAGAGGGGCTTCTGGTCCATTTTGGTGAGAAGCACTCTCTCTTACAGTCTAAGAGTATTTATTTGTGAGAGAGGTTGAAAAGTTTCTGTGTTGGGGAGAAGTTTATGGTGGGGTTGGAATGTCTCTGGTTAGAGGGCAGGTTATCTTGGGTCTGACATCTCTGTGGCCGGAGCAGAGGGTTATCTCAGGACTGGCGTGTCTCTGGTCAGGAAGGCGTTTGGAATGTTTCTTGTTGGAGATGTCATTTGTGGTTTATGGTCATGCTGACCTTAGCCATTAGGCTGATGTCCTTTAGATTTAGGTGGTTTTTGATCAAGGTGAACTGTAAAATGGCAGTGCTCATCCAAGATGGTGATGCTCCTGCTCTGTCAGTTTTCAGGGTGGAATTGTGACTCACAACAATGTTCTGTGATATAATGAGATGGCCATTGCTTTCCCACCCTCCTCATTCTCTTATATCCAACCATCTCCCTGTGCTAAGAAGCCAGATCAAGACAACACCAATGGCCCTCCAGCAAGGTCCCACTGTACGACTTCCTCTCCTGTTCTACCTTGTGAATTTCCATCTAAACCTTGTCAGGCTCCCTTCATCCCTCAGATCGCTTTCACACTTCTAAACTTTATCCACATTTTCCACAAAGAGTCATCACATTGTCTTTTCAGATTCATTCACTCTCTTTTAGATAAGTCTGTACTTGTCTGAAGTCTCAGGACATAAATATCAGCTTTAATCATCCTCCATGATTTTGATCCAAATTTTAGTACGTGATGGAGATCATCTGAGTTTTAGGTTTGAAATTAGTTTTTTTGTTTTTTGTTTTCCACCACATAGGAAAAGTTATACTCTCCTCGCCTTCCCCCACCTCAACCCCAACATATGTCTATATGTTTAGTGACACTTCAGGGAAAAAAGTAGAAGAAAAATGGCCTAGTGCTGCTATTTTTCATTGGCCATCCATCCTACCAATTTACTTTGAAATTTGTTTGAAGAATGATGTACTGAAGAGGAAAGATGAACAACAGCAAAAAGTCCCTTGTTAGTTATGCTTTGCTTATGGAAAGCCCTCATTTTGGTGTCCTAGGACCTGCAGTTCAGTTCCATTTCTCTCCTCTGAGTGTCTGTGTTTAGCCCACCTGCCTTTGCATTGGGCTTTATAGCCTATTTGTTGTTGAATAGTGAGGATTACATCTTGTTAGAAATGTAAGCTGAAAAAAGTCACAATGGAGCTCTAGAATCAATTTTCTTAAAAGTGCTAAATAGTCATCCTGACTCCAGTAAGCCAGGGATACTACTACTACTAGTAATAACCATTGCGGCCTACTAAGTGCACACACCATGCCAGATAGTCTGCTAAGGGCTTCAGTGCATTTTAGTGTTTTCACCAGCCTAGGACTGTTTTTTCTTTTTTTTTTTTTAAGTAAAGAATTTTTAAAATAAAGAAACTGAACCTCAGAAAGCTTAGATAATTTGTGCTAGTTCATCACACTAATAAGTGGTAGACTCTCTCTGTTTGACTCCAATGACTATATTCTTGAACACTATCCAAATGAATACCAAATAACTCACTTTGCAAACATTTCATGTCCATTATCACCTCATTAATTTGTTCATTTTATTGCTCATTTCCAGAATGCTCTTGCCACTCCTTTTATCATAAAACATCCCATCCATTCTTAAAGAGCCAGCTTAAATCTCATCTTGTATCTTATCCTTTCCCTAATTATCCAGCATGAAATAGTGTTTCTGCTTCTGTTCCCCTTAAGCATGTCTGTTTTAACACTTATTTTTAATATATCAGTTAATGTTAGACATCTATCACCTTTTGGTCTCAGAGTTGTACCAGTTCCCATCTCCTACTGTATCTGGTACAGGACAGCTTTTTGTTTTGATTTTCAGAACTTGATTTCAATACATATGCGAAAAGAGGAGACGTGATACAATAAAAAAGTAACATTTGATATAATAATATCTAAGTCCAATTCTAGGATTTACTAGGTGTGTTATACTAGAAAATGCAACAGGGATCACTGAACCTCAATATTGTCATCTGTAGAAATTATCTTCATAATAAAACAACTCGTTTTGCCTTTGATTGAGTTTTTAAGAGAAAAGCAAATACAGTAATAAGTGATGAAGTATTATAACTCAATGTGCTATGTTACTATATTTTGTCATTGCTAATAAAAATAGTTGTTTGATGAGTTTTTAAGTGACTTTTAGGCAGAGTCTAGAGTGAGCAGTAAAAGAAATTAAAGCCGAAACTGTGAACCTAAAATTATGTTGTAGAAGTTGTTAATAACTGTCTTTCCTTCAGCAGAAGTTACCTAGTTCTACATTGCCTCTGGCTTTTTGCCACCCATTAAGATTAAAAGCTAGAAGATATGAACTAGGAAATAATAGAGATAAGGTGAAAGTCTAGCTTGAACTCAGTGAAGCAAACCAAAGTAAGCAAAGATCCCTCCCTTGGAGATGTGGTAGAAGACTTGTGTGAACTATTACAGTGACTAACTACACACAGGAATAAAGTTATACATATAAAGTTAAAAGATATATAATGTGAGTGCTCCTGTTGAATCAGCCAACATGAATTCAGTCATATATTCATAATAGTGTGCATCATAAAACAGTATCATAAATAGTAATGAGTTATAAATGGATTTGACCAATATACTTAGTGAAAAACTACACTGTATTATTACTTTGTACAATTATAAAAGATAATTGCCCAATATAAATGATAACTAAAATTTAAGAAGAAATTTTCTATTTTTAATCTAGATTATAAAATGAATGATAGTTATGTAAAGCTTATCTATTTTTCTTTGGAAGGAAACAAAATCTGGAGACATAATAATAATTTGGTATCATGTAATGCCTAGGAAATAGTACATATCTAATAAATATTTGTTGAGTGAATAAATGAATGACAGCCACTGGAATAAGTTAAAAAGTTTTTCTAGGTAAAAGACAAGGCTGGAGCAATGATCCTTTTGACTCATAAGTGGTGGGCCATTAATTATCTACGTATATGCACAGACACACATAAACTTTAAGAAAATAAAATTTTAGGAAAATAGATAAAATGTCAACTAGTATTTTATTGTTCTGCTAAATGAATTTGTTGTCATTCATGACAGTGTAATATTCCATCTTGTGTCTTTGTGTAGGCCCATTTGTGAGCCACTTTAATCCTCCTCTTTTTAATTTTCTAACATTAAAAAAACCTCTTTTTTTGTGTCCATGAAACATACAGTTTCAAAATTATTTTATGAAATTGAATGGATAGTATAGGCATTAATGTCATGTATATCACAGTGTGATTCCTTTTAAAACTGAATGAGAGGAATTTAAGGCATGCCTACTGTTTTTTAGGGGCATCAAGTAACTTTGAGTTATTAAGTAATGAAATGTGAGTGATGAATTTCAAGTTCCTATTAAACATAAGGAGAAAAACATTCGTATAATAGGTTTAATCACTGTTACTTTACACTTTGATGTGCAAATTAAAATCGAGAACGTGTCATTTAAGTAGGCTTAAGAGTTATTCAGAGGTAGAAATATGACAGCAGCTGACCTTTATTGTTATATTTTACTGCAACAAAAGCTCTGTGGATGTTACGCAATTTCTAGTGTGAATTGTCTGAAGGTGATAAAAGAATTCAAATATCTGGACTGAGGTATATATTTTAGAAGATTGAAAAATTACTTTCTTACCTTCGGCAAACTTTCTCATCGATCACAAGAGTCAAAAGGCAATCTTCAATCCTCTAACTTACAACTCATGGTAAACTACTTCCTCTGCAATCCATAAAATAAAAGGTACAGGTGATATTCTGCAAATACAATGAGAAGATTCTGTTGGGTTACGAGCGTCTTCTCTGATTAATTTTTACATTCCCTGGACCTAAAATAATACCTGTTTTGAAACAGTAGCTCCATGAGTATTTACCGAGGTCAACAGAATTTCATTAACTGAATTTAAATGTAGTAATTGAATTACCCACACAAGTAATTTAGTTTGAGTAGTTTTACTTAGCTAATAGTGGCAAGCATAACATTAAAATGGGCAAAGAAATAAGCATGCCAGAGTTCTGCAAGCATTTGCTATAAACAGCCAGATAATAAGTATTTTAACTTAGGAGGGTTTAAAAATAAAATTAAGGATGTTATGTAGGTGCATACATAACAACTTAAAATGTAACCATTTAAAAAAAATCAAAATTATTTGCAACTCACAAGCCATACAAAAACAGACAACTGGCACTTTGGCTAGTGGGCTATAGTTTGCCTTTCCCTGAAATAGATTTTTGTGCAATAAATTCAAAGATTTTGTTCCCGTAGTTGACCTAAAGAATTCTGTAGATTTGGTCCTCCATGATGCAAATTTACATAGACAAGACGATTAGACAGATGATGGATTGAAATCAATTTCTTGTGAGTTAAACAATTGAAATGAACTGTTTTATTATGCCTTTGTCTCTGCATATAAGTTAGCAAATTCTGGGAGCCAAGTGGGAAATGTGGATGAAAGGATTTAAGCACGTCTGGAGCCCCTGGGGAGAATGGCATCTTTGGAAGAAAAAAGTTAGTGGAGTTCAAAGTGTGCCTTAGAAAAGGACAGATTTAGATAGAAGATCTCATCCCTGGTAATAGGAGGAAGGTCATATGCAAATTGGCTTTGGGGGGAGTGTGAGGGGAGTTAGTTGGAGCAGGTGAGGGCATTGGAGCTCACTCTACTAACCTGGCAGAACGTTGTGGTCCTCAAGGCCTGATGT
Organism: Hylobates moloch; assembly: GCF_009828535.3. Classification (NCBI taxonomy): domain Eukaryota; kingdom Metazoa; phylum Chordata; class Mammalia; order Primates; family Hylobatidae; genus Hylobates; species Hylobates moloch. The sequence continues at coordinate 20,892,352 of NW_026652299.1, forward strand.
AAGTGGATTTAGCTCTGGGAGACGTTAGACACAAGTAAGATCTATTCAGGAAAATGTTATTACTTGTTCCCAAAAGGAATTCTGCAATTCCTTTTTTTTTTTTTTTTTTTTTTTGATACAGAGTCTCATTCTGTCGCCCAGGCTGGAATGCAGTGGTACTATCTTGGCCCACTGCAACCTCCGCCTCTTGGGTTCAAGCAGAAATTCTGCACTTCTAACTGAACAAAATATGCAATTAAATACACATGAGCAATGGAAATAAATTAACTTTAATCAATTCATTTCTGTAGTTAAATAAGAGTAGTTTATGGAAAATTAGTATTGCCTTATCAAAGGAGCCAAAAGCCATTTTCAAGACTGTAAAATATTTTATATGTGGTAGTATCAAGTGGTGTAATAGTAAAATTTAAAATAAAAACAAAAAAAAAGAAGATGAGCAAGCCTCTTGATCTTTCTGAATTTTAGCTTCTTCATGGGTAGGGTGAAGATGTGTTACTTAATGTTTGCCAATGTCTTATCTATCTTTGCAATGCCAAGAAGTTATAAAATTTTTATGTTAAATATCTAACGTATAAAATTACTCACCAAACTACCCAAGGTACACATGTATGTACTCATTCAACACCTAGACCCATAGTTCCCAAACTATGTGTCAAAGTGCCCTAGGGAGCTTTTAGGCTTGCGGGTCATACAGTTTCTTACACAATAACTCAACTCTGTAGCCTTAAAGCAGACATAAATAATATCCAAACACATGAGCGTAGCTGTGTTTTGGCAAAGCTTTATTTTCAAAAAGAAGTGGTCAACACCCAAGCTTTACTTCACTGAACTCTAGTATACAGTATATACATATATATTTATATATGCACATTAAATATATGTGTTGATATGCTTTCAAGAAATGTACAAATATATGAAGTTTCCTAACTGATGAATAAAATAATAAACACATAAATACTTAAGAATGGAGAGAGGGAATACAGTAGGTAGATTAGAGATAGCCTGAGTCAAAAGGAATAAAAGTCACTAGTCAGGGAAAAGAGCTTAATACATTCATATACATATACACATACATATACACACAGATGCTCCTCAATTTTACAATAGGGTTTTATCCCAATAAACCCATCATAATTTAAACATATGATGGGCTTATCAGGACAGAACCCCATCATAAATCAAGAAGTGTACTAAATGCATACACTTCTGCACCATTTTAAAGTTGACAAATATATGTTGAACCCTCCTAAGTTGGAAAATGGTCTATCTATACATGTATGTATTCGTATATTTGTTCTCTGTTTCTCTATGAAATATCGATGACAAATTTATTAATTTGTCATAACAGTTCATCTCAGATGTGATACACAGTGTGTATTATTATGAAACTTGTAAAAAAGTTTAAGAATAAACAAATCAATAAACATCCATTTCAATCCTGATAGTAATGAAGTTTAAACTCATTTCCTTGGTACTATCTCTTAAAAATAGTAATAAAAGGTTTGGCTTGAGCAGAATGACTGCCTAATGTAGACATTACACTCGTGAAAATAATCACTTTGATAATACAAAGATAGCCAGTCTGGTAGAGATTAAACTGAGACAGCTATGCACCTGTGTGGCAGACATTCAGTTGGCCATGTTATGAAGACCCAAGATATTGTAACAAGTAAATAAAATAAAAGTGATAATAGTAATAATAATAAAGCTACTATAATCAGGGCAGCAGAACGCCCCCCAAAATTATTTCCACTTAATAAATGCTCTCCTAACCTCATATTAAAGATTGTGTCTCTGATTCCAGTTAAAGACCAAATTTTAAAAATATGGAGACTTCAAATCTGATTCTGTATTGAATTATATTGTGAAGATCTTTGCTGGAATGCTTCAAAGGAGATTAGAAATATTGATTATCATTTAAGTAGTCTTAGATCACCAAAATCTCACTACTGAAGAATTTCTTTATATAATGACTCCTATTGGCTAGTTAACAAACTATAAAATGAACATGTAATACATTAATCCCTCAATAACATGACCTGAAATCCCTACATTCTAAAAATATCTCTTTGTTTTCTGCCTGCATTTGATAGAAATACGGCATTAATAAAATGTTCAGTTCTTGCTTAAAGTTCATACCGACATAATTTTTCAAGGAATGTAGGGCTTCAACACTTCTTAAAAGTCATGTTTGACTCTTCGTAGGATAGAATATAGAGGTAAGATTAGGTAACCTTAAGTGAGAGAGATATTGCACATAGGAAATAAAGCTTATTCTGCCACCTAGAACAGTTTTTTGAGTAGTCCTTGTTATGTCTGAATCTTGTCCCTCAGGTCTCAGTTCAAACACCAGCTTTCTATAGAGATCATTTCTTTGATCACTGTTTTAGGAAGGGGTCTTTAGAAATTAGACTTTGGGACAGAAATGGGTATGTAGGAAGTTTCCTGGAAATTGCCTTGGAATTAACACCTGTAGTGGGGTGAAGGAACCTGGACCGGCAGAGAAATGCAGTCAAAATTAAGGCCACAGCAGATTCATATTTTTCACCAGGAGCTCTGGTTCTGGAATGCATCTATAGAATTATTCCAACTTTCCCCAAAGGAGTAGGCATTCTTATCCCCATATCAGCCAGTCATTGGATGAGGGATGGGTGCACACCCATGGGCGTCTTACCTCTCCTTGGCTGAGGACAATTCCCAGAGCAAGGCTCTGACTACAGCTTTCAGCCAAAAGCACTCCCAGAAGTTGGGGGAGTAAGACCCTCAGTCCTAATGAGAGAAATAGATGGTTTAAAATGGCATCTACAACATTCTACTCCCTGCACTATTCAGGTACTTGTGATTCATAGACAGTCATGCATCCCTTACCAATAGGGATACATTCTGAGAAATGGGTCCTTATATGATTTCGTCATTGTACAAACATCATAGAGCATACTTACAGAAGCCTAGACGGTATCGCCTACTACACACCTTGGGTATGTGGTATAGTCTACTGCTCCTGGGCTACAAACCTGTACATGTTATTGTATTGAATATTGTAGTCAATTGTCACACAATGGTATTTGTGTATCTAAACATTAAAAAAAAGATACAGTAAAAATTCAGTACTATAACCTTACAGGACCACCATTGTATATGCAGCCCATCATTTATCAAAACGTCATTATGTGGTGCATGAGTGTCTTAAGTTCTGGAATCAGCTCCTCTAGAATCCCTGGAAAAACACAAAAAGGACAGTAAATGAGACAAACTACAGCCCATGCACTACAGCTAGTCAGAAGTCATAAATGATATTCATTGTTTCCCTCTTCCATTATGATTTCTAGATTTACCTTTAACTAGTGCTTCTGAAGATCTAGGTAGCTACTAAATGCAGAATGTCATATCTGCAGGGTCTGGGTTCTTAGTCATCATAAAGTTCTCAGTCCTTACCTGTTTCTCTTGTCCAGTTGCCACAAAAATTTAGCAATAGAGAACAAAGAAGATGCCTCAAGAATCACCAGGTTTAGGCCAGGCACAGTGGCTCATGCCTGTAATCCTAGCACTTTGGGAGGCCGAGGCGGGCGGATCACTTGAGGTCAGGAGTTCAAAACCAGCCGGCCAACATGGTAAAACCCCATCTCTACTAAAAATACAACAACAACAAAAAATAGCTGGACGTGGTGGTGGGTGCCTGTAAACCCAGCTACTCAGGAGGCTGAGGCAGGAGAATAGCTTGGACCGGGGAGGCGGAGGTTGCTGCGAGCCAAGCTTGTGCCACTGCACTCCAGCCTGGGCGACAGAATGAGACTCCATCTCCACAACAACCAAAAAGAATCACCAGGTTTATTATATGGAGGCCATGCAAATTCTTCCCTGTTCCCATTGTGAAACAGCAGCCATACTTTCTCCTGGTGATCAAGGTAGCCTCTCCAGGATGACTGTCACTTTATTTGTCTCCTGGAGAACTGGTGTGAGAAGGTCCAAGTGACATGGTAGCAGCTATAGCTTAAATCTTAATGGGGCTTTCGTGGCCCCTCAAGGTTAAGGTCCCTTAAACCTCTAGAACCAAGAACTGTGAAGACAGAAAGCACAGATTCCTAGGAGTTCAAGGCAGTGAGCTATGAGTCACTGGAAGTAATGATAAATGGAGCCATTACTTAGCTCACATATTAATGTATTACACTGTTGAGGATGTACTCATACACAATGGTCCTTCACGTAGAGTGCATGCTGTCTCCTGGAGGATGGGTCCTCTCAGTGTGTTATTTCCAAGATGGTGTCTCCGCTGTGCCTTTATAAGGATTTTCTTTTGGTCTATAAGGCTGATAGCTTCTGAGTGTTGTAGGGTGTGACAGAGTCAGTGGATCCCATGGATATCTGCCGCATCTCCTTTGCTGAAGTGTGAATTACTTGGTTCAATATGATGTAACATATGACATAAATGTTGATCTAGCAAGCAGTCTTTAGCCCATTGTACAATGGTTCTGACAGAGACACTGTGAGTAGAAAAGGCAAATCTATTCTTGGTTATATGGATGATGCCAGTCAAGATGAATTTCTGCTCTTTCCAGAGTGAAAAATACCTAATACAATCGACATGCCACCAAGTGGCTAGTTGGTCTTCTGAAAAGATGATGCCATATGGGAGGTAGATAACTTGTCTCTGTTGGCTGCTTGCAGTGGTTCACACCGTAATCCAAGCACTTTGTGAGGCCAAGGCAAGAGGATCACTTGACATGAGTTCAAGGCCAGTTTGGGCAACAGGGCAACAAAGATCCTGTCTCTATAAACACTTTAAAAGAAATTGGCCCTGCATGGTGGCACATGTCTGTAGTCCTAGCTACTTGGGAGGCTGAGGTGGGAGGATTGCTTGAACCCAGGAGTTTGAGGCTGCAGTGAGATATAATCTTGCCACAGGACTTTAGCCACCGGATGACAGAACGTGACCATGTCTCAATTAAAATATATATATACACACACATACATATGAAATATATATAAAGGAATATATAGGAATTTTATATATATACACACATATATTTGTGTATATGTATGTGTGTGTGTGTATACATGTATCAATTGGTCTCTGTTATTGGCAGGTTAGGTATCCACAGTGGCAGTAACTAAGATGGCATATGAGATATGCTGACTGACATGAACTCCACCTCCTTTTCTCACATATAGTGACAGTGTCTGAAGCTGTGGCAGCCACTCTGTGGCTATGTAACAACAAACACAAGGACAACAGGGCCAACGCACTGAAAATTGTGGAAAGATGATAATCTCTTGGGAACTTGTTGATACCTTTAAATTGTAGAATCTTCCTATAGTTCTCGTTATGTTAGAAATATTTCTTTTATTTGAGCTGAAACCATTTGGATTAGTTAATTATAGCTGCTATAAAAAATGAACTCTAAAACAGCAATAACTTAATACATAAAAATCTCATCTCTCTCTTACAACAGCTAAAACAGGGGGTTTTCAGTTGGGTTATTCTTCATTCTGATTCTCTTTCTTTCTTTTTTTTTTTTTTTTTTTGAGATGGAGCCTCACTCTGTCGCCCACGCTGGAGTGCAGTGGCGCCATCTCAGCTGACTGCAAGCTCCCCCTCCAGGGTTCACGCCATTCTCCTTCCTCAGCCTCCCAAGTAGCTGGGACTACAGGCGTCTACCACCACACTAGGCTAATTTTTTTGTATTTTTAGTAGAGGCGGGGTTTCACTGTGTTAGCCAGAATGGTCTCGATCTCCTGATCTCAGGATCCGCCCACCTTGGCCTCCCAAAGTGCTGAGATTACAGGCGTGAGCAACCATGCCTGGCCTCAGACAATGATTCTTGAACCAAGTCTTCTTTCAGATTTTGGCTCCACCATCTCCAAAACTTGGCTTCCAGAGTTAACTTGGATATCACCTCAATTTCTAATTTTAGAAAATGAGAAAGGAATATGGATGATTATGCATGGGAAGTTTTTAATGGAGAAAGCCTAAAACTAGGTCGTATGGTTACTCTTAACTGCAAAAGAGAATTCAAAATTGTTTTTCCATGAAGAATCAGAAAGGGGAATAACTTTATTCCCTGTACCTAGAATAGTGCCTGACTGATAGCAAAAACTCAATGTATAATCATTTAATATATGAATAAATTAGTTTGTTTTGCTCTGCTTCCCAACCAAGAATGTACTGCCTGATAATTACTTATCCAAAATGCTTAGGACCAGAAGTGTTTTGGATTTCCTATTTTTTTCAGATTTTTTAATATTTGCATATACTCTATCTAATGAGATATCTTTGGAATAGAACCCAAGTCTGAAATTTATTTATGTTTCATATACATCTTAACACACAGACTGAAGGTGATTTTATACAATATTTTATACAATATTTTAAATAATTTTGGATGTGAAACAAAGTGTATTAAGTATTTATACGTGGAATTTTCCATTTGTGGTATCATGTTGGTGCTTTAAAAATTTCAGATTTTGGAGCATGTCAAATACATGTGTCTTTTTTTTTTTTTTTTTGTAAGAGACAGGATCTTGCTCTGTTGCCCAGGCTGGAGTACTGTGGCATGACCATAGCTCACTGCAGCCTTGACCTTCTGAGCTCAAGCAATCCTCCTGCCTACCTGCCTAAGCCTCCTGAGTGGCTGGATCTACAGAAGCCCGCCACCACACCTGGCTATAGACCTAAACATATGTCTTTCAAATGTTTTACATGACCCTAGAGTAAGATATTACTTACATCCACGGAAATTCTGAGTTCTAGAGAAACAACTCAGATGGTGCTGTTTATTATTGATTGATTCGTAATTTCATTTATATATAGGCAGTAGCAATCTGTCTACAGCCTCCTTAGTGACAATATATGTGGTCTTCCTTGTTCCTTCACAGTGAGTCAGGTCTCATCAGTGTTTTTTGTAAGAGGTAGTCTGTGTTTTTTCCTTTGCCAGTAACTCAGTGAGAGACCACTGCCCTCCAATATAACATCAAAAGTACCTGATCAACTAAGTTAAAAATTTACTTGATCTTCTCTTATGTTATGTAGGAAAAAAAATCTGTTTTGGCCAGGCACGGTGGCTCATGCCTATAATCCCAGCACTTTGGGAGGCTGAGGCAGGTGGATCATGAGGTCAAGAGATTGAGACCATCCTGGCCAGCATGGTGAAACCCCATCTCTACTAAAAATACAAAAATTAGCTGGGCATGGATGCACACACCTGTACTCCCAGCTACTTGGAAGGCTGAGACAAGAGAATTGCTTGAACCGGGGAGCCAGAGGTTGCAGTGAGCCAAGATGGTGCCACTGCACTCCAGCCTGGGCGACAGAGCAAGACTCCGTCTCAAAAAAAAAAAAAAAAATCTGTTTTATAAAATTAATGTTTGCTTGAATTGATTGAATTTCCCCATGGTTACAAAGAAATAACCTAGTTTGCCAAAGATGACTTATAGAGTTTATATTTTACCGTTTGTCTTTAGCACATACTCAACATCTAGGTCTACCTCTCTACTGATTATGCTTCCTTAAAATTTTTTTGTCTGAGATGACTATGTCATGATTTTACAAATCCACATGTATATTAGTCTGTTTTGCATTGCTATAAAGGAACACCTGAGATTGGTAACTTATAAAGGAAAGAGGCTTATTTGGCTCACGGTTCTGCAAGCTGTACAAGAAGCATAGTGGTAGCACCTGCTTCTGGTGAAGGCTTCAAGGAGCTTACAATCATAGGAAAGGCAAAAGGGGGGCAGATGTGTCACATGGTGAGAGAGAGAGAGGGGAGAAGCAGGACAGTTTTTTTTGAGCAATCAGATTTTATTGTAACTAACAGATCAATAATTCATTCATTACCATGATGACAGCACCAAGCCATTCGTGAGGAGTCTGCCCCCATGACCCAGACATCTCCCACTTGGCCCCTATATCCAACACTGGGGATCACATTTCAACATGAAATTTGGAGGGGACAAGTACCAAACTATATCGATATGATTCTGCACATGAAATGAGTTAACATAGTTAGAGATAATTAACTAGGCTCCAAGTCTATTAAGTTAATATAAATCCTAGGCAAATAAATTATTTATATTTTCTAACAAAATATGTATTGAAGCTAAGCAGGCATATCTGATGAATCATTCACTCTTCTGTTTGTTGTTTCTTTTTAATTACACAAATTTTCAGTGATTATATTGAAAATTATGCAGGCAAAAGACTAAATAAACAAATGAAAGTTCTTAGAAGAAATGTTACATCCTAATAGCAACACAAACCTTCTAATTTTTGTTTTTTAGTATAACTCAGAGGCATTCAGTCACAGGTCAGATTAACTTCTGATGTAACCCAGCTACACAGACTGTTTCCTAGTACTAAAGACATGAACATACATATAATTTCCATCACCTAAAACTGTTTTGGCATCATTGTGATGGCCTACTGTACTTTTGCAAATTACTTTATCATCCTTGCTGCTTTGCTACACTTCTTGTCAATGCCATGTCTCTGATAATGTCACTTTGAACAGTGACTGTGTGAATGCTTAGAATTACTAATAATTTCCACAGACAGTATCTTCTAGTGAGGTAGTAACGGAATATTTTTCCATTCTGTGTCAGTGTCTTACAGGACTGATTTTTTACAAGATGGCTTTCTTGCATCCAATGCAAGTACTCTCATCCCAAGAGAAAACTTTATGCACAAATTAGAAATGAGGGAATAAAGTTTCTTAAACTAGAACCGCATAAGAAGATGTGTTCTCTCTTTCTCTGTTTTTTTTTGTTTGTTTGTTTTTTGTTTTTTGAGACAGGGGTCATGCTTTGTCATCCAAACTGAAGTGCAGTGGTGTGAACATGGCTGATTTTCAGCCCTAATTTCCCAGGCTCAAGCGATCCTCCTACCTCAGCCCCCCGAGTAGCTGGGACTGCAGCGCACGCCACCACACCCAGCTAATTTTACATTTTTTTCTTGAGACAAGAGTCTTGCCATGTTGCCCAGAGCTGATCTAGTCCTGAGCTCAAGCAATCCTTCCACCCCAGCTTCCCAAAGTTCTGGGATTACAGGCCTGAGCCACTGTGCCCAGCCTGATGTGTTCTCTCTTAAAACGTTCTTAAACTTGATGAGAGAGAAGGAAGAATGAATAGGGGAGCAGGGAATTTTTAGGAAAGTGAACCTATTCTGCATGATAATATTGTCATGTGTGAAAAAACCATAGAACTATATAACACAAAGAAACTGTACCATAAACTGTGGAATTGAGTTAATGATAAGGTTTCAGTATTGGTTCAACAATGGAAGTGAATGTACTACAGCAATGCAAGATTGCAATACTAGAAGAAACCGTGTGTATGAGTTAAGGGAAAAGGGGTAAATGGGGACTGTACTTTCTCTACAATTTTTCAGTAAACCTAAAACTGCTTTAAAAAATAAAGTCTATGTTTAAAATATTAAAATAGTAAAACCAAAAAAAAAAAAAAAAAAAAAAGTTCTTAAACTGGGCCGGGCGCGGTGGCTCACGCCTGTAATCTCAGCACTTTGGGAGGCCAAGGCGGGCAGATCACTAAGTCAGGAGATCAAGAACATCCTGGCTAAAACCCCTGGGTGAAACCCCATCTCTACTAAAAATACAAAAAATTAACCGGGCATGGTGGCGGGCGTCTGTAGTCCCAGTTACCCGGGAGGCTGAGGCAGGAGAATGGCGTGAACCCAGGAGGCGGAGCCTGCAGTGAGCCGAGATCGCGCCACTGCACTCCAGCCTGGGCGACAGAGACTCCGTCTGAAAAAAAAACTTCTTAAACCAATGATTTTCTATAATCACTAATTAATGATCATCATAACTTCAACCACAGTATTTTTTAAAGAGATATTTAAAAGACTTTTCCCCTGATAATTTTTATATTACTTAATTTGTGTATTATAACATGAAGGGAATAGGGATCACCGATTTGACAGTCTATTGTTCGGTCTAATTAAGTGTATACAAAACTGAATTTCCTTAAAATACTGAAACTCAAGGATTAAAAATAAATTGTTTAGTAAGAGAAAGGAGAAACAAGAAAGCTGATGGGAAAGACAATAAAGAAGGAACAATAAAAAGTTTGTGGCATTGGTTATAGCTTTTTTTTTTTTTTGGTGCTAGCCATAAGATTTATTATATGTCAGATAACTAGAAAATTAAAGCCTATATTTTAAAGTCCAGAAGCCAAAATTTTGACAGATACTTTTTAAACAATGACCCAGATTAGCTAGCCAGATAGGTAGGTAGGTAGATAAACAGAAGATAGATAGATAGATAGATAGATAGATAGATAGATAGATAGATAGATAGATAGAAATAGGCATAACGAAATCTTTTTCAATTTACATCACGAGTATCTTATGCATTACCATCTTATTATAAATGCAAAATGTACTTTAAAATGCTAATTTTGAGAAAGATAATGACTAAGGCAATTTTATAGTACTTGTGATTTGTTCCGTTACTTATATTACTATTACAATTTCAAAAGAATTATAGAACATATTTAGTAAGTCTTTTTAAGAAAACCTGAATGTGCAAAATTTAAAACAAGACATTCTCTTTTATAAAAGAATATATTAATATAATCTCATCTTTGAAGGGAAAAAAAATCAAATAACCTTTATTTTTTTCCAAATTCGTGAATTTATACATGTTTGATCAGCATAAGTTTTTGAGATTACTTCACATAAAATTAATCTTTTCAGAATTATTGCTGTTAATTTGATCACCCAGAATACCAGTGATTTACTCACCCTTTTCATGGTACTGGTTTTCTGTTTCACCAGCCTACTTTTCAGTGTGATATATGGACCCTCCGTGGATATTTACCCCTGGAAAAGAATCTACCTATTCCTAATACATGTGTATCTCAACTTACATAGATGAAGTATGCAGGGAAAGGAGATTGTGGATTTGTAAATCTGGAGTGGAATTTTAAAAATCACTGTACAGATAGACCAAAGTTTGCAAACTCAGATGCCAGCAGAGGTTTGGTAGGTAATATACAAGAATTGAACAGCCAGATATAAACCAATAATATTGGGGTGAATTTGAAAGCCTACGCCCCATGCAAAAAGAGAGCGCATTATCTACAAAGCTCAAGCAAATTATTGCCTTGCTGAAATGTAAAATCTATCTTTCCAACATAGGAGAAGTCAGAAATCCAATTCTTTATGTCAAGCGAGTCTCAGTTAAATGTAGGTAAGCAATTTGAATTACTGTATTAAGCAATGTACAAATCATACAAAACAAATCTCTTGGAGACATTTGGCCTACCACTAAGCCAATTTAAAACCTGTGTGTGGATCTAGTGCAGCAATTACAGATTTTCTATAACCGAAGTCTGAAAAAAAATTTAAATTGAATTTTAGCATCATCCAACATAGCCACTTTTTCTACCATTACTTATTATTTCATTCCTGTTAGCTTTAATCATTTACCTGCTTGCAGGCCCTGAATGCCCTTGAGATTGTAACTAATGTCGGTCCAAAAATCTCACTGACAATGTTATTGTGGCATGATCAGTGAAAGAGAAGTTGGGTTCATGGTTGAGAAGTAGGGATGAGAGATATAGGAGACTGGTTGAATGGAGGTATGGTGGAACTATGACAATGCCCCTGCTCTATCAGATGTGGCCCCTGCTGTATCAGATGTGGCACCTCCTCATCCATTTGAGCAGCCATAGCTATGTAGAAAAATCCTGAATTTATGTTATTAAAGATGTTTGATGTTAACATAGTAACTGATCATTTATAAAGTAAATAATAGGGATTTGGTGCATGTGTGTCTGACCTTGTCAGAAGTAAACAAGGAGAATATTCATAATCTTGCTCAAGTCATCTGGGGAAGGATTGCTTCTTGTAGTAAGACTTTTCTGGAAAACAAAGAGGTTTGGGGATTTCTTAACCCTATTGCTTTCTAGAATCTCAGGGTTCAGTTAAAACTCAACATTGGCGGCCAGACATGGTGGCTCACGCCTGTAATCCCAGACGTTTGGGAGGCCGAGGTGGGCAGATCACGACGTCAGGAGATTGAGACCATCCTGGCCAACATGGTGAAACCCCATCTCTACTAAAATACAAAAAATTAGCTGGGCATGGTGGCGGGCACCTGTAGTCCCAGCTACTCGGGAGGCTGAGGCAGGAAATCGCTTGAACCCAGGAGGCGGAGGTTGCAGTGAGCCGAGATTGCTCTACCGCACTCCAGCCTGGCAACAGAGTGAGAGTCAGTCTCAAAAAAAAAGAAAAAAAAAATTCAACATTGTCAGTAAAAATCTGATGGTGACGTAAAAAGAAAAAGCTAGAGAGAATTTCAGTTTAAAGAATTGTAAGTTCTATTAAGGAGATATTTTTTAACACAGCTCAAGGAAATATTATCCATTCCTGGAATACAGTGGCTCTCAACTGGAGGTGATTCCTTCACGCTGAATCCTTGGGGACACCTGGCAGCATCTTTGGTTGTCACAAATGAATGTGGAAATGTGACTGGTATCCATTGGATAGAGGCAGGAATTTACACTAAACATCCTACAATTAAGAGAGCCCCCCGAAAGAAAGAATCATTCACCCTAAACTTTCAACAATGCCGAGCTTGAGATACTTTGTTGTAGGGACAGAAACACAGGTTTGAGAATTTGATAATTCTCCACCATCTTCAAGCTACATGGACTCCCATAAGTAACTTAGCAAGTATGAGACTCAGTTTTCTAATATGGTAGTTGGGCAAAATAAAATATTTCATAGAACTTGTTGTGAGGATTAGTGAAGTAAACTCTGTGTAAACACCTACCACAGTGCCTGGCAAATAAATCTCCTTTCCATCTACTTCTCACTTCAGTTTCTCCAGACTAACTTTTTTGGTAATCAACCATTTCATAATGATGATGAGGAGAGTCTAAAAATTCTGGGTTTGGAAGTAAGAAAAAAACGGAGCTTTTGTACCACCAGGATCAGTTTTATGACCTTAGGCAAACCAACTTACTCTCTGTGTTTTAGTTTTCTTATCTGTCAAAAGGACAAAAAGACATTTTCCCTTACCTGTCTTGGAGATGAAAACAAATGAGTTACTAGGAAAAGGAGCAATTTTCCCAGGAGAAGTGATCTATAAATGACTTTTGCTTTAGCAGCATATGAAAGCACTTTCAGAAGTATGGACATTATCTAAATTAATGGATTTAAGTTATTTTACTGTAAGTTACATTATTTAAATATAATGTATTTAAATAGTTTTTTTGATAAGTGTGCTATTTATTTTTTTTAGTTATATTTTAAATTAGAGAACTATCTATAGCATTAAAATATATATAGATGAGGCCGGGCACGGTGGCTCAAGCCTGTAATCTTAGTACTTTGGGAGGCTGAGGTGGGCGAATCACGAGGTCAGGAGTTCGAGACCATCCTGGCCAACATAGTGAAACCCTGTCTCTACTGAAAATACAAAAAAACAGCAGGGCATGGTGGCGGGCGCCTGTAGTCCCAGCTACTTGGGAGGCTGAGGCAGGAGAATGGCGTGAACCCGGGAGGCGGAGCTTGCAGTGAGCCGAGATGGTGCCACTGCACTCCAGCATGCCTCAAAAAAAAAAAAAAAAAAAAAATATATATATATATAATATATATATATATATACACACACACAGTAAAATTTCTCACATACCAATACACACTTCATCTCTGAATAGTCTTTCTTTTCATAGTTTCTCAGTTTTGTTTCTTCAGGTAGTTTTCTTTATATAGTTTAAATAAATATTTTGATTTTTTTTCCCTGATTTACTAGCTTTAGATAGTATCATTTTATTTTACTTTTCAAAAGTTTAATCACATAGTGACTTACCCAACCACATGTTCTCTTTCCTTTCCTGGAGCTTGTTTATATTGGTATTTTAAATTTGTAAAGTTTACAAATTTCACATTTAATATGTAGCTAAAGTTGTGCTCTAGCTTTACTATAGGTTGATTTTAAAAATATAAGCACAATAAAAATGACATTTATGATTTTACAATTATGCGAATATGCAAACCAAATACTGAAATTGAAACTGTGGAGAAGGAAATGCAATCCTACAGCACTAAAGTTCTAATGCTCAGAAGATAATGTCCCAAGCATACACAAGTAGTAGCTTTTCATTTCTTATGCGCTTATGTTTTCTCCATACATCTTCGGTGACCACTAACTCACTTTCATAATCACCCTCTCACTTTCTTTCTTGAATGTGTTTTTGCTTCTTTTTTTTAAATTAGGTTGTATAGCTTTTTAATTCTCATTGGTTTCCCAGTAAGCAGACTCTGAAACAAAGATTTGTGTTCAGGAAATTGATAGGACATTGATTGGATTTTGTTCCTAAGGATCAACCTTGTGGGGGATAAGGGGAGGCAGAGTGAGATTAAACAGGGGAGCAAGATTGAGTAAAAGAAAAAGCTGGCCTGTGGAACACTCATAACAAAGGCCTCAACTGATTTCACAGGGAATATCTTGAGTGGAGATGCCCCTTTCTTGTTGTTCCAGCTGCCACAAGGGAGTAGGCATGGGGTGTAGATTCCACCCAGGAGGTGGTGTGATCTTGGGCAAAGTGACTCTCGTCAACCAGGACAATATTGGGATGGTGGGTGGGGAGGAACTCAGCTGCAAACTTTCAGCCACCAATACTCCCAGCAGCTGGGGGAAGGCAAGCCTCAGGCCTGAAATATGTGACAGAGCAGGGAAAAATTCAGGCCACATGCAATAGGATCCATCCAGAGCAATCCTCAAGAGGTAGATTTCTCACGAGATCCTTGAACATTTAGAAGCCTGGGTTTAGTTTTTTCATTATGCTTCACTGGTAAGTTAATGAAAAGTAGAAATAATTTTCCTCAAGGTGTTTCTTCGTTGTCTTTTTAGTACTCAGTGCCTGACGGGAAGTCAAGCAGCCAATCAGATTCCTGCTGTGTGGTGTACATGTTTTACTTTTTCTCTCTATGGAAGTTCTGAAACTTCACAGGATTTGGAGCTTTTTAAAATTCTAATCAGCCTTTGTATATTTTTAATAAGAAGATGTGCCTTCCCTTCTGTGAAGACAATCTTTTTCTAATTTATTTCCTTGTTTCTTTCATTCACTATCACAGTTCTTTTCACCTGGAACTCTTGTTAGATAAAATCCAGAATATTGTATATTTTTTCCATTAAAACAATCTTTTCTTTTATTATTCTTCCCTTTGTCTTTTGTTCTTTTTGTTTCCTGGGACATTTTCTCAAGTTTTATCATCCAGATCATCAGCTAGATCCTTAAGTGTATTCATTTTCCTTTCTGTTCCATAAAGTAACGTTAATAATTTTTTTTTTTTTTTGAAATGGAGTCTCGCTCTGTCACCCAGGCTGGAGTGCAGTGGCGCGATCTTGGATCACTGCAAGCTCCGCCTCCCTGGTTCACGCCATTCTCCTGCCTCAGCCTCTCCTAGTAGCTGGGACTACAAGCACCTGCCACCACGCCCGGCTAATTTTTTTTGTATTTTTAGTAGAGACGGGGTTTCACCGTGGTCTCGATCTCCTGACCTCATGATCCGCCCGCCTCGGCCTTCCAAAGTGCTGGGATTACAAGCGTGAGCCACCGCGCCGGGCCTACAAATTTTTATTTTACATTATTTTTCTTTTACTTCTTTTTATATGGTTTCTTTATAAACATTAATTGTTATTTTAATGTACAAAATTTGTATATATTTATCATGTACAACAAGTTGCTTTGAAATTCTGTATGTATACATTGTGGAATGGCTAACTCCTGCTAATTAACATATGCGTTACCTCTCATACTTACCATTTTTTCTGATAAGAATATTTAAAATCCATCCTCTCAGCAGTTTTCAAAAATATAATACATTGTTATTAATATAATACATTATTATTAATACATACTGCATGATCTCACTTATATGTGAAATCAAGAAAAAAGTTGAACTCATGAAAGTAAAGAGTAAAATGGTGGTTACCAGAGGCTGAGGGTGGTGGGGAGGTGTTGGCCAAAGGATACAAAATTTCAGTTACGGGAAATATGTTCAAGAGATCTACTGTACAATTTGGCGACTATAGTTAATAATTCTCTTTTATTTTGGCAGCATTCTCTTCTTTTGTGAATACAAGTGCTTGCTTTTCTCTTAAGTCTGTGCTGCAGATAATTTCTACCTCTGCTTTAGTCAGCCATATGCTTCCCCATTCTGGTATTTTCGTTCACATTTGGTTCATATGTTTGGTGGTCTATGAGTCATTATTTCATGAATAAAAGCACAACTAGTTTAATTGATATAAGTTGTTTGCATAGGTTTACTCTGCAGATACATAGGTCTGGTTCCCAAAGTGACTAAGTTATATGTGTGTGTGTGTGGTATATTTGTGTGTGTTGTGTCAGTCTGGATGAAATTTTATATAATTATAACATATATTATTATATATCAACACATAAAATATATAACGCATACAAATTATGCTATGTTTTAGTGTTTGTTTTGTGTGATTTACTTGTTATATATACCATATGTTATGTTTCATATGTTGTATATATGCTATATATATATATATATATATATATATAATGTGAGTATATTTAAATGTGTCTATATGTGCTTTTTAAAGTCTAAATGTTCCACATGGTTCTTTTGCCCCCAAATATGCCTTCTGTTAGCCTTAAATTCTCATTATTTTAAATATTTTCATGAAGTATATCTTAGACATGTTTTTTGCTCTTTTTTGCCCATAAGAATCGTCCTTCCCAATCCCACTCCTCGGCCCAAGGAAAACACTTCTAATCTGATTAGTGTGAAGTCAAACAATAGTGAATTCATACTCACTAGCATGCAGATTGAGTGTGCATTAAATCATACATATCCATTTTCTCTATCTCCTTGGTACTTACATAAAGGTGGAAGAGGACTAGGTTTCCAGTATTTGCCATATTATGCTTCATCTCTTCACTTCCTTCATCTATGTGAACAGTCCAAGAATAATAAACCCTTGAGATACATATTTTGGGGCAACATATAATGTTCTACATAGGCTGCTCAAAACTGGAGTTTACGAGAGTGGTGTATTAAGATATCAAGCACTTGTGCGACACTTAATATTATGTTTTGGTTCTTATTTAGCTGTTATTCTTTTTGTGTATTGCCCTATTGAAAACTGTTATAATTGATCATACACATTGAGTCATTCTTGTCATATCCAAACTGAAACAGAGTTTAGAAGCTGGGGGGAAAAGCACTCAGCTTATAAAACATTGCTCCAAGAATGTAATTCTCTGCAAGTCTGACTACTGAAATTGCTTGTTGTAACCTGAAACCAGTTTTATCTATAGCTTCTGAGATGACTTGCTGCAATGCTAGGACTAATTCTGCCCACCACCATTGCTCACCAGTACGAACTTGCCAGCTCCCCAAACACTTACTAGTGTCAGCGAACTTTCTCAAAGAGCGGTACATAACATGTCTCCTTTTTTATAAAACCTCTAGCCTTCTCTTTGTTCTTTGGACCTCCAGAATACCCCCAGTCTATGTGCATGCCTCAAACTGCAATTGTTTCTTCACAAATAAAACATTAAATTTGGAGATTTATCTTTACATTTTTATTCTGACTTTGAAAAGACACAGAAAAAGAGAAAGTATATGAGCATGCATTTGATTTAATAAAAGTCTCACTCCCAATTCCTAATTCCTAGTCATGCCCATTCAAACATTCTACTATGTCTGCGTGAATCCGTTTAAAACTGTAAATATTAATGAAGAAAAAAATCTCATCTATCAATTAGCACCCACCAATATTTATTCTCAAGGAGTTATATTCACGATCTAGATTCTCTTCATGTGCCACCAAACGCCCCACTTTTACCGCTCCTCATTCTGCTCAGGATCCTGCATTCGAGTTCTATCTCCACTTACCTTTGTCTCTCTAGGAGAAAATAAACACACATTCTAATGCAAGTGAGTATTTTTTGGTACTGATAACATTGAAAAATGTCCAATTCAAAATATAAAACTTCTTTCACATAATGTTATGTAACACTAGTAAGAAATACTAGAATTAGTAACAAATTACTTTTCGCATGCCTCTGTTCTGATTGTGACTTATCAATTCGTTTCTACTTTGAGATTTAGAAGTGTAGCATTAACACGATGGAATTAATTCCCTAGTTTAACTGGAAAACTGCCAACAAGGGAAGTGGGACATAAATAGTTTGATGAGAATACAGAAAATCCAAAGCATTACACTGCCTGCAAAATGAACAGGTGAGCAGTCATAGGGCACTATGCTGGTTCATTGCCTTAGACGGTACAGGTAGGTCTGTCTATGTGTATGATGATATGTGTGTGCACATCGGAGACCTACAGGGAGGTTTGCAGGAGATGTTATAGAAAACGGTTGTTTCTTCATCATTTTGCCAAGAGCTCTTGTCCTCCAACCTGTGTCCATACATAGTGGAGCATTATTTGAGTAAATGACTGAACTCTGGGAAATGGGTAAATGACCCCAAGGCAGAAAGGTGTAAATAGGCTTGCCTGGGCTTCAGTGTGTGTTACTCTACTGCTGTGACAACCATTGCTAGCATAACAATAAGATCCATGGTTACCTTTATGGTTGTGTTGAGTTGCTGGGGAAAAATTAGAAGAGAATTTGGATCATCTATTCTCAGGAGACCCATTTGAATCATCAAAGCTTAACGTCACTTGTCTCTATCTCTTTCAACCATGCATTCCACATACCAATTTGCTTAAATGGTGGATGCACATGCCAAATCTAATTATCCCTTATCTCACAAAGTCATTAATCATTCCCATCCATTATTCGTTGACTACCAATAGCTACTCCAATCTTTAGTACATGCAACTTCAGTACACATTACAATACCGTGTTTATAAGTGGCATTTATCTCTGAAATGTACTGCATGGCATTTCTAAGTTAGATGAAATATTCCTGGCATAAAAACTGGTGGTGTGTTTTATGGTGTTCTTCTCATAATCCATAAAATTAATAATTAAAAGGAAAATGCTAAAGATAATTGTGAAGCTGCAGATAATTATTCATGGTGATGTTAATTAGCACAGTGTTGTGAAAATGGTGCACAACCTACATAGTATCCAGGGATCGCAAAGTACTTTGAAAAGAGATTGTATATTATCCAAAAAAATTGAAGGAAAGTGGTGTGAGGGACAGATTAGCCTAGTTAAAAGACAAAAACAGTGTGAAATTTTGGGTAACTGAAGCATTCTCTAGGCATTTAATATTCTCAACTGCTGCATTCTACGCAATTCATATTCTCCCACATATACTTTAACCTTTTGATTTTCTCTAAAATATTTGAGGGGTACTTAAATAGATACAATGATTAAGTTCAAATCTCATTTTTTTTTCCCAAAGACACTTAGAGAGTCTATGGGACAGCAGAGATTTGAACACAGATCTCCTGATGGCAACCCAGAGCTATTTCATTAATGGATTTATTGGATGAAACCAAGTTTTTTTCAGTGCCTTCTACATAACAAGTTACTATACACAGTGCCATTACATACCATTTTCAGAAGTCTATTGAAAATGCTAATTATTTATCTATCTTTATATCTATATTTTCATCTATAACCTCTATCTGTCATCTATCATCTTTATAGATGAGAAAATTGAGAGTCATCAAGGTTATGTATTTTTCCCAGGCTTCCTAGTTAATAAATAGGTCTGCCATGATCCTAATCTTAATTTATCAGATTCAAACTGTGATGTGCATATTTCCAAGACTCTACCTTTTGTTAGTTTCCTGTCATGCTGGGTAAGTAGGAAGGACTTATTCTTTCTTTATAATGAAAATGTTAAGTTTCAAAGATTCCATAGAGAACACCTCGTCCAAGTCACTTATTTTAAATATAAGAAAACTGAGACTCAGAGAAGGTACTTCTTTACACATATATAATTGTTGTAAACTTGAGGTAAAGCACGCATTTCCTAACTATTGATCTTATTGGTATATTTTCTATAACATTTTGCTTTCCTCTTGAGCTGCTCACAGTTGGAATATCATACAATCTTTTCCTCTTTGATTTTCTCTCTTTCTAGTTAAAATCAATACATAATGTAACATTGAGCTCAAAACCTTCATCTTCCATAAATTTTTATCAAATTTCTTATGCACAAAGAATTTTTCTTTTCTTGGAACTAATAGAACATATATTTGGTTCAATCAATCTTTTCCATTTGCTGTATCTTTTTATTTATTCTGCCTCATAATCACTCATAGTTTCTTAAACATGTTCATATCTTGTCCCATGAGCTAGATGACAAAGTTCTGTGAGAAAAACTCGTACGCTTCCTGTTTCTACACTCTTCCTATTGTATTGCCTTGCCATGGTAAGCACTCAATTAGTATTTGGTGATTGCTTGCTTGATGTTTGACTAGGACAAAGAGTAGATTATTTAGCCTATTTTATTTACAAGGTACAGCAAGTTAAATGATATGTGGTTTTATCATTAAAAAGTGAAAAGGGAATTAAAGAGATTGAAAATTCACTGCAATGTTCTGCCTGCTACCATGAAGGTGGAAAGCCAAAACAGCAATTTTACCAGCCAGCTTTTCCTGTGGTGCATTTCTACACCAATGAGCTCAGTATTTTAACATAAACTGTGTAAAAATAACTGCTAGAATTTATATTTCAAAATGTATCTATTTAGTTGAGTGTGATGGTGTTCACCTATAGCCCCAGCCACTTGAGAGGATGAGGTGGGAGGAGCACTTGAGTCCAGGATTTCAAGGCTGCAATGAGCTCAGACAGCACCACTGCACTCCCGCCTGGGTGACAGTGTGAGAGTCTGTCTCTAAAAAGAAAAATCAAAGTGTCTGTATTTCTCATATTTCATCACACTTTTGGAGTACTGACTTGTACATAGATTTCTGAAAATGCTTTGTAAGCTGAACATAAGACAAAAAGAAGATGATGAGAACCAGCCTTATCTTCTTGAAAATAATTACAAAGCTATAAAAAGAAACAGATACAACTAGACAAGGAAGCTTAAGTGTGGGGAGGGGAAATACTTGGATGCCCTCTCTTCCTTCTGGTCCTCTTCTATGTGTATTGATTGCCTCAGACACCTTCAGAGTAATCATGTTGTGGAGAGCATGGATGAACACCTAAGAGGGAGAAAATATCAGAATGTTAAGTAAAACTAGGTTTTCAAATGCAATAACTACTCACTGTAGCTTTTCAGGGATGATATTTGCCTGGCAATAACTTTTGATTTAAGAAAAATGTTTTTCACCAAAACCTGTCCCTTCTCTGAGATGGGTTCCAATCTAGATAAATCGCACCACTATTCGCCTGTTTACTCAAGACCCAAACCTAGATGTTACTGTTGATCCCTTTCTCTCCCTTACCTACTATAGCCAATCAATCACCAGTTTCTGCTGCGTCTACTCCCAAATGTCTCTTGCATCTTTCCATTTCTCTCCAATCTGTTACTATCACTGTAGTCTGAACCAATATTATCTTTTACCTAGACCATTTATGTACTCCAAACTAATTTCTATCACTATCAACCATCAAATAAGTGTGGAAGTTAACAGTGCCAACTTTCAAGTCAGACTGCTCAATGGTTAGCTAAGCAATATTAGGCAATTTTTAAAGCTTTTTTGTAAGATGAAGATAATAATATTTACCTTCTTACCAGCAGCAAATTTGTATGGGTCTGCAGCACTCAATATTTGCCTAACTGGAGGAAAAAATTTGGCTGAGGGCCAGAAGCAGGTTGAAGGCAGAGGGAGAGATAAAGGCAAGTTTTTTTTTTTGTTTTGTTTTTTGTTTATTGTTTTGGAGATGGAGTCTCACTCTGTCACTTAGGCTGGAGTGCAGTAGTGCAATCTCTTAGCTCACTACAATCTCTGTCTCCTGGGTTCAAGCAATTCTCCTGCCTCAGCCTCCCAAGTAGCTGGGGCTACAAGCACATGCCATCACACATAGCTAATTGTGTGTGTGTGTGTGTGTGTGTGTGTGTGTGTGTGTGTGTTTAGTAGAGATGGGGTTTCACCATGTTGGCCAGGCTGGTCACAAACTCCTGACCTTAAGTGATCCACCCGCCTCGGCCTCTCAAAATGCTGGAGTTACAGATGTGAGCCACCGCGTCCAGCCTAAAGTAAGTTTAAGAGCAGGAGTGAAAGTTTATTAAAAAGTTTTAGAGCAGGAATGAAAGTAAGTCAAGTACACTTGGAAGAGGGTCAAGCAGGCAACTTGAGAGATCCAAGTTCCCCATCTGGCCCTTGACTTGAGGTTTCATACATTGGCATGCATCTAGGGTTTGCATTTCTTCTCCCTTGATTCTTCCCTTGGAGCAGGCTGTCCACATGCGCAGGGGCCTGCTAGTACTTTGAGGGGCTACATGGTCAGTGTGTTTGCTGAAGTTGTGCAGGTACTCATTTGAAGCATTTTTCCCTTACCAGTAGAGTGTTCCAGATGAAGGTCATATACCAGTTAAACTGCATCATTTTGTCTTTTACTGTGCATGCCTGAACCCACTTGCTGAAGTCCTGAGATCTTATCAGGAAGCTGCTAAGCACCAGCTTCAGGTGTTTTCTGTCTATTGGGAGACTGGTGTTGGCTGTGGCCAATTATTGTTTTAGCGAGACAGATTAACAACCACTTGATCATCACCTGATGGTCGCCTGACATTCCTGATGGGGGGCCCCCTCCTGTCCTCCTCAAGTATGCCTACTTATGTACTCTAACATTTCTGCCCTCGAGTACAAGACCCAATTATTTGGTATAATGGATGAAAGTCAGTCTTTTGTGATAGTATGTTCTGTGAGTCTTGGTCTCTTGCTAGCTGTCAGGGAAAAGTGGCTCCATGGGTTGGTGAAAGTGGTATCCAGCTAGGTCCAAGGGAGACAGGGGCAGGAATTCAACTCTTGTGTTTCTCTGATGGGCATTCTAGGGTCCTCTAAAAGGATGCCTCTTGAATATTGAGAGAACAGTATCGCTCATTGAGGATTATTTGGAATTTGATGGCCTGAAGGCAAGAGGAGACAAATTAGGTTATTGTGCTTAGAAGACATGTACCAAAAAGGAGCAAAAGTAGGAGACTAACAAGTGGGCCTAAAAAGGGAAGATCCCAGGAGAACCATTTCCAGGTTTCTTCCCAATTTAGCCAGTTCTGAGTGTCTTGTTCTCATAAACTGGCAGTTCAATTTAAAAGTTGTCTGATGTGGTCTTGTACTTTTCCCAATTGATTTACCCCAAAGCAACATTTTTCATCTGAGTCTAAACAGATTTCTCCCTGTGCTGCCAGTAACATATCTAGCTCTTGACAATTTTGGAGGACTATGGCTGCTAAAGAGTCAATTTGTTCTTGCATAGTTGTTAAAGTTTTATCCATGTCATCAATGTTGCTGGATATTTCCTTTGAGAGTTGGCTACA
This sequence comes from Hylobates moloch, assembly GCF_009828535.3. Lineage (NCBI taxonomy): Eukaryota > Metazoa > Chordata > Mammalia > Primates > Hylobatidae > Hylobates > Hylobates moloch. The sequence goes on from NW_026652299.1 coordinate 20,915,755, forward strand.
GGCCAAGGAGGCTTTTGTGATTCCAGCAATTCCAGTACCCATACCAGCTATAATGCCAAGTCCTATGAGAAGGGGGGTTAGTTGGATAGACCTCCTCATCCTGGGAAGGATGGAATGCCTGTGGATTGGTGCTGGAAGAGAGAGACTCCTGGGGGTTTGAAGATGGCAGGGATACATAGCCTATGGTACAAGTTCCAGTCTAGTTAGTCAGAAGACATTGGGGAACTGATTGGACACAAATATAGAAGGTTCCTTGGACTTAAAGACAAGGAACCTTCTATATTTGTGGAGAGGGTAGAGATGTCAAAACAAAATAAAGTCTGACCCTTTCTAGCATAGCTAGGGGGCATGGCTAACTCTGTATGTTCCCATGCCTTGTCTAGAATTTAATGGATTTAAAGCAGGCAAGTAGTACAGTTACAAAGAGTCACAGTAGCAGTTTATACTACTAAAGCATTTAATAGACCTAATAACCTTTACAATTTTACATTTTTAAAATAAATTCCCTTTTGCAATTTGTTTATGACTTACATAGGTCATCTACAACATACTTGGACGATTTGACTTGTCCTAAACATCCCTCTTTGTAAACAACTAGTCATTTTACTTTAGGACAAGAATGTACCATACAAGATCACTTCTCATATAAAATCTATTTTCTTTATAACCTTCCTCACCAAAAAATATCTTTACCTTTATAATCTTTGAATTAGACTAAAGTAATTTTCCTTCTGTTAAGAAGTTATGTTGCTGTGCAAGTACTATGAAGAGGGAGACGATAAGGAGATTATCTGCATACTGTAGAAGTTATTCTCCCTCAAGGGATTGCTCAGTTAGATTTCTTACTGGGGCTTCTCTGAGTAAACATGGACTATTTCTAAACCCTTGAAGTAGGACTATCCAGGTTGAAGTTAAAGATTTAGGTAACTTTCCCAGGAGAAATAGGGCTATTAGCGGGAAAGATTAATTCAGAGTTTGGGTAAATATTAAGCATGCACCCATCCCAAAGGGGTGTGGGGCTTTTAGACATTACCTGGTACTTATGTAAGAATAGTAATTGGCCCCTAAGTAATACAAAGGTGTGTGAATCTTTTCTTTTTGAGGGAAGTGGTGCCATTTGCCCTCATTACCCAACAGGATTTGGAGGAGAGTTGCTTAGAGAAGGAGATTAGCACAGACTAGGCAGCTCTTGAACCCAAAAGAGAAATTTATAACTACTTCCTGCCTCCAGAGTTGCCCTTGGCTTTGTCCTGTTGATGGCCAGCAATGTCTGGTCTGGGAGCTAGCTGGAGCTGGAACCCCTTCAGTTTAAGGCCTTTATTGGATTGGAGCCTGGACCAGGGGCATTTCTGGCTCTTGGGACATCCTTTTTCCAGTGGCTGAGCTTGTGGCAGAGGGGGCAGGCTATGTGGGGATTTCTCCCATTTGGCCCATTTGGGAAATTCTTTTTCCAGTGGTCTGGTCTTCTGCACCAATGGTAGTTATCTAGAGGAGTGTCCTTGGGGCAACCTGGAGGGGACTGGTGGGCTTGCAGAGCAGCCAGTAGTTAAGACTGCCTCCTGTTTGTGCATTTCTCTTTCTCCTTAGCCCTGTCCTCCTTATTCTGCTCTAGGTTTTGAAAGACTGAGGAGGCTGATTTGAGGATTTTTTTATAGGGGCACTGGGTCCTGAGGCTGACTTTTGTAATTTTCTCCCAGATCATTTTTAGGCTAAACAGTATTACAAAGGAAAACTAGATTTTTGATTTAAGATTTGGGGGATCAAAATTTTCCCAGGTTTGGGTATGCATCAAAGGGGCATGTCCTGTGGTGTGCAGACACAATTAACTCCATGCAAAGAAAGAACAAAGGAGAGAAGAAAATGAAGACATCCTTTCTAGTTTTCCTAACATATTTTTCCTGCACTTACGGCAGACTGGAGTGAACAGGGTGTCCCCCATTCATCCTAGGGGTTCCAGAATGAACCACTGCTTACTGGGTACCCATAACCTTGGTCCCATCTTGTTTTATGGAGGTACAATTACCCATTTGTGAAGATACAACACATGAGAGAAGAGAAGAGGAGGGCACCCTCCCACCCCTGTTTTTCCCTGAATCCTTTGCCTGTGGCAGATCAGAGTGAACAGGGTTTCCCCCATTCATCCAAGGGGCTCTGGAATGAACTAGTGCTTGCTGGGTACCCCTAACCTTGGTCTCATCCAATTTCTGGGCCAGCCTTCATCTCTGTCCTACAGGTACTTTTGTCTCTTATGCCTGTGGCCTTGGGCCAGCCTATATCTTTGTTGGCAAGACCTTACAGTGACTCTTGTTCAGAGCATTCTAGAAGTTACAAGGAGCTGGCAGAGCCAGAGGTCCAATTAGTGTCTGTCCTGGCAATGAGCCGAGACACATCTATGAGAAAGCCCATTTCTTTGTTGCCACACAATGCAGCAAAAGCTGTGGACATATAAATAACAAACTGGGAATGCGGTCCAGAAGGAGCACAAGACCATTTCAGAATACAGACAGACAAAACAGGAGAATAGGCAGTGCAGGTTTTCAGGAAACAAACAGAGGAAACCTTGAACATTACACGGCCTTAGGCTTTAGCCCTACCACTCTCAGGAGCCTCCTGTCCAAGAGGGCCATTAGTGCCTCAGGTCTACTCTGCGCAGACTCCAAGGTCCTTCCCAGCCCCATGAGCCACTCATCAGGGGGAGCAGATAGATCAGTTGAGAACAGAGCCACTGTGACCAAGAGTATTCATTCTGGGCATTGGTTAGTAAGCAGGAAAGTGAAAGGGGAGAAAGAATCCATGTACAGGGGTTGTATGCCCTCAGCCAAAGAAAGCAAGGCGTAGAGGTGTCTTACCACTAGGGAATGTGCCTGAGTCACAGCACCAGTGTATATTACCAGCAGCAAATCCATATGGATCTGCAGCAAATCAATCCTTGCCTCCTTGGAGGAAAGAATTTAGCCAAGGGGCAGAAGTAGGTTGAAGGCAGAGGGAGAGACCAAGACAAGTTGTAGTGGGAGCTAAAGTTTATTAAAAAGTTTTATAGCAGGAATGAAAGGAAGTCAAGTACACTTGGAAGAGGGCCAAGTAGGTGACTTGAGAGATCCAAGTTCCCTGTCTGTCCGTTGATTTGAGGTTTTAGATACTGGCGTGGTTCTGGGATTTGTGTTTCTTCTCCCTTTATTCTTCCCTTGGGGTGGGCTGTTCACATGCTCAGTGGCCTGCTAGCACTTGGGAGGGATCACATTTTCAGTGCATTTACTGAAGTAATGCAAATTCTCATTTGAGGCATTTTTCCCTTATCAAACAAGTGTTCCTAAAGGAAGGTCATTTACTGGTTAAACTCCACCATTTTTCCTCTTGGTGCACATATTTGAGCCCGGTCATCCAATTCCTGAGAGCTTATCAGGAAGCGGCTGATGACAGATTCAGCTCTTTTCTATCTACTAGGAGACGGTCTTTTCCTGGTGTCAGCTGAGACCAATTATTATTTTAGAGAGGCAGTGTAACAACCACCTGACCATCACCTGATGTTTGCCTAACATTCCTGGGGCAGCCCTCTCCTGCTCTGCTCATGTCTGCCTAACTGCCTACTCTAACAACCTCATTGGGTTGTTTTAAATATTAATGTGTTAATAGACGTTTCCCCCAAAAGAAGCCTGCTGTACAGGAAGATAGTCAGCAAATGTTAGCCATTATTTTATTATCGCACCCAACAGGCCCAGTTATATCAGTTATATATAAAATGCCTATCTGATTATGCTTTTTTTTTTTTTAAACAAAGTCTCCCTCTGTCACTCAGGCTGGAGTGCAGTAGCCTAATCATGGCTCATTGAATCCTCAACCTCCCAGGCTCAGTCTTCCAACTGCAGCCTCCTGAGTAGCTGGGACTACAAGCAAACCACCACACCTGGCTAATATTCTTATGTAAAAATGGGGCTCTTGCCATCTTGCCCAGGCTGCTCACGAACTCCTAGACTCAAGCGATCCTCCTGCCTCCATCTCCCAAAGTGCTGGAGTACAGGCATAAGCCACCATGCTCAGCCTGACTATGCCCTTTTCAAGCTTAAGACCATTCAACGACTTCCTATTATTTTTGGAATAAATTCCAAAATTATTGACACAGCTCCACATGAGCATCCTTGATTCACCTCTGCACACCTCTCCAGCCATATCTTTGCTATTCACTATCTCCCTCATTATCTGATCTTTAGCAGCACTGGCTTAATTTAAATTTCTTAGGCACACAAGATTCATTTGGCCTAATTAAGCCCCTTCATGGCAGCTCTCTTATACCTTCCTTGGACTAGAATCCCAGTTATCTTCCCTTCACTCCTTATGTTCCTTCAGAACCCAACTTAAAGAATACTTTCTCAGGGCCATTTACTATGTGACATTATTATGTGACCACTCAAGACAAGATCAAATCCCATTTTTATGCAATTTCATAATACCTAGAATTATAGCTAATTAATTACTTATGTAATTATATGTCTTTGTTTCTGTCTATCATGTAAATTTTATTACATGAAGTTTGTAATGAAATGGGAAATGTCTGTTTGTTAACCAAGGTATCACTAGTGTCTAAAAGAGTACCCGACATCTAGTTAACGTTTAACAAATAGTTACAGTCATAGAATAAACCCATTATAAATAAATGAACGAAAAAAATAACTGTGGAATTACTCTGATTCTGTTCTTTGACTTTCTAGGGGTTAATGCTGGATCTACTTAGCAAGAGGACAGCCGGGGACACCTTAGAGATAATTCATCCTAACCACTCCTTTTACAAATAAAACCAGAGCGCATGCAGCTATAAAAAGAGCCTTTCTCAACATTCCTCCAGTCATAAGTTCTTCTGTTTCTCTATCTACCGTAACTGTGAAAGGAATTCCATACTTTAACTCAGGCATTAGTGGTGATTAGTTGTCCAATTCATAAAGTTGTGCATTGCTAAAAGGGGTAATCCAAAGGTCTAGAATTCAAATGTCAGAAGTAATGAGATCAGTAAAATACAAGGATAAAAAAGGCTTGAGACCAAAAGTATTTCTTCTATCTCATCTTGTAAAAATCATCTCTAAGTATAAAATATAACGTGATATATATTTTTAAAGATTTCTCAAATGAACTCTAAACAGGAAAAGACAAAATTAAGGACAGAAACTTGGATCTTGGTTGGTGCTGTAAAACCTGAGAAAATTATTTATTTTTGTTCTTATGAGAGAAAATGGTATTTCCAATTTCAAGAAATCCAAACACATATAAGCTTTGAAATCAGAAAAATTAGAAGCCAATTATAACATTTTTAAAGTATTTTCTTTGCTTCCTCAAATAGTGAGCCACCTAAGTTCAACAGATCATATCATAATACCATTTTTTTTTTTTTTGAGACAGAGTCTTGCTCCGTTGCCCAGGCTGGAGGGCAGTGGCACGATCTTGGCTTACTACAAGCTCCTTCTCCCAGGTTCACGCCATTCTCCTGCCTCAGCCTCCCAAGTAGCTGGGACTACAGGTGCCCTCCATCACACCGGGCTAATTTTTTTTGTGTGTGTATTTTTAATAGAGACGGGGTGTCACCATGTTAGCCAGGATGGTCTTGATCTCTTGACCTTGCGATCTGCCCTCCTTGGCCTCCCAAAGTGCTGGGATTAAAGGCCCAAGGCACTGCGCCCAGCCCATAATACCTTTTAAAAAATGTATTTAAATTAGATTTTTACCAAGCCATAACATCAGGCTAAGTAAAAAGGTACCTGTTTCATAATTGAGATTGTATATATATTTCCAAAATGACCAAATACATATTTTTGTTGGAAGCAACCCATATTTTGAATATCTTTAACTTATATAATTTTGTTCTAGTCTACATCATCATTGCTACTGACAAAAGTTATATAGTACTTTATTGTACTCAAGTTTGTTTCGTCTTGTTTTGTTTTGAGACAGGGCCTCACTCTGTTGCCCAGGCTGGAATGCAATGGTGTGATCTTGGCTCACTGCAACCTCTGCCTCCAGGGCTTAAGCTATCCTCTTGCCTCAGCCTTCCAAGTAGCTGGGACTACTGGCTAACTTTTTGTATTTCTTTTGTATAGACAGGATTTCACCGCATCACCCAGCCTGGTCTTGAACTCCTAGGCTCAAGCAATCTATCTGCCTCAGCCGCCCAAAGGGCTGACATTACAAGCGTGAGCCACTGCACCTGGCCACATTTCAAGAGATTTTGTATTTTCTATTCTCCACCAGTCTTGACTGAACATGAATGCTCTCTTTCTGTCCACCTGGAGTAGTTGAAAGATATTTATTTAAAAGTGATATTAATGATATAAATAGATAAAAGAAGAGTATCACCTGGATAAGAATTTGAAATAAGAGAAAAGTTTACATTTGAAATGCAGATTTTACATGAAATATATATATATATATATATATATATAATTGGAGTTGTTTTTTACAGTGAAGTTCAACTGTTCTTTTTGTTCTTGTTGTTCTGATGCTCTCTCTCTCGTTTCTTTTTGAGTGTCACAGACATTTATATTCCTCTTTTCTCAACCTAACCTTTCCCTGATTACAGGCATTGTACTAATTACTGTGATGCCACAGTTCAACACAGACACCTTTGTTCCTACTTCTACAGAAGCACAGAGCTGCATCAGTATTCAGTAGGCAGTTCTTGAAAATAACCTAAGTGGCATTTTGGAATAGATATTCCTCCAATGGGTAAAATACCTATGCAAAACCGCAAAATACACATTCAGTAGCATATTTTTTGAAATTCTATAGACTTTCCAAACAACTTTGTTTAGAATAAAAGATTCATAATATGCTAATACAAATGTAAATATTGTACCAGGTCACATCTAAAGGATGGAAAAGTCTAGTTAGTGAAAATGCCCATTACTCTGGGGCTGTAAGATTTTCTACCAGAGAGGATGCACAGTAATATACCCTAACTGATAAGAATGAGGAAGTTTGTTGCTGTTGTATTTTGTTTTATTTTGTGGGCATCTGTGAGAACTAGACAAAAACTGTAGAGTCCTGTGTGTGTTTTGTTTCACCTATGGAATACTGATTCTCTTGGTGTTAAAATGATTAATTCTTATTTGTTATAAAATAGAGAATATTATATAAGTTCTGGATTCCTGTATTCTCTTGAAAATCATGAAGATCTGCCAACTCTGGGCCCAATTTCATCTAGCAGCTACCGCTGCAGTATGGTGCTTAGACTCACAGAGGGAGATGGCTTTCCAGTTCAGCCCTAACCCCACCTCTGTCTTTGCCTCCCATACACCGAAACCTAGAGTCAGATGGCATTTATCATTTTTTTCCTAATATTAGAGTTGAAATTATATTTTGTCAATATCTGTGTTTCTATCAAGAGGGGTAAGATTAAAAATGGACCCGAATATGTTTCAAATAAAAGAGATGTAGTCCAAGAAGACAGAATATTTCTTTGTGGAAACAAGGGACATTCCATAGATTTAATTTGTAATGTTGTCTGTGTGAAAGACTACATCTTTGTCATCTGTGCATTCTACTCTACTATACACATTTATATTTATTTACTTGCCCCTTAGTAGCTTAGTCTACAGCCACTGTGACTGTCGTATGTCAGCCATGGTGTAAGCTGACATTTTTTTAAATGGGTGTGGGAACATGTGTAAACTTCGGAAAAAGTGGCAAAGGATATACTCCCTATGTCAACCCGTTATACCTAGTTCGTGGATTTATCAGTTATTTTAACTTCCTTTTGTTTATCTTTTTCATGTTTTGAGTTTTTGACCATGTGCTTGTGTTATATTTAAAAACAGAAAAACAATAAACTAGAACAAAAAGAGTAAGAAAATGGTTTGTTCACAATGCTAAACACATATTCCCTTTTTTTTCTCCTCTGAATGCAATTAATGCATACTTCAATCTTCATAGAACCTAACCCAAAATGCAAGGGTCTTTATACTCAACCTTCCCAAATTGATTTTTACTCAATCAAAACCCTCCTCTCAAGACATATTGATTTTTTTCATTGTCCCTTAAACACACCTGAACTCTGAACCATTTCCTCCTTCACGTTTGTATTTATTCTGTTAACCCTCTTGACTTCCATCCCAACCCAGAAGATCTTATTTTGTCGATGCATCAAAATACTCACATCATTCAAGGCCAGTTCAAACTCCTTATTAATGCTTCCCTTGGACGCCGGAAATGATCGCTCTTCTCCCTAATTGCAGTTGCACTTAAACCAACTGTAGCGAACAGCTCAATCTTTATCAAATATTTCCTCATATTTCCTCTGAGGAGCACTAAGACCCTGAGGTATTGATAGTTTTTATGATATAAAAATTTCCATGGCTTAAAAAATAATGCAGAAATGTTCAGAAACATTTGGTTTAAACAAAATTAACCAGATTTATTTACTGCAGTACTTCTCGGAACCATTAAAACATGTGTGCTCTCCTGCTAATAGTGATGAGTGGTTTTAATATAAGGAATTTTACAAAACTTTGTCAGCATCAAACTGACAATTGTCCTTATGATTTTGTCCATATTTTCTAGTAGAATAATGTCCTGCAGAAGATAATTTGGGTGATCCTAGTTCATAATATAGTTTTATGTGTATCTCTTTATTCCAAACCAGCTAGCAAATTTCTAGTCACTGAACTTGTTCTTACAAATATTTTTACATGTTGAGATCCTTCAACAGTTATGAGTTCATGGTATGTGTGCAAAAACCACGAATAGATAAGAAGGGGTGTAACAATACATCGTCCATTGGCTAAGATACCGGAGCAGTAACAAGGGAACAGTCATCCCAGATTCAGAGAAACAGAAGGAAACCCATCAAAGGACATTAGGTAACCTCTGAGAGTCTGACAATATTTCCCTCTTCATGACACCCGGTCCTTGCTTCTCCTCTTCTGTCTGGACCAAATGATTTCAAACTCAGGCTTCCTGTAGCTCTCTACTGTGAAAGAGGCTTAAAGAGATAGGATCCCTTCAGTTCAGGGGTGCAGCCTCATTTTTCCCTCTGCTGTTCACGTATTGATAGGAACTTTACATCTGTCATGTCTCCTTTTATAGATGAATGTAGGGAGGGTGGATGATAATGCACTTCAATATTTATTCAATTTCAAAATGAAAGACAAGTTGAAAATCTTTCATGAGGATGCAATCCACGGAAATATGAAAGCTATCTACCTACCACCTCTAACAGATTTTGGCCTTTATTTCCGAAGCACTTATTTGTCTATATATTCATTAAGATAATTTTTGTTTATGTTTTCTCATGCATATTATGATTCCCTTAAATCTCTAGAGAGCCTTGTTCTATTGCTCTGTAAAGGAGAGGCATATGCAGGTTAAATGAGAATTTAATATATGCTTAATGAATCTATCACTTATTTGCAGAACGCATTCTTGTTCCTCCTTGATGTTCTTGCCATGCCATGTCATTTGTCAAAGTATATTCTTACTTTGCACTTACACTGATTACACCTGATAGCTCATTTTGCTAAGTCATCCTACTGTACTGTGTGTCCTTACTTCTCATAGTGTTGTCAGGAAACCAGCAGCATAGGCAACCCCTGAGAGTTTGATAGAATGCAAAATTGCAGCTCCAACTCCAGACATAGTGATTCAGAATATGCATTTAAACAAAAGTCCTTGGCAATTCTTATGCTCATTAAAGTTGGAGAAGCTCTGCTCTAAGTGTTCCCTGGATTTTTCACTGCGGGCTGAGGCACATGGTATATAGACATCTCCCTCTCTCTTAACTTCTTCCGTTCTCCTGGGCATTGTCTTCAATATTTCTCTTTCTTTTTCCTTTCAGCAAGTGCACCTACTTAGGACTCACTAAACCATTTTCACAATTAATTTTCCACCTAATCAAAACCCTCCTATCCATATATCTCTACTATCACTCCAAAAATAAAAGTTTCACTGAGGTCTGCCTCCCCTATAGTTAACTAGCTCAGATGGAAGTTGTAGGCTATTCCACTTGCCAGGCATTTTTCACCCCATTGTTTGCATTTTTGTTCCATCATTTTCCTGAAACTTTTTAAGTCACAATTACCTAAAATTGTTGAACGTATTGAGCATTATTTGAACTTCAGTTGTCTGGCCTCTCTGTCACCTTTGACACTGTTGTTGATACCTTCTTCCTTAAAACTCTCTTTTTCCTCACCTTCTGAGAAGTAATCCTCTTCTGGTTCCACAAAGACTCAGATGGTTGTTTCTCATTTCCCCACTTCTGTGTTCCCATCCAATTGATATTATCCTTCCATCCATGCATCCATCCATCTATCCATCCATCCATCCATTCATCCATCCATCCATCTTTAGCTTTTTTAATCTCTCTATACATTTTCTATAAATGATGCTTCTGAATTTCAAGACTTCAACTACCAGATCCAGAGCTACTGATTCCTTTCATCGGTGACCATGCCTTTTCTCCCACATGCCTCTCTGCATGTAAGATATCTCTCCCTGTCAATACAACCCACACTAAACTTATTTTCTCCCCACCTCTTCCATTCTATATTCCTTAGCTGGGCTGGTAGAATTGAAAAGTCTTTCTCAACTCCTACTTCCTTTTCTGTGCACATCCAATTATCCCCTGGGTTCTGTCGATTCCACTGTCTTAACAACTCTCAAGTCTATCTTGCCTTCCTATCACATAGTTACCAACTTACTTCAGAATTTCTTCATTATTTCTTACCTTCACTGCAATAATGGTCTCCTAGTAGGTTTTCTTTCTCCTTACCCGCAGAGTTCTTCCTAATCAATTTTTCTTACTTCTTACACCATGAAAAAGCTTCCCTTCTTATTCTGTAGCCATCTCAATGGGTTTGTTCATGCAGGTCTACCAAAAGCAAGGAAGGGCTCCTGAGGTTATACCAATGTAAAAGGATCAAAAGGCGAGTAATTCAGACAAGATGTGGTTTCTCAGACAACACTCCCTTCCAACATCTATGAAAATAGATTAACATACAGCAAAATTAAAATAATAGCAAATAGTCTGGGCACAGTGGCTCATGCCTGTAATCCCAGAACTTTGGGAGGTCAAGGCAGGAGCATTATGTGATTCCAGGAGTTGAAGACCAGCCTGGGCAAAATGGTGAGACCCTGTCTCTACAAAATTAAAAAATTAGCCAGGCATATTGATTTGTGTCTGTGGTCCCAGCTACTTGGGAGGCTGAGGTAGTAGGATTGCTTGAGTCCGGGAGGTCAAGGCTGCAGTGAGCCCTGCTTGTGCCACTGTGCACCTGCCTGGGTCATAAAGCAAAACCCTGTCTCAAAAAATAACAAGAAGAAGAGTAGCAAATAAATAGCAAAAATATAGCAAAAAAAGAAAATATAGCAGTCCATAAAAATAAAAGTTCAAATTTATTCTGAATAAAAAACATGCTTTCAAATCCATCTGAAGAATTCCTACCTTAGCTAGTGATTTGTTATCAGAAAAAACAAACACTGTGAAATATTTAAACAGGTTTATTCCAAGCTAATATGAGTGACCATGGCCTGGGGAACAGTCTCAAGAGATCCTGAGGCCTACAGGTATCCTGAGGTGGATTCAAAGATTTTCTGGGCTGGGCATGGTGGCTTACACTTGTAATCCCAGCACTTTAAGAAGCCAAGGTGGGCAGATCACCTGAGGTCAGGAGTTCGAGATCAGCCTGGCCAACATGGTGAAACCCTGTCTCTACAAAAAAAAAAAAAAAAAATACAAAAATTAGCCGGGCATGGTGGCACAATCCCAGCTACTCCGGAGGCTGAGGCAAGAGAATTGCTTAAACCCAGGAGGTGGAGGTTACAGTGAGCCAAGATTGTGCCACCGCACTCCAGCCTGGGCGACAGAGTGACACCATCTCAAAAAAAAAAAAAACAGAATTTCTGATTTGGAATTTGTTGTAAGAGTTAAGCTTTGTCTTTAGACTGGAAGTCTTTGTCTAAAGACTTGAAGTTAGTAGACAGAAATGCTCAAGTTAAGATTGGGGGTGTTGTGATCACCAAGGTTTCTGTTATGTAGATGAAGCCTCAGGAGTTGCAGTCTTCAGAGAGAATAGATGGTAAATGTGTCTTTTGGCACCTTGAAAGTTGTCAGACTCTTACTTAATCTTTTCTAGATCTGAAAAAGGTCTGAAAAGGGAAGTCCTGGCTGCATTAATGGAGATTCTCTACTGATGCAAACTTCCCCCACAAAAGACAGCTTTGTGGAATCATTTCAAAATATGTCAAAGAAATATATTTTATGGTAAAATATTTTATTTCCTTTGGGATGTGCTTTCTGTCATTTCTGTCATGTGATGCTATACTAGAATCAGGTTGGAATTTAGCATTTTATTGCCGCAAGGATTCTTTTTTGTCCGTCTTAGGATCTCTGTTTTAACTTTAATGCTTGTCACTTATGCCTAAGCTCCAAAAGGGAGGGGATATAATGAGGTGTGTCCAACCTCCCTTCCAGTTATGGCTGGAAATTCAGGTTTTCAGGTCTTTCTGGGGTCCTCTTGACCAGAAGGTGGTCAGTTCAGCCAGTTGGGGGAAATGAACATTTTACTTATGGTTTACAGACTTTAGAAATAAACCCTACTAATTGCCCATCCTATTTTGAGATGGTTCATTCATATATGAAAAACTCCTCTTCCTTTACATCTTGATTTATACCTAAAAACTCTGTGCAGGGATGATTTCTGTCATTCCAGAATTCTCCATGTCTCCAAGTAGTGTTAGAAATTTCCTTTTTGCACAACCACTTCTTCTGAAGGAGAGTTTTGGAAGCTATCTTATAGTTTGGATTCATGGGCTGGGGTTTGGAAAAGAGAATTATTCCAGTGGGTTATGAAGAATCCTAAAATCTTAACAGAGCAAAATCTCAAAATATATATATATGTGTGTGTGTGTATATATATATATCTACATATACATATATATATCTACATATACATATATATAGCTACATATACATATATATATCTACATATACATATATATTTATATATATATATTTTTTTTTTCTTGAGACAGAGTCCCATTCTGCCACCTAGGCTGGAGTGCACTGGTGAAATCTCGGATTTGCCATTGCATTACAGCCTGGGTGAAAAGAGCAAAACTCCGTCTAAAACAAGAAGCAAAAAACCACAACAACAATAACAAAAACAAATTGGCCAGGAACATTTCTGTTTAGGAAATTTAAGACCAAGGAACTGAACTAACATTGGGTACTTACCACAGTCTAAGACCTGTTATTCATGGGCATTTAGATAAGTTTTCTCATTTAATGTTTATAACAACTCTATTGATAAGGACATGTTATCAATAGAGAAAAATGAGGAAAGATAAATGAAAATAACAATTGAGTACTTAATGCCAAAAACTTTATCAGGCTTCGTGAGGTATCTATTATATAAAGCTCATTTTGCAGATGAGGGATGCTGCTCAGAGAAGATGAGTGAGCTGCTCATGGAAACGCAGCTCTTAATTGCTAAAGGGAGGAAATAAAGCTTTGCCTACTTTACTTCAAGGCCCAAGCTGTTTTCATTATAACAATCTACAATCTCTAAGATAGGTGAAGACGATTCTGGACACAAATGAGCTAAACTGCTTATCTATTTGTGTTTTAATCAGGTCTGTCTGCAAAGTTATCTTCCAGCTATTTTGTTTTCACCCCACGATACCTAGCACTGTGTTCTACCATACATGACAATCAATAAATGTTTGTTAAATTGATGGATGGGCCTTGGTGTGCTATTAAGGAACACTCGTCACACTACAGGAATTGCTTTGTCCCCATGTTAATAGACAACTTGTTATGATGAACTTTTAAAGGAAAATAAAATTACGCTTCTCTGAAAACACATCTAATAAAATGAGGATGTTATTATTATTTGGTTTGTTTTTGAGAATATTGATCTTAAATACAGTTAAATAAATAGCTGGAAGATTGGAAATAGCATTAGGAAAAAGATCCTTTATGAGACATGATAAAGAACAATAATTCTTTGATATATACATTTAAGTACAAATTCACAGAACTCCTTCTGAAGAAACAATTGATTTACTCCTAAGTTTAAGTACCTATTAAATATTTCCTAGTAGACAGTTTCATCTATATGTTACATGTCAGTATCATTACCTCAAATAAGAGTAACTATTTGGACCCATTCTTTGGGGTTGAGGAATGGAGGTGATAGTTGTTTTTCATGAAGTGGCTGACTAGATGGTGCACATAGACTGCCTGATGTTGATATTCAAAACAATCATATTAAATATGTGTTACTATAATCACATTTAGATGGGAAAATTGAGTGAGGAGGAGGTCAGGTATGTTTCCTGGCTTATATGTCTAGTACATGTTAAAGCCAGGACTTAAATCTGTATGTCTGATTCCAAAATCTTTGTCCACTCTGCTTCTCCCATGCTACCTCCAATAGCTCAAAGTATAAAGAAGGTACAGTGACACAAATAGGGCCTTCATCTAAAGAGATCAGAGTAATAGCATAATGGATAATAAAATATTTACAATATCAACCGGGTCAAGGGTAAATGCATTTTTAGAAAAAAAAAAAATGACTGGAAGGAAACACCACAATGAAAACAGTGGTTTCGTTGTATTACATTTTGCTATTTTAGTAACGGAAAATTTTAAGCTCGTAAAAAAGCAAGATAAATGCATTTTAGGACAAGGCTTTACATCAGATTAAAGAAGATTTCTGGGAGAGAATCAGCAAGAGGCCATCGTGCAGCCTGGACAGAGGGAGGGAACATTCCACACTGCTGCTCTAACAGAACACAAGCAATGGCATATGGCACTAATTTGGGAAATTACACTTTAATTTCAAACCCAGGTTAGGAAGAGTAGTCATGGCTGGAGAACACTGAAGAAGGCTTCCACCTATTAGCTCAAACAGGCAGGCAGGTACTAAACTGATCCAGCAGGCAGCATGCTAGATGTTGGAGACAGAGAGTTGAACGCCATCATGTAAGTAAAAACAGCATGTCGTAGGAGCATACTTTAGGGTTGTACTTCCTTATAGATCCTCTGAAGAGAGGCACTTGATATATATATATATATATGTGAGCAAATAGAATATAATAGCTTTTCTACTTCCTTCTGCCTTGCTTTTTAACTTCCTTCCTTCCTAATATGTGCATCCCGCCTGAATTCCCTATCTACCTTCTTGCATACTGGCCCAATATAGAGAATATATTAATTATCACTTTCCTTATAATAGCACCCAACCCATCTGTTTTATTCAGAAACCCAGTTTTACATTCCATTTTCAATGTCCAGCAAGAAACAGAGAAGGCCTCAGCATTATGAGTGCTACACCATGAGATAGTAGGTAGAATGGCCCATCTGTTAAAACACTGTTCATAATTTAAAATGGAACATTTTAAAGCTCAGTGAAATCATTTCTGGCCTCCAGGACAATGAACTTCTATTCTCTTACCTCCTGGAGAGGTTGAACTGAACATGGAAAATCAGGCCTTTTTGGTTCTTGTAGTGAATATAAATGGTGATATCAAATCACCAACTTGGCCCAGGAGATAATTTCTTGTGAGTCGCTGAGGCTGGCTGTTCAATCTTGCATGTTTTACACATAATTCCAGACCATTTTGCAGAAGGTTTCTTGGCTTCCATCTTAAGGATCAAAAGCAAGTTTCCTCATGGTTTGTGATTCTTATGCCAAAAGAGTAAATGTGCAGGAAGGTCATAAGCAGTAGCAAAGCTTCTCTCACATCTGCCTTGAACTTGAGCAGTCAAGCTTGCTAATTTGACCTCCTACTGTCATTTAGAATCTTCTGCCAGGAGAGTTTTTTTCTTTTTTAAAGAAGTGAGAGGCAGATAATTTGTTTTAATTGTTTATATTTAAGAAGTGGAAGGAACAGGAAAGAAATAAGAGATGTCTTGATTTTCTGAGGAGTATGCCATGGATGGACATTTAGGGCACAAAACAGCAGCTACCTGGTTTATGCTGAAAAAACAAAAAAAATGTAAATAGCAATTATTGTGCAGCAGTAGCCCTGAGGAGGATTCTCTGCATACTCAATCTTTCTAAGCACCCCTAAGTGTCTTGGACTCTCCATTACAGAAAATGTGTTTAGGCCTATGAATGGAAGAGCGCACCTGTGTGTGTCCTGTCTCAGTGTTTCTGTGATGATGTGGATGTGCTATTAAAATATTAGTAACAAATGGCAATGTTTTTCTAGCCTTGATGTTATTCTCACAGTATTTACAGGTCACATCAACTGGGCAGACGTGGCTACAAAGTAAGGTCATAATACTTGAAAAATTATTCTCCTTAAAAGCTCATGTATGTGTATTCTCAAGAGACACCCTCAGGCAGTTAGAACCAGTGTACTTCTGTGTAATGACCTGTTCTCCCAAACATGGTTATCTCATTGCCCAGGGATTAAAAGGGGAAATGCTTCTAAAAATCAGCAAAGGCAAAAGCTGCAAGGGGATGGAACAACAACAACAAAAAAAACCCACAAAGCAGACATAATGATTTACAGAGCCAAGCAGTCTGAGGTTATCTATTTGAGGAGCCAATAATTACATGTATACAAATAATCTTTGGAGGAATAGCACAAAAAATTGATGTTTCAGAGGTTGACCCAAGTCATAATATTTAAAATCCCTAGTGTAAGGAGGCACAGAGCAATAAAATTTTAGAAAATCACCCATCCAAAATATATTTTAAAGGATTTTCACTTAAAGATGACATTCCTTTTACCAATGATGTAGACTACATTAGTTCTTCTTCCCTTTAGGTCTGAAGTTCAGTTAGCTCGGTCTCTTTTGTACTAGGTAGAGTTAGTGGCTATTCCCTTGAATAGTCCAGATGACTTCACTCTTAACAAGGCAGTCCCAGAGTAGTTAACATGCAAGCCACGTGTGAGGGTGTGTGTGGGAGGGAGAGAGGAGTTGGTGGGAAGAGGAGGTCAGCTGTGCTAATGGAAAATAAACTCACAGGGCATATCCAGCATCACCTTTGTATGGGAAGGGCATCTATTTGGGGTTTTCATTTTCTGATAGGGAGTCATAGAATTACAACTAATATAATAAATAAATAGAGCTTTAGGGAGTGCAACAAAAGAATCCCAGCCCTGGCCTGTGATTTGATTTGCTCTAGCACATCTATCTGACTGAGCCATCTGGCAGCAAACCAGTGTTATCAGAACAGCAGTGGGTGTAACCTTGAGGCAGGCTGGCCCCTTGACAAACAGACTGGTGGGAAAAGTGCAGGATGTGGCAGGACCGAGGATGAACAACTATCCACCCTGCAGAGGATGGCAACATAGGGAGAGAAATGAGTGGTGCACATCACTTTGTCCAGAGTGTTTGGCCAGGCCGGGTATGAAAGGCACTTAGGCTGGATACCTAGGAATGTCTAATAGCAGGTGGAGCAGACAAGAAAGGAGGCCAGGCTCTAGTTAAGAAGAGATGAATTATGGTTTGGAGAGAGCTGTCCATTCATAACCGGGGGGCTACAGAAGGCAGAAATCATTCCCCAATGGGAGAAACTGTTAAGAGATTGAGTGAACTCCAACTAAGAAGGCCTATCAAGGGACAGAAGGCAGGGTATAGAGAACATTGTGATTTAGAAGTTATACAGCCAACTACCTTCTAGGTACTCCTGTGCTGTCAGACTATTAGAACAAGACCCAATTCAAAGTTCTATTCAACTTTGAGACTTAGGCTGCCAGTACTCCCACCAGGTCACATTTGGCTCAGACAGCTTTATACAGAGAAATGAAGGTCATCAGCATAAAGATAGAGATGTTCAGAGCTTAAGGAGGAAAAGTAGACGATATCATATGAGGACTGAAAGAGGCACTGGGATGCATAACACTGTATTAAGATGAATATTGCAAAGCTGAAACAAAGAGTTTTTAAATTCTAATTTACATTTCCAAAAGTTATGTGCACAGATACTTGCACTGCTTCATTTCTTCTCCACATGGGGGTCTGGGTGGCTATCTGGAAGAAAAGAAAAAAGCTTATCAATTTTTTTTTTAGTGCCCTGTTGAACACATCACTGCATTTTAATCTGGGACAGATGGTGGAAAATGGCATCTGGTTAATCAGGGGTTCGTAGATTATTTGGTGATACAACTTAACTGTGCCGATGAAGAAATGAGAAATTGTGTGTCTTCTCTAGAGCAGCATTATAAAGCATCCTTCCTGGTGTTTAAAATTGATTGTGCATTATATTGGTTAAAGAGTGGCATTTTGAAAATAAAATTAGGGCTGATTTGCATTTGTGTTGAAATAGTTGCACAGGCATTTGATAAGAATAGTTCTTTTTTCTTTTAGAACACATTTACAGTTTACATTTATTTATATTAACTCAATGTTTTATTCAACATTGTTTTAAAAGACAAGACAAACATGGATATAATTACTCATAAAGAAAATAACTCTTATGAGTGAGAATGGTTACTACGTATTTCATTTGGGAAAATAAAACACAATTTTTTAAATTAATTAGGACACAGGCAATACCGCAGTAAATGTACCAAGGTAATTCAATTTTATAACTGACAATTTTAAAAGACATTTTGAAACATCATATATTATTAATTTTTAAATCTAGAATTGCACTTGTAGATGCTATCAGAATACTTGATCAATATCTGTTTATTAAGATTTAAGCTGCATGACTTAGTTGCCTTATGTTTAATTTATGTGTATTTTCCTTGATTCACAGTCTGTAGTAAATTCTGATTGCTTAGATCTGGGCAAAATGTCTTTAAAATTATCAATAACTTCCGGGCAGTAAGAAAAATGAATTGCATGTTGATGGTAAAAGAAAACAAACTGCTACATGTGATGCATGCAGATTTATTAACTAAATAAGTCTTCATTCCTCCTCCAAATATGATTGAAATTTATAGTCTTGCTAGAAAATTCTATTTTCCAAGAAAGTGTTTGCAAAGACATTTGTATAGTAATTAAAATAGTTACTTTTCCAGTAATTATAATAGGGAACTTGGAAATATGCAAAATAATAATCTTATTTTATTTATGGTATATCATATTATCTTTGAAAAGCAACTCAGGTGACATGATGTTTAAAAGTTTCAATCTCCTAAATGAAAAATATGTTGCTATTGTAGAATTGGTCTTGTAAGATGGTGTCACAGATAAAAATCATAGGAAAGTTCATAGATTTTGTTTTTAATTTTTAAGTTATCATTAAAGGACTCTAGGAAGACATAATCCCTCCCACCCCCACCACACACACATCTTAAAAACTTTACATTTTAAAAGGCCAGGCAAATACTACTGAGACAGAGAAATATATAGTAAGCACCTGGTTGTAAATTTAACCATAACCATCCAGAAAGATCAGTTATAAAATGGACATTCTGGGCTGAGTATCAATGGTTAAATAAATTAAACTTTGTCAGGAAAGGGAGGGAACTGAGTTTCTAAGTGGGCCAGAGATGAAAAGCAGGTTTTGTGAAACACCTAGGGATGCTGCAATTGAATAGCCTGCAATTGGAAGGTAGATCTAAGAAGTAAAAATACTAAAAAAAAAAAAAAAAATTAAGATATTACTTTGTTATAAAATAACTTGATGATTCTGTGTTGATGATACATGAATCAGCCTCCTCCCATCAGTACAGTGAACTTGGTCAATGAACTGACTCTAATGTGTGCCTCTTTGCCCCAAACAGTTATACGGCAGAAAGTCTAAGCTTTAGAGCTGAATCCTATGGGAGAGGGCATAGCATTCACGTATCATGACAGACACATGTTCATTCTATGCCCCATAAGGGGCAAACACCATTCTGGGTACTTAGGGCATGAACGTGGAAAAAAATAGACCAAAGTTTTGAGGTGTGGAGTAGATATTACAAGAAGAGAAGAGAGAGGTTAAACATATAAACAAATAAATAAACATGTTCCAGATGGCAATAAATTTTATAAAAATAACAAACCAGGGGAAGGAGGATAGAGAATACAGGGATGCTATTTTAGAGAAGGTGATCAGGAAAGATCTTCCAGGCACAGTGACATTTGACAGAGGTGTAGAGGAAGTAAACAATGAGCTATGTGGATGTCCTAGGGAAGTGTACTACTGGCAAAGGAAACAGCAGGAACAGCTCGGAGAGTTTCTGTTTCAGGACCAGCAAGGCAGGCAGCAAGTGAGGCTGCAGGGCTATGGGCAGAAGGAGGATGATGGAAGATGATGGCTCAGAGCTGGTGATAGCAAAGAGGCGAGATCAATCAGAACCTTTTGGCTGCTCTAGGAAACTTGGCTTTTCCTTTCACTGAGGCAAGAGGCTACTGGACATTTTTGAGTAGAGTGATGTGATCTGGTTTCTGTTTTAAATAGCTTATGTTAGCTACTCTGAGGAAATTGAAAAGAAGGAAGACAACAACAAGCTTTTGCAACAATTCAGACCAAGGGTGCTAAGAGTTTGGACCACATTTCTAACAGTGGTAGTGAGAAATCAGTGCCTATTCTGATGTGAGAGTCAATGGGATTTGCTGATAGACTGGGGGTAGTGTGTGACAGGAGAGAGAAGTGAAGAGAAGTAATCCATGACGCCAAGTTTTCTGATCCACGTAATTAAAAGGATGGAGCTACCATTTACTGAAATGGAGTTGATAATGGGAAGAAAGTAAATCTGAAGTCCATTTGGAGGACATAATTATTTTAAGATACTTCTTAGCTATTCATGGACAGATCAAAATATGTGACATGCTTATCTTGAAAAAAAAAAAAAAACTGAAGAACAAATGAGCCAGAGGACTATGGTAAGATTACCAGATAGGCCTAAAAATCACCAGAGTTTGTGAATTTCCTCCAGTGGATTAAAAACTCCACCAGAAATGAGAACAATTGAGTTAGAGCAAGAAGGTAGGGATGTTTGGTGAAGTGGTTAAGGTTTGGAAAAATTACTTAGAAATATTTTATCTTCTATACATTATAGGGGTGGGGATGTTATGGCCAACTGTGTAGCTTGGAAAAGTTCCTTAGTTAATTCTCATTGCTTCTACTCAATATGCAGTTCATATAAATCAGAGAGAACATCTCTTTCAGGTTATATCAGGAGCATTCTTGAACTAACACCCAGAAATCGGCAATTTAGGAAGGGAGGAAAGGAATATTCACCGATTACCTGCTATATTCCAGACACCGTGCATGCTGCTTCACACATATTATCTTAATTGATCTTCCCAACACATTTTTGAGATGGAAACTCTTATTTTCATTTTAGAGGTGAAGAAAGGTTAAAGGTTAAAGATTCATCTACTTAACATAGCTAGGCAGGGATAGAGCATAGAATTTGCCTTATCTGCCATCATTTCCATCTGAAGAAGTTGAAAAGCTGCCTCCGAATATTTTGGTATGAGATGGGGTACATAAATACTTGCTAATAACGTGTTCGACTGCATTATGTCTAGACAAGAATATATTAAATTCAGAAAAGAAATAATTTTAGGAGAGTAAGCTTTATGGAGATTTAGTCCATGCTGTCTTATATACAGGTGTATTCTATTCATTCACTCACCTAATATTCATTTGGTGCTTACGATAGGAAAGGAGGTTTTTTGTTTATTTGTGTTTGCTTGTTTGAGACACAGTCTCGCTCTGTCACCCAGGCTGGAGTGCAGTGGCTCAATGTCAGCTCACTGCAACATCCACCTCCCTGTTTCAAGCGATTCTTGTGCCTCAGCCTCCCGAGTAGGTGGGACTACAGGTGCGCGCCACTATGCCTGCCTAATTTTTGTGTTTTTAGTAGAGACAGGCTTTCGCCAGGTCGGCCAGGTTGGTCTCAAACTCCTGTCCTCAAGTGATCCACCCACCTCAGCTTCTCAAAGTCCTGGGATTAGAGGCGTGAGCTACCACGTGGGGCTAGGCTAGGAGTTATATGCTCCATAGTTAAATAAGATACAGTTCTTGTTCTTGAGGATTTCCTATTTTATATATGTAGACAGCCAGATAATAGCACACTGTTTCTGCTTTAAAGGCTGCACTCCTCTTGCCTGTTTAATATTCAACTGCCTATAATCCAGGGCTTTGCAAAAAATCATTCACTGCTTTTTTGCAGTGATCAGTTAATCAAGCAGAGCCACAAAGGGACTCAAGCAAGGATAGTAGAAGGCTGGCTTCTGGAATACAGGAAAAGCCTCCGTTTGCCAGAGCCCAAGGTTCTAAATACAGACAAAGTCAAAGGCTGGGAAGAAAGCAATGTATGCTCATAGATAGCACGGACCCAGGAGATCAGCCCCAGGGATGGAGATCAGATGGAAGCCAACATTGCTGGTCTAAATAGAGGCAGACCAAGTTTAGAAATTGAAGCACAGAAGTTCAACTGTTTCAAAGAGATTTACTGCAGCTTTGAAAAATACGAACTGAAAATCAGGGGTGAGTGTGGCAGGGCCCACAAGCTCTCAAAGAAAGAGAGGGAAGCACTAACTGGGCAGCCTCTGTGTGGCTTCTTAAGCTTTAGACCCTTCTGAAGATGCTGTATATCTTTCTCTATAAGGACCCAGGGAAGCTGGGTTGTTCCCTGGGAATACTTACTGCTGCACCAGGAGGAAGAGACAGCTACAGTGCCCTAAGTCCCCAGCTCCAGTAGCCCTTAAGGATCCCTGGTCTACTTCAGCTCCTCTTTCAAAGCTGCCTCACTCTGAGTAGCTTTTTCTCCCTCTAAGAGAGGCCTATTACCCTTGCTGCTGCTGGTGGTGGTGGTGGGTGTGTCCTAGATTTGTCTAGTTGTCTGGGTTTGGGGGCTAGATCTTGTATTAGAGTTGAACTTCCACTTTTATTAAGGGGCAAGGCTCTTGACTGAAATTTCTTTGGTAAACTCTTGTTCCTAGAAAAAATCCAGCATTGGGCTCCCTTTCATTGACCTTTTCATTCTGCGGATACTAAGCCTCATTCTTCTCCCAGCTAGACTCACATGCCTTGGGATATTGCCTGGTTCTAGGAGGGACAGTAGGTCATATCATGATAGCAGTGGATGAGCGTGGTGCTGTGAGGCTGGCTGAAGTGGCCCTCGATAAAGGTCAGAAACAACAGGCAGAAGGGTACACCATTTGTACCTACTAGTAAAGTCCATTGGTGGTAGCCCATGGCTGGATAGAAAAGCAATAGCCCCTTTCAGAGGATGGAAGTTAAAGTATTAGTTATAAAACTAAAGAAAATATTTAGGCCACTGGAAGTAATGGTTCATTATGATTATTAAAACAACAATGACAACATGCAGGCTAAGGATATCTTTGAGATATTATAGAATGCCTGAGTAGATAAAATATGAGGCAAAATAAATGGCAGGGAATAAATGGATCTGTTTAGTGGATGAGTTACTCTCCAAGATGTAGCATAATTTCCACAAGGTTATATTCTAAAATATGCAGTTAATGCCGTAAGCACAAAAGTATAAAATGCACTGGGATCTCAATAAGCCAAATGCACTGTAGAGTCCAGTGGGGTTGATCTTGCTGAGGATGGCCATACCTCAACAGTTTAGTCTCCTAGACCTTAGGTCATTTGTATCATCTGATAGCATAAAGGTATGTGGCATCATGGAATGAGCTAAGCACCACATTGGAGAAATCTCCCCGGATAACCAAGGATCCCCAAGGATCCCCTAGGACATTTCATTCTGTTCGTATCCCACTACCAGTAGAAGACAGAGCAATCTCAGATGCAGTCTCTGCCAAACTCGAGATTCTTTTGCCAGATCTTTATGTCATCTCAGAAGAATAGTATTTTTTTTTTTTTGTATCCTTGTCCTAGATCCACTTCACATTGTGTTAAGCAAAGTGGCCGAGAAAATGCGGAGTTATTTCAGGCTGAGACCTATATCGGATAATCATAAGGGCTGTGTACACCATAGGATAGAATTCATTTGTTTTATCTTTCAACATTTAACACAGGGAAAGATTGAAACATAAATTATTTGATTGGCTCACTCAGTTACTTGCAAGGAAGCTCCCGAATCACTGTATGATCTTCATGCTCCCCCAACCAATTCCTGAAACTTGGAACTGAAGATTTTTTTGGAAACACCAATGCAACAGAAATAAATGCTATTACCCTGGGATCAGTATACCTTCTTCTGACCCGTGCTTCCCTCTCTCTAGGATTGCTCTCCACTGGGAAATGTATCTTGTTCTTTGGCCATTCTCATGCAGAGACACTGTTCCTTCCCCATGTACCTGTTAGGATTCAGAACAAGAAGTCACTTAACTCTTGTTACGTAGAATAGTTAAGGGTAAACAATTATTCAGAAACTTGTAACTTGGATGTATTTAAATATAAGAAACATCTGTTTGGAATCTGACCCATGTTTGTAGTTCATGGGTCAATCAGAAAATTAGGCAGGGTCTTAAATGATGTTTTAACTGCTCTGCAAGGTGCAGGCTAAAACCTTTCCTCTAGCTGGATGTTTTAAAAAGAAAGAACTCACCCAGTGCAGCTCCCTTCTTCCAAGTGTTGACTCTTCTCCAGAATTTGCTTGCTTTTGTCACTCGCCAGTGCCTTCGGGTGGTTGTTTTGTAGTTTTTCCAGCATTTATAGTTGTTTTCTTTGGGAAGGGCAGTCTGATTGAAGCTTATTCACACATTTTAAAGGCATCCCTGAGGAAACAGCAAGAAAAATTTGCACTGTTAACCCTTTACCTTGTGACCAAAAAGTTTGTAATTATTATATACGTACCCTTTCTTGGCTTTGATTCTTTTCTGATATGTGTATCAGAAAAAAATAAAGGAAAAATAAAAGAAAGGCAAGAAAATGAATGGAAGAAAGAGATAAAATAAGGCTTTTGATTAATGTATAATGACATATCCACAATTACAGTATCAGGCAGAATAGTTTCCTGTTCCTAAAAGTTTCCCATTCTCTTCCTAGTCATCACTTCCTCCCTCCTTTCAAACTCATGACAATCACTCATCCTTTTACTCTCTCCATAGTTTTGTCTTTTCCAGAATGTCACATATTTGGAATTACGAAGTATGTAGCCTTTTCAGGCTGACTTCTTTTACTTAGTAATATGCACTTAAGATTTATCAATACATTTTAATAGCTTCATAGCTCATTTTCTTTTAGCACTGAATAATATTTCGTTGTATGGATATACCACAGTTTATTCATCCATTCATCTACTGAAGGGAATCCTGGTTGCTTCCAAGTTTTGGCAATTATAAATACAGTGCTGTAAACATCTCTGTGCAGGTTTTTATGTGGACACAAGTTTTTAATTTATTTGGATAAACACCAAGAAGTGCAAATGCTGGATCATACAGTCAGAGTATATTTTGTTTTGTGAGAACTGCCAAACCAAATAGTACGGTGGCTGTACCATTTTGTGTTCCCACCAGCAACGAATGAGAGTTTCAGTTGCTCCACATTCTTGTCAGAATTTAGTGTTATTAATATTTTCAATTTTAGCATTCTACCAGATATGTAGTTGTATCTCATTTTTTTTTTTAATTCTCAATTCCCTAATGACATATACTATTGAGAATACCCACAATTTTACAACATGGTATACTACCACTGCTGCTATTACTTGCAAACACCTAATTAAAACTTTCTATGTACTAGGCACTATGCAGAGTACTTTTCATATATTTTCTCATAACCCTACGAGTCAGATACACCATTATTATGCATTTTCAGGAAAAAAATCCTGAAGTTGAGAAGAGTTAAGTACACTGCTAGTAAATGTTGAATCTATGACCCTGGGGTCTTTCTTACTCCAAATCTCATCTTTTAACCACTACATACATTTTTCCTCAAAGTGTGATCCCGAATCTCCTACTTCAAACCAAGTAGGATGGTGATAAAAATTCAAAATTCTGAATTGTACAATATTACAACAGAATCTTCATGCTGGGTGTGGATCTGGAGTGGGAGAAACTGAAACACACTCAAGATTAAAAGCCATTATGCTACCATTCTAGGATTACTCGAAGTCCAAGTAGCAGTTTTGATGCTTTGTTTCTATCTTGTATCATGTATTTCTCTTTGGAGTATATTTACAAAAGCCCTGTTATTTATATAAAATAAATTATACAAAAGCATTGAGATTATATCTTAAATATAGGTGAATACATAGTTTTTCTATGTTCCCTAATTAAGGATGCTATAAAATCTTTTCCTCATACACTTCTACACTAGAGATAAATTTGACAACAGGGGAAAAAAAAAAAAAAACCTCCAGTCTGTCAAACATCTACTATGTATCATTCTGGTGTAGTCTGAATGTTTGTGTCCTCCCAAAATTAATGTTTTGAAATCATAATCACTAAGTTGATGATTTTAGGAGGTGGGGCCTTTGAGAGGTGATTAGGTCATAAAGGTGAAGCCCTCATGAATGGAATTACTATTCTTATAAAAACACTTTAGACAGGTAGCTTGCTCCTTCCCATACCTGAGGACACAGCAGGTGCCACCTATAAACTAGAAAGTGGACCCTCGCCAGACTCCAAATGTGCCAGAGCCTTGATCTTAGACTTCACGGCCTGTAGAACTGTGAGAAATCATTTTCTGTTGTTTATAAGCCACCCAGTTTATGACATTTTTGTTATAACAGTGCATAGTGACTAAGATATACTTTGTGCTAGACAAATTGAACAAAGATCATACAAAATACTTCTAGCATTATCACAGATTTATCTAACTATAAAAGTCTATTTAATGTATTTTTATTGGACAGAAAAACTGAATATATTTGCATATTTTACTATACTATATATACTATATATATTCATATATAGTGTGTGTGTATATATATAATATCATATATACGCTATACCATAGTATAGCATAATATACTATACCATAGTATAGCATAATATACTATATATATAGTATATTTCACAATAATTTCAGGCCAAGGAAAAAGTCATTATTGCAGGCACTCTATGAAAACTTATTAATTAAAATAAACAGACACCTATTTGTTATGGCTTTTGATCCAAGACAAGACATTATTAAGGATATTAACAGTAGAATTGCCTGTGTTCAAATCTCTGCTATGCTTCTAAATCATTGTGGAACTTTGGGCAAGCTTCAGTAACACCTTTTAGGTCTTGGTGTACAGGATTCTAAATGGAGATAAGGAAAGCCTCTACGCTCTAGAATTATTGAATTAAAGGAATTAGACAGTGCCTGATTCACATTAAACATTCAAGAAATGTGAACTATTATTATTTTCACTATTATTATTCTAAAAAAAAAGGGAATTGATTAAGAGTAGTATATTGGAAATCATGGCAAAATGGTAGTGTGAGACCCAAAAATATTAGAATATAAATGATATGTGACAAATCCATAGTGTAAAAATTGAATACTCTGAGAATGAAAAACTGAAGAAATCACTTTTCATGGAGTGGGCAGGGATTCATGGCTTCTTTGAGGAATCTAAATAAACTTGAAAATGTTTTTAGGTGAAAAGAATGTGTACTTGGAGTGGCTGTCCTCAGGGATGTACAAATTTAGAGACTTTAACACTTTTTGGTAGATAGGGAAACCCCATTTGGACCCTCAGACACAGCCCACTGTGTCAAGACTTGGCAATTTGAGGAGAGATGGTGCCAAGGTAGGCGCTGTATAAGAAAGGAATCTTAGACACATGAGGAAAAGGCATCCTTTCTATACTAATTGAAGCTCAACTCAAATAGCAAGCTAGAATCCTATTTGCAGCTAGAAAATTGCAGACTGAGTACTACAGTCTTTTAAACAAGTCTGTCACTGAGTTCACAAAGGTAAGAGGCATTGTCACCTGAAGCCACGAATTCTGCTAAGAAGAGCATTAGTTGTTCTCTATATCACCTAGACTGTTTAGTTCTGCAATCAGTAAGAAAGAGTGGGCTCAGACCAGGACCCATTGCTTTTCTCAGGTAAATTTGGAATTCAACAAATAGACCGCAATCTACAATTTTCTCCATAAGGCAGAATGCAGGCTAAGTTGATACGGTATTTACCAGCATGGAAATGAGTTAATGGCCTTGCGATGAGGATCTCAGTGACATAAATCCCCATTCTCTTTACAACTTCTTGAGTTTGTCTTGGTGTTTGCTCACTCTGAGGAGATCTAAAAGAACAAACAGTGTCTGCATTCTGCTTTCAATGCCATAAACACATTTTGGGAGGCAGGAGCAATTTTATAGCTGTACCTGCACTGGAGAGAGAGCATGACCCTGGAGAGCTAGAGGTTTATCATCACTTTAAAAAATAACGGTTGAGGAGGAATTGCTCTAAGTGTAGTCTCTGTCTTTTATTTTATATTTTTTAATAGCTACCTCTTATTGAGTGTTTACTAAGAGACAAGAACTCTATTAGGCACTGTTTAAACTTTTATTTTAAAATGAAACACAGATACAGCAAACCACACAAAATTATTATAAGGCAAATACCATGTTAACCGCTACGCATGTCAAAGAATGAAACCTTGCTAGCCATCCGGAAGTCTCTATACATTCTCTGTCCCCTCTGTCTCCAAAAATAACCACCCTCTTGACTTTCATATTAATCTTTTTTTGCATTTTTATTGTTTACCATTTAAGTGAACATCCTAAGGCATTATAATATAGTCATCAATTTTCAAATTGATATGTCTTTTAGCTCCAATATCATCAACGTGTCATCTCCCTTGTTCCCACAAACTCCTTTCCCTTAAAATGAATCTGTTGACAAATATAGGCCACTTGTTGATTTTGCCCCAGGGCGGATTTGATGAGTATATTGATATACTCATGGTGCCAATTTACGTGTTCTTCTCTTCTATGCATTTCCAGCAAGTGGCTGCAGGACCCTTGATCAAACTCAGATTTTATATTGTTTGCAACACTATAGGTAGCACTGAGTCTTTCATCAGGAGGCAGATTGATGCTTAACAGCAGGTTGGTTATTTTCTTGGTGATTATGAAATGGTAATACTCTAATTCTACCCATTATTTTTACACATTAGCTCAAATAATTTCATATGTAAGGTAATTCTTCTTTTCACCTACAATTTGGTTACCCAGTGGCATAACTCCAAAAAGGACAGAACTGAGGTTTTTATGATAGGTTTTGTGATAATAAATTGGTTCCCTATCATCCTCAGAAGATCAATTAGGATTTAAATTTATCTGATGGATCCCAATGCACTGTAATTTTTATCCTTATTGAAGTGCTATTTTTTCCTTCTTCATCCAGGTGGAGCCTTTTCAAGGCTAACTTTTGATTCCTCTTCAACTAGTAGTCTTTGATTCTTCCCGTGTTAGTTCATAACAAAATGTTTCAGATGTATCTGGTATGCTTCTTTTCTTATATCTGTATTCAGCACTTTTCTAAGAAACTCTGTTTTTGTATTGTTTTGTTTTGTTTTGTTTTGTTTTTTAGCACCACAACCTGGTTATAAGTGATAGTCATTGCTACTAGGGTTGCCAAAGTTAGCAAATAAAAATACAAGCCATGTAGTCACCTACTTGGGACATACTTATACTAAAAAATTATTCGTTGTGTATCTGAAACTCAAATTTAATTGAGCACCCTGCATTTTATTTGATAATTAATTTATACCAGGTCAGTCATTATTTTTAGACTGAGTTAATCTAGGTCCTCTGAGAAGCAGGTGCAAGTGGATGTGCAAGAGAGTTATTGGAGAAAATGTCTGTGAGGGAATAAAAGAATGAATGGAAAAAGCAGGAATAACCCTTCGACTGTGATGTAGGCTTTACTGCTGTGAAGGTCAACGGGAAGAAAGGAGAATAGATAGAATCTCAAACTGTAGTTCAGGTCTAAGAAATATTTAGGAGGATTCTCAAACCAAAGCTGTCCAACAGAGGATTCCCACAAGCCCTATGAAAGGGACTGCTTCAGTATCTCTGCTGCCTGCACTCAGCCATTTGCCTAGCACAAGCTGTGGGAAGTATAGTCTCACTGCTAATGCTGTTGTGCATTAGGAATGAGATAATAATGATATCTCCAAATCAAAATTTCCAATTCAATTTCAGGGCTATTTTCTAAAGGAACTTCTTCTATTTGCCTCTTACCTATAGTGAAAATTGTAATTCTTAAAGCCTTGGAGATTAGAGAGTTAGAACATCTCATAATTACTCATTTACTTTTCCAACATTATACACACAACAGTAACTATACAAACATTACCACCACCCATTATAAATATTGGAAATATGTTTTCTTGCGTATGCCATCTCATTCTCTCCATTTGGTTGTACTAAATCTATATTGGTAGATAATATAGCTGTTATGTACTCTTTCCCACTTAACACTCAATTTGTCTTATTCTACAATAACTAAATGTGTAATCCACCATAATTCTTAGGCTTATGTCTCTCCAGTTCTGGAATGTTCGCAGTGGCTCTTAGCGACATGTGGTATTGGACAATTGAAACATGTCTGGTCTAAGTTGGTATGTTTGTAAGCATAAAATACACACTGGATATTGGAAATTTACTATACAAGGTAAAATCTCATAGATACTTTTCATATAGATTATATATCAAAATGATAAAAGTTTAGTGTGTTGGGATAAATAAAATATACCATTGATTTAAATTCTTCTGTTTCTTTTTACTTTCTTCAGGTGGCTACTAAAAAATTTAAAATTACATGTATTTTTTTTTAATTAATTGCGATCCTGTTAATTTTGTTTTCTAAAACTGATTTCTAGAGGATTCCTTTAAAAAGTCCCATGAGGACAATATTCCTTGAGTGATTGCATGTTGGTAACAGTCTTTCTATGACTTGTAATTGAAATACAGTTTTACTGAATATAAAACCTCTGGTCCATATTTTCTTTTCTTGAATATCTTAATTATGTTACTTCATTTTTTTCTCCCTAAGATAAAGTGTTACTGTTGGAAAGTTTAATAATAATAATCTTAGTTCCTTTTTAAGTCAAGTATTCTTTTGCCCTAGATGCCCAAGTAATTCTTTTTTTTCCTCTTTCTTAATTTTACTTGGTGTTGATTGTGTTATATTAATTTTATCAGTTACACTATGAGATTTTTCAGTAAGTTTAAATTGATTACTTTCTTATACTTTTTTAGTTTTTTTTTTTGTTCTTTTTTTTTGTTTTTTGAGACAGAGTCTTGCACTGTCGCCCGGGCTGGAGTGCAATGGTGTGATCTCGGCTCACTGCAACCTCTGCCGCCTGGGTTCAAGTGACTCTCCTGTCTCAGCCTCCCGAGTAGCTGGGATTGCAGGCACTTACCACCACACTCGGCTAATTTTTTGTAATTTTAGTAGAGATGGGGTTTCACTATGTTGGCCAGGCTGGTCTCGAACTCCTGACCTTGTGATCCGCCTGCCTCGGCTTCCCAAAGTGCTGGGATTACAGACGTGAGCCACAGCGCCCAGTCAGGATTGAGTTTTTTTTTTTTTTTTTAAATCCTTGCTTTGTTCTGTCACTCAGAAACTCCCATAACATTCATGGATCTTTTTTGCCATCTATAATATATGTCACATTTTCTTGAAACCTCTTTCTTTATTTTCTAATTTCTTTTTAGTGTTAAATATTTTTCTCCTTCTCAACTTGATTTCCTTCAAAGTGTTATTTTTATACTTATATCCTCTTGTTTTCCTTCTAGATTAGTCTTATTCCTACTATGCTGTTTCTTTTATTTCTAATTTTTTCTTGAGTTTGATCTCTTTTTCTAGTTCTGATTAATGTTTTTTTCATGTGTTGCATGATTTTCTTAATGTCCTTTAGCTTATTTTAAAATAATATGTTACACTTCCGAAAATATTTTGAGCATGACATTTTTTGGCAGGCTTATTTTGTCAATAGCAGAAGTTGGCAAATTTCCTGTAAGGTTCAAAACAGTAAATATTTTACACTATATAGGCCATATGGCCTGTCACAAATACTTAACATTGCCATTGTACCATGAAGATAGTCATAGGCAATATGTAAATGAATGAGAGTGGCTATGTATCAAAACTTTATTTCTAAAAACAGAAAGTAGACTGGTGTTGGCCTCTGGACTACAATTTGCCAGTCTCTGGTCCATAGGAATTTCTTTCTATGTTTTCTTGTAGCAACTTTGTTTTGGGGGCTAAACTTTACATACATGGCATTTGAGCTTGATAGTTTTCTGTTGCTCATTTTTGTATAAATTTAGTTTTTTTGAACTTTTAGATAGGTAAAAATTAAGATTGACTTTTCAACCTAAAGGAGATCCTTCTTCTCTTGTGATGTAACAGTAAAAAATATATCTATTGGCTTGTTTTCATAGATTTCTTATATCAATTTACCTGGAAACAGGTTTGTCTGGATTTTCTCTCTCATCATTTTTATTATGTCTATTCCATTCAATTTTGACTCCACTTCTAGTAGTTTATCCTCAGTATGGGGTCCTGTTTTGGAAAGATGCCTGGAAGTTTGGTTTCAAGAGTTCACAGGATCTAGACTGCACTAGCCACTTAAGACCTTGATGTAGGCCTGCTAAGAACAATGAAACAGCTGAGATTTTATACTGCTTACAAGCTAATGAGTTAACCCACCAGTTTTATGGATGTTGGCAAAAGACATGAGACTCTGAGGGTCAGAGACAAAGAGTTTTACTACTCATAGTATAATGAGTAGGATGAACATGAGCGTATTTGTGTGAGTTCTTCTTCTCCTCAGGTCCCATGGGAGGGGTGGTTGAGCCAGATGGATGCCTACCCACACAGTAGGTTGCAGTATATAGAAGTGGAACCCTGAGCTTAAGGAACCCAAATCTTTTATAATGGGGAGTAAGCATGCTTGTTTTTTGTTCCAGAGGAAGACATTATCTTTTTTATACTGAAGAGTAATAATGCTTGTCCTTTGCTCCAGAGGAAGATACTAGTCCTTCTTTCCAGGTTAATTGCTGCACAAATATTCTTTAAAAGATATTATGAAACAAAGGTCATTTTCTTCTGATAAGAAATGCAGAAATATGAGGGACCAATTTCCTGTTGGGAAATGGGCTTCCCACAGGGCCCATTTTACTCACTGTTGGAATGCGCAAAACCTCTCCTAGTTCCACTCGGTGTTCTTATGTTGGTCCACTGTAGTTTCTAGTAAATATCCATTGACTATTTGGGGGTTACTTTCTTAAATATTTTGGAATTATCACATCTGTAATTTGCCCTACTGCTTTCTTCTGCATTCGCTCACATAGATACAAGGGCACCCACACTGTGCGGCTTTTGGTATTTACGGATTTGTATAGGTATCTAGTTATTTAGAAGTGTTGTAAATGTTGTACATTTGGTTCTGATATCTAATTCTCTATCTAGCCTAAACCCATGCTGTCATCACAGCAGCCTATCTTCCCAAAATAACCCTTTCAAAAAAAAGTATGCCAAGCTTGATTTTACTTTTTTTGAAGTCCTCATTTTGAGCATAAACTTTATTTTTCCCTAAAATACTTTTATTTTTCCCTAAATTACTTATTTCTAAGATCTTCCTAAGTTGCATAAAAATACTTTTCTCTCCTCCCCCTCCCCCATACTAAGTGGTACTAAGTTGTTATTATTTTAAGTGGAGGGGCCTATGTTTTCTTCCTTTGCTTTCTATAAAATTCTGTACCTTATTTTCTTGCTATATTTGTGTACCGCATCTATCAGCAATTCCTCTTACCCTCTTTCCAAATATGTTGTCAAAAACTAGCAAAGCAGATAAACAAGCTTATTTAATATGTGCAGAGGATGGAAAGCAAAAATAACTGTCTTCTGAGATTGAGCATAATCTTAGAAATTTCTATTGACTTTATGATCCTTTTGGCAGTATATATACAGTCCAGAGGAATTTAAGCTGTATTTACAAAAACAAATATTTTATTCAATTTCAATATTTCCTCAGCATTTTGCCCATTATAGCTCTTCCTCCTCCAAATTTAGTATAGTGTTTATATATTAGGTAAGAAATAAATTAGGAGTGATAGTGCAAACATAATTCTCTCCAAATTCTCCTGTGAGCTCTCCACACTGGAAGCTTGGTACTTCATAACACGTAGTACCTGCTCCTAAGCAGTAGAAAATTCCATGCTTATCTGGCTTTTACTTAATGTTTTAGAACTAAGCAATGTCTGATGGGTTCTTACTCATATCCAGCCTCAGTAGATCAGAGGAATATCAAGATTGTGTAATTCCTACATGTCAAGTAGAGAAAAATAAAATATTCTGGGACAACAGAAAGAGAAAATATATTCTCCCTGGATGATCCTATTCAGTAAAATAAAAAATACAAGCTTATAGGAGGTGCTAATAGAGCTTAATATTGAGAGGGTGAATAAAGATTTTTTTTCAAAGAACATTTCCTCTGAGGCTCCCCCTACTTAGGCAAGGAGACTGATGTAGACCCCTACCCACCACCCCCTGCACACACACACACAGTTAACTCCAGTCCCCAACAGAATTCCTCTCCACTAAGCATTGATATTAGTAGAAAAGATAAGACACCACATATGACAATTAGGATGCTGAACAAGCTATTAGGTTGGTGTAAAAAAATTGCGATTTTGCCATTACTTTTTTTTTTTTTTTTTTTTTGAGACAGAATCTTACTCTGTCACTCAGGCTGGAGTGCAGTGGCGCCATCTTGGCTCACTGCAACCTCCACCTCCCAGGTTCAAGTGATTCTTCTGCTTCAGCATCCCTAGCAGCTGGGATTATAGTCACATACCACCACACCAAGCTAATTTTATTTATTTATTTTTTTGTATTCTTAGTGGAGACGGGGTTTTGCCATTTGATCAGCTTGGTCTCGAACTCCTGACCTCAAATGATCCACCCGCCTTGACCTCCCAAAGTGCTAGGGCTATTATATTTAATTGCAAAAACCACAGTTACATTTGCACCAACCTAATATTAGAAAATAAAGGCATTCAATTGTGCAGTGAGATAGACACTACAAAGAGTGAAAGAAGAAAGTCCCTGTGAACTTGCGATGGGAAGGTTGTGAAAGGTGTTGAGTCCTAATAGATCAGTTATATTCGGGAAGATGAAAATGTGAGTGGATGGCTTCTCCATGTGAAAGGTCAGGGGACCCCTGAAGAGAAGAGGATGGCCCATTTGTCCTATGAGGCTTTTGATGTCCTATTAACTAAGATTAAACACTCTTATAAGTGTTGCTCAGTAAATCAAGTTGCTAACTGAAGGGTGATTTTCTAGTCATTGATTTGTAAGAACTATCATATCTGTAATAGATTCTCTCCTCCTCCTCCTCTGATGCTTACTGTCTAATTGTGGAATGTAACAAATGATAAAATATTACAAGGCAAGGTAAGCTTGAAATTAATTAGTAATATCAAATATAACTTACTGACAGAGGAATGAGGAAGTTACACTTTTGACTGCATTCTAAAATTATACAAATATATAGAAAACCAATGGCAGGAGCAATATTTAGGCATAACCAGTGGGATTTATGGTATTTCATTTCATGATTCTTATGAAGGTGTTACTAAACCAATGAGACTTACTACACCCTAACATCCCTAACAACTTCAGAATGTATTCTCTTGGCGTTTCCCTTTCCTCTCTTTCTCTCCTCCTACTCTACCTTGTCTCTTCCTCTTCTTTCTCTTTCTTCTTTGATTTGGAGAAAGATCTGTGACTTTAGTAAATATTTAGATATGCAGGATAGAAACTGAGTGACTTAAACATTTCCTTATTGTCCCAAAAAGACATAGATGTGTGACAGATTGACAGACAGATGAATAGAACAAGGGATATACACTAGCAAGCAAACTCATCGTGTCTACAGATTAAACAGAATTAAACAATGTTCAGTATCGAAAGATGTGTTTTAATGTGTCTTATTTCAATGTACTTTGCTTCCCGTGATATCCTGAAACTATTATTTGTATAATCACATGACTCTGCGTGGTGAAAGGAACCCAAGGACTTGGCCTCAAGTTTCCTTTGGCAATAGTGGAAGAAAAATGCCCAGTGGTAGAAAGTCAATTGGTAGAGACAATGCCAGGGACTCTTTAATGTCAGTGGATGATCTAGGGCTACTGCACCTGAATCTTTGACTATCTCTTGTTTTCTAGAGGAAAATTCATGGGAGAATTTGAATCTAGTACTAAATCCTTAAAAACAAATTGAACATTGTGGAAGTGTTAAAAAAGATGAAAATCTTCCCTTCCAAAAATTAGTCAAGATCTTACAGTAGAATTTTCTCTTTCAGTTTGTAAAAAGATTTTCCAGAATGGGAAATGTGCTTTGTGCTATTCTGGGAATTTTATAAAGAAAGAAGGTGGGTAACCACTATGAAGTCTAAATCTAAGAGAAGACTCAGTAATCTTGTACTTTTCAAGGAATAAAGGAAGATTATTTTAAATCATTAGGGAATCTTGTCTTGGTTATGAAATGAGAAATACCAGATTCAAAGAAATTTATTCAACACAGGCAGACATTATCTCAAAAGGACAAATGCGATGCCAATGTTTCTAAATATTCCTCCATACATAGCAACCCTCTGTCATTTGTAGACAAATCTGATCCAGAAAACTTTATTTTATTTCTAAAGAGTTGTGAAAATCAGGAAAAAAAATACCATTAATATCAGCTCAAAGAGATGATGGAAGGTATTTTTATTCTTTTTTACCATCCCAACATAACCAATTCATTAAGTGATGACTCTTAAAAAAGAGCAAAATAAATAAACACACATCCCTTGCTGGGCGTCTAGTGGGTAAACATAAAAACAGCAGGTAAATTTCTCATGTTCTCAAGTTGTTTCGGTGTTACAATTCAGCTATATGTATATAGAGAAAAGCATACACGATAAAATAATCTGTGTTGTTTTACTGTCTTAATTCCTGTATATATGACACAGAAGGGCTGTGGGGTGAAAGGAAGATCTGAGGTTTTAAATATAGCAAAAGAAAAAAAAAAGAGAGATTTGACAACACTGGACCTCAGTAGGCATGGGCAATTTGTCAATATCTTCAGGTCTCCAGAGAGCACGAATGACTCTCAGGATGTTGCAACTCTGTCTGCTTCCACCAGAGATCATAATTGGGCTATGAATTTTTATAACAGGAAAGTCTTCCTGTCAAAGACAGAGACTGACAAAAAGTTTAGTTAACTGATATTGAAAGAAACTCAGAACAGAATGAGTAATATACATGGGTATCATATATATATAGTGCCTTTACTTCTTTCTTCTTTTTTTTCTTTAAAAGTAAATTCCTGTTATAGTTTACTGGTTAGAGCTTCTAAAATGTAGCTTGTTTATGAGGATTGCTCAGCATACTGGTTTTCTGCCCAGGGACATGATATGCATTTTGGGGAATTCAAAAGCCGATTGAGGCGAGTAGAGGTCATTCGTAAATCGAAACCAAATGATAGCAGAAGATGTGAACTAAAGCTATTTCTTTATCTGCAAAGAGCTAATTGGGCACATTTCAGGCCAAGTCTCTGAAGACACAGCTCGTGAACTCTGTCTTTTTGATGCTGTGCTCATTATAGACACTCAATAGAGGACTGGCTAATGCTAGGGAAATCCCCATCAAGGTGGCCTTTACATGACACTGCAGATTTACCTCAGGAAGGAGAGCAAAGAGAAGGAAAATGCAGTGTGGGCTTCTAGCAACTAGCTGCTTGTGGAGTACTATTTGCCTTGTCTAATTGATCTGAAACTGAAGAGTTTGTCTCTAAAGGATATCCTACTTCACAGAATCTCAAGGGACATTTGTCTTTCTGACATATCAGCTGTTAGCTAGACCTTATTTCTTACTTGCTTGTTTTTAGAGTAAATTTTGGTTCTTTGGTCCTGTGTCTGCTGTTTGAGGTGGAGGATTAAATACTGCATAGATGACTATGTATGTATAGAACAACCTAATTTTGCCACAGATACCAAAACACTATAACGATAATCTTCAATTAATCCAATTATTATCTAAATTTCATAACCCGTCCTCAATTATCTACCTTAATATTTCTAGGTAAAGAGAGATGTACTGCATTGACTTCCTGTTTTTAAAGGGTAAAACGGCGAGAGAAAGAAAGACATTGTAGATATTCACAATGTTGTATGTGAGGTAGTTTTTGAATGACTTCAGAAACCCAAATGAATATATTGAGAAAGCAGCATTGTGAGTTCTGTCTACATGTGAACCCAAAACTAGGATTTAAGGTAATCCATTTTCAGAAGGAAGTGATGGAGTTTGAATCCTAGGAAATCTTCCTGAATAAAATGGCCATGTATTGTAAAGTTTAGATATTTATAACCCAACATAGAAGGAATTTTGCTAGGTGATCTCTCCAGTTCCTTTTCGGTTATGAGAGTCTGATTTCTTTCCATGAAAAGCATAGAAAAACTTCCTTTACTGTTATATGAATGTTATAAAATGTATACTTGTCCATGAATTAGCTGATCAAAGATAATACATAAAAAATTTTCAAAATACTCTGTGAATCTTTTTAAAAATACTCTCTTTAAGTAGATTTTTGTATTCAGAAATGATACTTTGTAAATACATTTTAAATTTCAGATTTAAACATCATCAAGACAAAATTGTGACTATATGTGTATGTAAAACTAGAGCGCACTGGAAAATGTGGTGGATGGTAAGGCCCTTTTGCAAGATAATTAACTTATCTATTGATTTTGTTTAAAAAATTTCTAAGTACTTAATTGACTCTCCTACTAAAATTTAAACATATACAAATAATTTTTCATTCAGAGGATAGGCATTTGATTTATAACATCAACATATCATCATAAAAATTTAGAGAATGAGAATATCTTAATGGGCACCTGGTCTAAACATTTTAATTTTACCAGGTAAAAAGGTGGAAGTGGCCGGGCATGGTGGCTCATGTCTGTAATCCCAGCACTCTGGGAGGCCGAGGTGGGCAGATCACGAGGTCAGGACATCGAGACCATCCTGGCTAACACCGTGAAACCCCGTCTCCACTAAAAATACAAAAAATTAGCTTGCTATGCTGGCGCGCGCCTGTAGTCCTAGCTACTCGGGAGGCTGAGGCAGGAGAATGGTGTGAACCCGGGAGGCGGAGCTTGCAGTGAGCCGATCGTGCCACTGCACTCCAGCCTGGGTGATGGAGCGAGATTCCATCTCAAAAAAAAAAAAAAAAAAAAAAAGGTGGAAGCAAGAGATAAGTGACTTCTCTGTGTTCTATACCTCCATGCTCTGATGGACCAAGAACACCAATCTGTTGACATCTAGTCAGGTACAGAACCCTTGTATCTACATTGCATTAGAGTTATATCTACTTTAGTGCTTTTAAAATAATTTTGTAGACATTTGATTGTGAATGGATGTTTTGTATTTTTTCTTTAAAAATAACATCATTAGAAACCATACAAAACAGAACTGCAAATACTCCCTTCTAAGGTGTAAGGTATTCCAACATTTCTTGTTTGGACGTTAGAATTTTTTCTTCAGTAAGAAATTAAGTTGAAAATGAAGTAGAACATCTTATACTGTAATTCAGGTGCAATACATTAAAAAAAAACAGTGTTTAAATTGGGAAAATCCGTTTACATGTGATTAAGTTTTAATCAGTGCCCTTAACCTAGATCTCAACAGCTAAAAATGTTCTTAGCTTGACAAAATAACAACCCATCCCAAAGGACAAATACTTAAATCAAAGAAGCATTTCATAAATAAAAAAATTCACACACACATACACACACAGACCCCCACAATACATGAAACATATAATAATGTATGTCTTTATTTGTAATGAAGTGGATTTTATACTGAATTCAGAACATAGATGCAAGTTCAACAGTTGAACTAAATCAAATAAGTAATCTTATATAAAAGGATAACTCCCTCCAGCATATACTTATCCTGTGTGACAGATATCTCTGTAATAAAGTAAATTCCTTCAACTCAAGCAGATTATCCGAAATGGAAACACATTGAAAGGATGAATATACTCAAATAATCAACAGAAGAGCAAAATATAAAAATGGGAACATTTTCTGAGTAATGCAGATGCCCTCCCTCCAAAAAAATTACATGTGAGGGAATATCTATATTGTCACAATTACTGGATAAGCTGCCCAATTGCTATTATATTGGTGTTTCGTTAAAAAAATATATTTGCTTTATACTTTTGCAACTTGCAAAGTTATTCATAGCAAAAAGTTATTTCTCCTGAAACAGAATAAATAGGTCATTCACAATATGCACTGGAATATATATTTTTGTAAAACAAGATCTCCACTCACCTCTAATTCTATCTTTCTGCTGGTGATTACTGATATATTTATTTTAAAATACATACTCTATAGGAACTACCTTTACAATTAATATTTAGGACAACATTCTAATTCATGTTTTAGAAACTACTAAGGCAGGAGGACAGCTCCTACCATTCTATAAACGTCTTTCAGTTAAGAAATGATTAATTAATGGACTGAGTGGCTCAAAGCAGGGAGCCAGTCCTTAGCCAATAAAGCCCAACTCAGTGCTACCCCACTGCCCCATATTCTCTGTCCTCTCTGCTGGAACTGTCTTGTGCTGAATACATGAACACCTAAATATTCAACTCACTCCTGCCATTTCTCTGGTGAGCAATCTCCTACAACCTGTGCCTGAGACTTGGAGACTGTTTGTGGTCCATGGGCTTTAGGCGCCCCAGGGAAAGCCACGTGCACTAGTGCATCTGGATGAACTGTAGACTTTGTCTATCCACGAGAATTCAACTTCCTAAGAGCTACGTTGACTCATTGATTTGTATCCAGGCTCCGGGCTCCCAATTCCCACACAACATAAGCTCCCCGCAGCCAGGGAATTCGGTAGGTTTGACGTGTTGTTTAGTCTCTCTCCCCTGCAAGCCTCTCTCTGAGCCTCACAGTGTGTTTGGCACGTGGTAGGTACTCAGTGAACCTACTTTGAATGGGAGAGGGTTGTGTTGAAGAAAGGAAAGGCTGGGAGGACTTAAGATTCGAAGATTTTCCTACATGTGTCCAGGAAGAAAGAAAAAGAAAACAAAAGTGAGTATCAGATTCTTATCATCATTACAGTTATTATTGTTTTTAACCAACCTTTAGGAATTCCACTGACATTACCCAGGCAGCTGGTAGGAGAATCTGGGCTGGAGGCTAAAGGATGTCCATTGCCCCAAATCAGAAGGCGCAGAACCTCAGGTCACAATCTGAGACAACCCCTCGGGTCCCGACAGGTGTTGCCCGCCTACCATAGGGCTCCGGGACCCCGGTCCCTGACTGCCCCCTGCCTTCTGGGGCGCTGGAGCATGCCCAGTGGCAGAGCTGGAGCCACTGAGGGCTTTGCACGGGCGCGCTCCGCTTCTCCGGGTTTTAGCAGAAGCCTGCGGGGGGCGGGGGGTTGCGTGTGGTGGGGGTAACCGCGGAACCCGGCAGCCTTGGGCGCGCGAGTGGGGAGCTCTCGCGCCGCGCAGGGCTCACTCCCTGGTTGCGGTTGCTGAGGAGATGCTGGAGCGCGGCACCCGGCTGCTCCACCTGGCGCGCTGAGCACCGCGCGGGGAGCCCCCGGAGGCTGGCGGTGGGGGGCGCGGACTGCGGTAGAATGCACGCTGGGCTCCTCCGGCTCTGCGAGACGTCGCTCCAGCTCGGTCAGTTGCCGGGGGACCGCCGCTCGCCTCTCCACTAACTTGCCACTTGGTCGTGCCTGGTCTCCGAGGCTCGCTACGCTTTGGGTGGTGGGGGGCGGGGAGAGTGGGGAGTTAGAGGGTCTGCGGTAGCCGAAGGAGGGATCCTACGAGGGGGAGCCTGCCTGGTGCCGCTCTTCTTCCCCTCCCTGTCACTCCCCTCCCCCCACCCCGTCGCTGCCGCTTTCCCTTCCGCCAATTCCGAGAGCGACGGGCGCCTGTGACATGCGAACGCTGGCAAGTGACGGTCCCCGAGTCTGAAGTGCCCGCGAGGAAGTGAGCGCCAACGCGGGCCGCCGGCGATGACAGCCATGAAGCAGGAGCAGCAGCCCACCCCGGGGGCCAGGGCGAGCCAGGCGCAGCCGGCGGACCAGGTGAGAGTTGGCAGCTGCGGCCAGGCCCTCCCGGGAGGGGTGGCTCCAGTCCGCGCTCCCCCGCCTCTCCTCCCAGGCTCGGCTCCCACGCCTCCCTCTTCTCACCCTCCCCCCCGCCCCGGTTCCAGGCTCTCCTGCTTATCCATGGACTCTGCGGGAAGTTAGAGCCTCTGAGTGCGCTCCTGGGCCGGGCGAGAGGATGCGCAAGGTGGAGAGCCGCGGGGAAGGGGGGAGAGAGGTAAAGGCTGAAGGTGCCCCGGGGAGCCCCGGCGGGCGGGCCACCGAGGGAGGGAGAGGTGACCAGGGCCAAGGAATGGGGCCTCTTGGCTCCCTATTAATGCACGTTGAAGAAATCTGCTGCACTCCTGATGTCCACTTACCAGGTTCAAGCCCGGTCTTCTATAGCCGGGACGCTCGCTGGCCAAAGCGACCCGAGTAGGCAAATGACCTTTAGGCGGACGGAGTTTTTCCTTTGCTTTCTTGTTTCTTTTGAGGAGACGGGTGTGTGTTTGTGAGGTGGGGTGTTTGCGGGGGTCGATGGGGGAAGGGTGTCCCAGACATCTGTAGTCTGCTGAGCGGAAAGGAGCTTAGGGAGCAGCAAGGCATTAATTATTAAGGGGAGCCGGGAAGGTGTTGGCTTTAGTGATTTGTTGGATTTGGATGTGTTGTGTCTGCAGAGATGAGGTGCCTTGCGTGAGCTGAGGGTTATTCCTGTCTCTTTCCCGTCCTTCTACACCCGCCAACCCCTTTTTGTTTTGGTCTTTAGAAATCTGTAGCATAACCGTACCGTCGTGGATCCCCATCTCGTCTCTGTCCCTGATTTGGGGTGATTTGGGAGTTCCGTGTCGCTCTTTTTCCAAAGTTGGAGGGTCGGGAGCGCCGAGATACCCTGGCGAGGAGGAGGAGGAGGAGGGAGGCTGTGCTGAGCCGGGTGGAGGTGCGGTCACGTTTACATCAATTAGAAAACTCTGGGTAGAAAGAGCTGCACTTAGGTCAGGGATTAACTGTGGACCCGCAGGACCCAAGCACTAGGGTAGGAGGATTGGGGATCTTTGCTCGGAGTGCACTGCGAAGGCTGCTGGAGGCGTTCCTGGCAGAAACCCTCCCAGCTTATTGCTAGCTTGGGATGAAGGGAGTGCACCCAG
This sequence comes from Hylobates moloch, assembly GCF_009828535.3. Taxonomy (NCBI): domain Eukaryota; kingdom Metazoa; phylum Chordata; class Mammalia; order Primates; family Hylobatidae; genus Hylobates; species Hylobates moloch. The sequence continues at coordinate 20,958,829 of NW_026652299.1, forward strand.
CTAGGCTCCAGCAGCAACTCGGCTTTTCGCATATTCTAAGCACTAAAGAGCCTGTTAAGGGGAGCTGTCCAAATCGCCCAGGAGTGGTGGCGAGACAGAGGAGGCGATGCCAGCGATGCTGTTATTAATATTGCAGACTTGGTCATCTCTCTTGGCTTGTGGTCTATTTTCTCCTCTTCCCTACCCTTCTCTTTTCTCTCGCATATGTTTCACACAGGTGGTGGGGATTACTCAATGACTTAAAGCTGCCTTCTCGTTTATTAGTGGGAGGGGGTTGAATGTTGGCAGTTTGTACAAAGCATTTGTTTTCTTAAACTATCCTGTTTGATCCGTACTCTGAGATAAGTATGAAAATATTAAAACATCGTATGTTCCTTCCTTTTATACCCCTTCCTCCTAATCCCCAGCACACATCAGAATGTAAACACTGGTTAGCAGATATAGAAAAATAATTTCAGGACAGGAACATGGATTTAACATCCTCTTTCAGGCTGACAGCCCTTAAATTTCATTAACAAGCCGCTGAGCCTCTCTACTGCTCTTGGAATGATGCTACCAATAAGAATGATTAGTCAGGTGAGAGTCCCCACATGAAATCTTTGCTCACTAACCTGTGACACCAGCTGGTTATTTGAGGCGCTGCAAACAGTTCAGTGATGGTGGAAGTGGGAGGCAGAAGCAGAGCAGAGCACACAGGAGCTGAAAATGTATGTGTAGATAGTGGGCACGCTGTCTATGCACAACAAATCCCCTTGTCAGGATTAATCTGGTGCTTAAAATTCATATGAAGAGATAGGTGCAAGCTCGAATCCATTTTTCTTGTTAGTGTGCATTTTTTAATAGCCACTTCAAATATTCAGGGAGTGGCTACTATGCAGAACTCTTGCTTTAATAGAGTATTTTAAGTGCCTTTCTGAGTATTGACATGATTTGAAAATGTCAGTTTTATGCATCTTATGCATGCGTTTAAATAGATTGATTTTACAAAGAAAGTCAACTGAAATATATACATGGCAGCATCACAGTAAGGGTTTTTCAAGCACTCCCAGGAAATACTCATATCTAGCATATTTTTGTTCAAAGCTTGACATGTGAAATGATGGACAAAGAATGTGAATGATTCTTGTGAAAGCTTAAACTACTTTCTGTAAGACTTCTAAGCTTTTATTAGCCATATTAGTCATTATAGTTTAATTCTGCAATTGCCACACAACTCTCATGCAATTCTAGATATAATAGCTTCATAAAGATGTGATTAGTTGTGTGTTTTCTATAATATTTCAAAAAAAGATTCATAAATTTAAATTAAAATGTACCTTTATGAAATTATACCTAGTGGTTAAATAGGGCATATGTTCCAACAAATCAATCACTATGCATTGATTTTGAATGGTTTAAGCTCTTGCATGTTTCCAAAAATGTCTTCTAGTTTCTATGGTAAAGATTTTTATGTAACCTCAAAGATGCCTTGTCCTGAGGCCATCAAACACCTATTTCCACTTACAGCACAGTGGAAGACCATAATCCTTCCTCTAACTGAAAATGGTTATGAACCATATAATTTGGTTACAGTTACAGTCCTGTAGAGGGCTCAACTTTCCTGTTTTATTTGATCTGTTACTGTCCTCTGGCACACGGTGCCATGACAAGGGGACATGCCCTTTCTCCTTAGAGAATGGTGACAGCAAGAATAGGAGGGACTGTGTAGGGACCGTGTATTTTATGAATATTCTGAATCATTGGAAATATTTTTATCATCTTAGTAATCTTTCTTTTAAAGATTCTTTGATTAGAAAATATTTACGACAGTTATTTTTGCTGCTTTCATAACACTCCACATTTACAAAATGTCTAAAAACAAATGCCTTGACATGACTAGACACAATCATTTCTTAACATGATTAATATCTCAATTAACATTGAAAGAGCTAAGAACTTTAGTGGCTAATTGTAATTTATTATTATTTTTAAAAATCACTTCCTGAATGCTTGCCACAGGCAGAGTACTATTCTCAGGGTTCATAAAGTAACATTTAGTGAATGTATTTTTCTATTTGATTCTCAAAGCAGTTTTTTGAGGTGAGTCCTGTTTTTATTCCTATTTTAGAGATGAGAATACAGAGGATTAAGGAAGTTATGGTGGAAGTGAGACTTAGCCAGGAACTCATGGAGGTCTGAAGCCTCACCTTTTAACTTCTATACAATCATGATACAACATATTTCTATTGTAAGAATGAAAACAATTGCAAATTGTATGTGTATGTGTGTGCATGTGCACAAATTTACCTTGAATATAAAATGAATGAATAATTTGTTTAAAGCTTCAACTATACATGTAAATCACAGCTCTGGAAATTTTAGTTAATATCACGCTACTGATCTAAATAATATAAAAGAACAAGATAGATCCTCATACATTTATAGGAGCTTTTTTTGATCTTTGTATCATTTGTCTCTGATGATGAGACTCTCAAGGTTTGTTAAATGAGTATATATTTTTTTTAATGGTCAGACAAGGTTTAGAATTTGTTCACATTTCCACCAGGTGGCACCCTTCTGCTGACTCCGGCGGGTAAAAATATTGCCTAAAAAGCGTGACTGTTCTTTCAGCTCCAAAAGCAAAACAAAAATAACCACACAAAAACAAAAACAACAAAAACAAAGCCATCCCACTTTTTAGAGTATGACTAAAAAGCATATTTTTAAAAGCAACTATTTGACTACAAAGACAGCATTTGTTATGCATTTTCTTTAAAAAAAGAATGCATTTTGCTAGAAAACCAATCTCTTACAATTGAATGTGAAGCTGTCACTTGATGAAATAATTCATGACCAGAATTGAGATCAAATGTGTAATGTGTAAAATGTCTTCTCCGAAATATCAATGTGCTTTAGACATTTAGGTAATAACAACTTAAAATGTTTTAATACAGAAACTGCTATTCAGTATTTTTATTTCACCTTTGGTCTAGCAAACCAGATTAAAATATTCAAACATATGCTTAATGAAAAATTGCAAAAGAGTTATTCTTCCATGTGCCCTTTGCTAATATATACATGTCATAATTTGATCAATAAACTATTGTTTTTAAAACACAACCTTGAAAAGAGCTTTCATAAATCATACTGAAAAATTTTAATTAATAAAAAATATATTACTTTGAATTATTCAACATATAAAAAGTCATATTTGAGGGTAGAGTTCTATATAATTTGGTTATAAAAGGTAATATACATTAAATAAAGATGTTATATGGAAGTCTATGATTTGAGAGAAAATATGCATTTCCTACTCTCCCTGAATTTCTTATTTTATATATAAATATTATATATTATATAAATTTATAATATAAATATAGATTATATAAATTTATAATATAAATATTATATATAAGGCATTTTGTTTATTGAGTTAAGAACATACCACAAAATATCTCTTGCTTAGAATCTTCTAATATATCTATATATCTGTTTGATTATTTCAGGATCTGAGCAAGTGGTACATTTTAAAAAGATTAAATTACATAAAAACAACAAAGAAAATTATATTATTAAATATTAATGCTGCATTATCTTATGAAGCACATTACATTGGAAACAAAACAACCAAATTTCTCCCATTCTGAGTAGAAATAAAGCAAATTCAAAATTTTGGTTTCTTGAATTATTTATGATTACAGAATGTCTTAAGCTTTACTACTTATAGGCACATGTTAAATTTACTTACAGTGTGACATGTAGCAGATAATGCCAGAATGCTGTGACTAAGATTGTGAGATTTTGTGCTATCAACCACAAATATTTATTCATCTCTGTCTATGGGTTATGCACTGGAAGTCACAGAGTCAAGTTCATATCCCAGGTCCACCAAAGACCAGTGTGTTTTCTTGGGCAGGATAACTGAATCTCCCCATTTCATCTGTGAATGGAGGTGACTGCAGTTCCCTTTAGATGTTTGTTCTAAGGGTTAAATGAAATAATACGTAGGAGTTTTTGAATAAGGCCTGACTCATACCAAGCCTTCTTATTAAATGTGTAGTCTGGGAATAAGAGCCTAGACAAAATAGAAAAAAAAAAAAATCTGGACCTGGTGCAGTGGCTCGCACTTGTAATCCCAGCACTTTGGGAGGCTGAGATAGCTGAATTGAGCCTAAGAGTTCTAGACCAGCGTGGGCAACGTACTGTGACCTTGTCTCTAAACAAACAAACAAACAAAAACAAAAAAGAAAGAAAGAAAGAATTAGTAGGGTTTAGTGGCATACTCCTGTGGTCCCAGCTACTCAGGAGGCTGCAGTGGGAGGATTGCTTGAGCCTGGGAGGTCAAGACCACAGTGAGCTGAGATTGTGCCATTGCACTCTAGCTTGGGCAACAGAACAAGATCCGGTCTCAAAAAAAAAAAAAAGCCTCAGGATTATTAAGCCATGTATAGCTGATTCATTATTTTAACTTTACAGACAACCACATTTTGCAGTACACGTATTAGTATGATTACACATGAGTTTTTGGGTGCATGCAAATATTATATTAATGGATTTGGACATCAAACCTATTTTGGCAGGCATCCAGATTTCAAAATATTCTGTTACATCCTGACTTTCATTCAATCAAAATTGAACAGTAAAATTCTTCACTGTTCTACTCTGTAAGAAGTCAGGCTAAAAGTAAACCTTGGGTAATTCTCACCAAGAGTTGAATTAGCTGCTGAATATGTTGCATATTGTTTTCAATGCAATGCACTTCCCAAGGTAATTAGCATGAGAAAGAGGATATTTAAAGGAAAGACAGATGGGATTTATAGAAATATTTCAGGAGGTGAGATTTCAGTCAATGTAGCAGGAGAGTGTGCTTGACAGTGGAGCCACCAAGAACCCAGGGTGCATGCCCCTATTGTTATGGGGAGGGGCATGAAATTGGATTAAACATGAGTCAAAAGACTTTTTCACAAATTTTTTCTACAGCTTTTTCTGTGTAACCTTTAAACACACATGTATGCTCCACTTATTAAAATCATCTCCATATATTTTCATACTTGCTAAGTGACTTGTGTGTCCTAACCAAGTTCATGTATGACTAACATTAGAATAGGGGCCATATACTAAGACATACATCAACCAAAAAAAGGTTGGAGGTTTTTCCATCTGAAGACCTGTACAAGATCCAAAAAGAGGCCAGATAAATGGTAAAGGGACTGTAAACTTCTTCATAAACTTATATCCTTATGGATAGTTAGAATTATTCTTGCTCTAGTGAATGCTGTCCTGCCTTGAGAAGTCGTGGAGTTTAGTATTGATTATTCCCAGCATACTCTTGTTTTAAAGTTTTTATTGACCTGATCCACAAGGTTTCTGGCAATAACCAATCTCTGTTGATTTGTCCCTATCTAATAGCACCTGTTCTCTAAGGCTTTTAAAATTAGCACTTACCTTCTTTCTACATGGTAGACATTCTTGTCATTGACTACGTATTAAGGAATGGTTGTCATTTTCAGTATAGTAGAGAGGGCTGGGAAGTAGGTTCGGTGGGGAGACTGGGGCACTGAAAAGAAAGCTCTTCTATTGTAGATTTATGTTTGTTAAGCTTTCTTAAATTCTTAGAATTTCAGGCATATCCATTTGTAACGGTAAATGTGTCACCCACTGCCAGGCTAAATACAGAAAACTCACTTTTATCCAAAACTGATAAAATAAATGTTTTGAATTGTTCTGTTCTGTAATTGATGTGAACAGTATTCTTTTAATGTCTTCTACAAAATAAAAAAAAAAATTTCTAAGTTTATCATGCCATAGTTTATTTAAAAGTTACTAAAATATTCTATAACATTTTTGGAATTGCCAAATGATTTTCAAACTTAATTACATTTTGGGGAGAGGCAACGTGATGTAAGACTGAGAACAAAGTCAAACAGACTTCAGGTTGATTCCTTCCTCTACCATTTACTAGGCAATTTATAATCCCACCAAAACCATTCTTTCGTCTTGAAAAGGGAGAGAATGGTGAGAATGTTGCAATAATTAGAGAATCTATGTGAATGAGTTTTTATTGCATCTGGCTCAAGCTTGAAACCTAATAAGTATTTTCATTCTTAATGCTCTCATGCTTCTAGATCATATGAGAAGGATATTTTCTTCTTTTACAAAGTAAATTTGCATTTATGTTAATGAAAATGCTTAATATGTGTGTGTACACCATTATCAAATATATACACACTATACACACACATATATATATATATGTATGATCTAAATGCTATGGGTCTTTTATAGGTAGATTATTGTAGGGCATTAGATGAAAATGAATTTGTGACAACTTGACTGATTTCTACTATTTTTAGATGAGTGTCTATTTTCACAAAAGCCTTAGAGTCTTGTTTGATGTGTTCATGGTTTAATATTCTCTTTCCAGAAGTTTGGTTCCTAGGAATGATTCACGTAGAAATTCTCTGCATATAGGAACTGGAGATATTATTGAACTGAAATTTAAGAAAAGTTAGTTGAGGCATAATCAAAACCGACTTTACATTTGGGAATGTTCTCCAGCCAAGCTATGTATTATCTAACTTTATATTATTGTAATGTGTCATGCTTACTGGTTTTCTCAGGTCAGGACAAAATAGCTATGTATCAGATTATAAAAGATAGCAAATGAAGAAAAGTGAGGAAAAAAGCTGTTTTTATTATCTTTATCCCCACTCTTTTTGATACCTAAATGAAGATTCAGTTTCTTACTCCATCTGAGAAACTGCTCTGAAAACAGAAATGTGACAAATCTGTATTACATAATCAAGAACTTGAGTGGCAGGCTGCCCTGTGATTTATTTTCAAATAATGGAACAGAGAGACCACTTGAAGTTTCATTAATAATGCTTGTACAGGGAGAAATAGACCTTTCATGTTATTGGAACATGGGTTTACTTTTGGCAAGAATTGAGTAAGTGAAAACTCTGATGTTCATACTTACATTAATCAAATCTCACCTCCAGAAATGGTTTTAATATAAGTTAATGAATGCAAAACATGACTCTTTTTTTCATTTCACATGTTTTAAAACGAGTACTAGAAGTCTTTCGTAAAGCAATTCTTTAAATTGAGGTGTCACAAGTTTGCATTGATAATTCTTCTCTCTTAGACACAGAATAGAAGATGAGGAACTGAGGCAATGTTTGAATAGAGGTAAAAATATATCTTTTTGAGAGGAAAAAAAACTGAAATCCATGAAGGATTCCTCAAATTTAGAATAGGTCATTTGGCAAAATTAGTCTATAATTTAAATTTCCTAGGATCTATGAAATTATGAATAGATTTTCTATCTACCTCACTAGCTTTTAGGGACTTCAAGGGAAAAGACGATACGTTTCACTTGTATGTACCTTTTTAGAATACTATAAAACATAAGTGGTCCAATAAATAAAGTGAACATATTTTGAAGCCATACCCAACATCTTCATCAGGGTTATTTCTTTTTTTCTGATCTTAAGAATTGTGTGTACCCTACTTCTTGACAACCATATTGAGAGTGATAGGCATGTGTGAATTGAACCAGAAGTTGAAATGAAAGAGACTCCCCCTCCTTCACATTTACGAAGGTTGCTTATAATTGCTCCAAAATGAGATTTACTCAACTTTAGGCCACTGTAGCATGATGAGTGGCTCTTTATTACACATTTCTATTTGCTCAGAGTCAGTATCTCTGTATTCCAGGGTGGTACTTTTCATTCCTTCATCTCTCTTTGCATGAATGCCATCTCCAAACCCAAATCCAGTTCCCTCTGCCTCTCTACATTTCTGAGAGCCACCGTCTGTCTAAGAGTTGATTGACTTGCTGACAAAGAATACTTTGATATTGGCTGGGCACGGTGGCTCATGCCTGTAATCTCAGCACTTTGGAAGGCCAAGGCAGGTGGATCACCTGAGGTCAGGAGTTTGAGACCAGGCTAGGCCAACATGGTGAAACCTTGTCTCTACTAAAAATACAAAAATTAGCCAGGTGTGGTGCCACATGCCTATAATCCTAGGTACTCAGGAGGCTGAGGCTGGAGAATTGCTTGAACCCAGGAGGCAGAGGTTGCTGGCAGCCGAGATTGTGCCACTGAACTCCAGCCTGGGTGGCAGAGCGAGGCTCCATCAAAAAAAAAAAAAAAAAAAAGAAAAGAAAAGAAAAGAAAAAGAATAGTTGGATATTGGTAGCAGCATTGCTTTTCTAAATTCTTTCCTTCAAACAGCCATGACATGATAAATGATGATAACATTCAGAGAAACTGTTGTTTCCTGAATGTCACACCTTTGTATTCAAATCAGGAAACAGACAATGGACAGGTGAAGTGACTTGTCTAAGGTCACACTGTTGTTTAGAATTAGAAGCAGTACTTGATTCTGGGTCTCTTTCCATATAGCCATTCCCAGATTCAGCTTCTGATACAAAGCCTTTGGTGGTGTCATGGTGGCACATCTGCCTTCCTTGCCACTTGACATAAGTATAACCTTTTTTTAAAACAATACAAAACAAAACAAAACATGTTTTAAAATGCTTTGTGTCCCTAGGCAAAGCTCATTTGACATTTCTTGATTTCTCCTTTGTGATGTGCTAGTTCTAGGTCAGTGGTCCTTAGACTTTTGGCGCCTGCCTGGCCACCAGACATCACAGAAGTGCATATGCATCTTCTGTACTTTGCCATGGCAAGAGATTACACCCAAAGCCATAATGCCATTCTGAAAGTAAACTGTGAAATTCACTACTCCAATGAAATGGCAGTGCTACCACTACACAAACAGAAGTTGACTTTCTCAAGCTTCCCGTCTTACTCTCAGCATGAATAAGCAACTGCTGCTATCTACACACAGCATTTGAAATTGCAACTCCCAGCAATGTAGTAGCAATTGGGTGAATCCCTCCTAAAGGAGAGATGCTCTTAAAAACTGGGGAATGCATGCAGGTAAATTTTAGAGCTTTCTTGGGACATTAATGGAAACAGCAGACTTCTGATACACTGGGATTCTTGGTAAGAAAGGCTTTTCCCCCGGGCGTAGTGGTGGGTTCCTGTAGTCCCAGCTACTCGGGAGGCTGAGGCAGGAGAATAGCGTGCACCCGGGAGGCGGAGCTTACAGTGAGCCAAGATTGCACCACTGCACTCCAGCCTGGGCGACAGAGTAAGACTCCATCTCAAAAAAAAAAAAAAAAAAAAAAAAAAACATTTCCAGAAGCTGATTATTTGTATTTTCAGAAAGAGTTTTCAGAGCACCAAGTTCCAATACAGAACAGAGAAATGATTATATGCTAAATAAATAAGTCCATGAGAATAATTTTTGAGACACATATAATTATTTTTAGTGGATACACCCGGGGATTTCTATTCATTTAACCTGACTTTAAACCCTAGAACCTTGACATACAACTTACCCAGCCTCGCTGTATCTGATACTTCATCTGAAAATGAAATGATGTTTATTTTTGCAGAACTGTTGTGAGGATCAGCAATGAAATAGGTTTACTATCCAAGAGGTGCTGAAAAATGGTGGTGCTTATTATTTGGTTATTAATATGTGTTGGGTTGTTATACCAGACATAGACAGGGTGATAGAAAATCAAACTATGTTGGATGTTGAAGTTCCCAGAAGTTGGAAACACAGCTTTAAAGCACCTTTTGTCATTGTTTGACATTGGAAGCTTAAGGGCATCTTTGATATTCAACTCCTGTTTTTGTTGATATGCAGATTATGTAGAGTCCTCCTGACTCCAAAGCAAACATGGATTGGGAGTTAGTTAAGAAAATATATGGCATCCGTTTTTATATTTCTTATCACGCAGAGAAGTTGACAAAGTTTATATTTTGAAAATGGAAAACTGAATATGCATTTACTTTTCTGAATTTGTTTTTTTTCCTTTCCCCATCCCCATGGTTAAATTCCATCTCATGCTTATAAAGTACTCTGCATTTGGAGTGCAGCTTCGTTCCTTCTCAGAGCTACAGTTCTTGAGCTGTAACAGTGAATCCAAAAAAGCTAATATGGAATCACAGATGGTGCAAATATTTGAAAATGGGTAAATACAATCTAGGATTAGCTGCTTGGACTCAGAAATGTCAGCTTCACATTGCTTATTGGTCACACAAGGCAATTTTAGTTAAGGAAAACCCAGGACAAAGCCATCATGATATAAAATTGCTGGTTTGAAGATGTGCAGCATAACAAGCCCGTAATTGTTATGTAAACCTCAAAATGAGTCATTCTGTAACAAGAAAAAGATATTTTAGAGAGATCACAAAGCACCAACAGGTTATATAGGGCTAAAAAATTAAGCAAATACCATACAATGTTCCTGTTGTACAGTACCATCTACTGACTTCCATTTACAGCCAATTTTTAAGGAGAAAATATCCATTCTTACGGGTATGTTTTAGGTAGGCACATATTAAATGACCTGAGCATGAGATGCAACAGTCAAATTGCCAGCGTAAAATCTGCAGATGGTAATGATTAGTAACATGCACTGTGGGCTCATAGTTCTGACTCTGAGAGTCTTAAGTAATAGAATCCCATTTTCTTTCCATTATCCTCCTTTAAGATGTACATATATTTTGAATGAGTCTTACAACCGACTATGTGATTAAGTTACCTGGTTTACTGATAAGGTAGTTGAGAACGATAAAGGCTGATTTGCTCGAAATCATACAACTGATCAATTTGGTACAGTAGAAAGAAGAGTTCCTCCTACCTAGGTTAAGAGTTGGTAGAAGGAGCCTCACTCAATTATCAGAATCATAGAAATCATTTTGGATTGTCTATAATGATGTTGATAAAGAAAAAATTGATGAAGAATGTAAGTGGAAAGGTTCCAGCTGGTTTGGGGTTTTATTATTATTTTTGGCAGCAGGTTTAATAAGAAGATGTATTATATAGATTCTATCTGGAAGCAATAAGGTTAACTATCATGGTTTGTGTAAAGTCTGGATTTTCCGCAGTATCTCATTTTCCTGATGAGGTAGAAGAGAGTAGGAAGACCCGTTCCAGATCAGACATGAAGATCTGTAAGACAGTATTGATCCCTTTCAATGTACATGTTTCCAAATAAAAAATTGTGGTTCTCATATAAATATGTAGTGAATATCTGTCAAGAATTTAACTTATTAAAGGAACCATCAAGATGGTAAAGTTGGTTCAAACAGTATTTGAGGAAGAGAGATTTATATAGTCTGAAAAGTAATGGCTTACAAAGTTTACAAAATTAAATACAAAACTGGTTAATATTTAGGCCATAACTTATGTGTTTGTCTTTGATAGCAGACAGAAATTTTTTGGTACTCATATATTTTCTATAATGAACATCTAACTTTATAGACTGTGGGCCTATGTAATAGCAAATAGAGAAAATAGGGTACATTCTCCTAAAATTATATAATCATATGTCGGCTGATTAGATAGTGCCCCAGTTTGACACTGAAAAGATGAATGTATAGTTATACTTGTTTTTATTTACAGTTCTTAAATTGTTTTCTTAACATTCCCAAGCTCAGAAAAATTGTGCAATCTGGGCCTACACTTGATGTCACAGCCAACTTCTTAAGCCATTTTATTAAAGTTTTCTATAAACTCTATGGAGCTTCCAGTGTCAGATTTGATTCACCAGCAGTGAGGTCCTGGAATGCAGCCAGTCAGACAACACTGCTTGTCAGGTTTGTCCCAAGAAATTGATGCAGGTGTCTATGAAGGCTAGAGGAGAAAAATTTGGTAGTCTCAAATAGCTTTTCTTTGGAGAAGATGAGATAGGATTAATTGCACACAAGAAAGTGAAAAACCATTCTTGGAGGATTTAGCAAAATGAGGTTCAGATCAAGCTGCATGGTGGTAGTTGTTCCTAGAGATGGCTACTTTTAGAACCTGCCCTTAGGGAGAAGAGAGATTAACTACCAAAATGGTGTGATTTAAGGCATATCATAAATTTTCATTCCCTTGTGGCTCGCACCCCTGACTGTCAGTGTTCTGAAAAATAGCTCTTCTCATTCATCTGTGTAGCTCCGGATTCTGCCATGACTTCCTTTGTTCCTTTAACTTCTGGCTGGGCAGGGGATATTAACAATTTATGTCTAATTTGTATTCATTTCCTGCTCCGTGATTGCTTGGTATGCTCTGTCTTGAGAACCCATATTTGGGGGCCAGAGAAAATGAGGGCCTTATGAATTTAAGAGGGGTGGGGGAACAGGAAGAAATAAACGTATGAATGGGATTGGGAAACTCAAGAGAGAATCACCACTTGCACATGGGGCAAGCTACTTCCCTTCCCTTGCCCTTTCCTACCAGTGTTAAAAAAAAAAAAAGTAAGTTTACATGAGTACTTCTGTGCAGTGTAAAAAGGGGTTCAACAAATAATTTGGAGTTTAAAAAACTTATTGAATTATTGAACCTTAGTTTCCTAAAATATTTTTTACTTTCTCACAGAAAAGACGAGCACTATTCAATGGTACATACTGGAAAGATGAAAATGTTCTGTATTGGTGTTTTCCAATATGATAACCACCAGCTACACATGGCGATCATGTTAAACACTTGAATTGTGACAGTGACACTGAAGAATTGTATTTGTAATTTTACTTAATTTTAATTAACTTAAGCTTAAGTAGCTGTATGTGGCTAGGGCTGCTATATTACAGAATCAGTTTTAGAACACTATCCAAACTTTAATGTGGGTATGAATCACTTGGGGATGTTGCTGAAAAACAGATTCTAGTCCAGTGAATGTGAGGTGGGGTCCAAGATTCTGCATTTATAGCAGGTGCCCAGATGATGCCTAGTCTGTGGACCACACTCTGAGAAGTAAGGCTTTATTTCTCAAAAGCAAGGATTCTCTAATCCTAATTTATATCTTTAGCCAGGCTGACACTTGTCCTAGAAGATGAGTCGGATGAGCCTGTAGCAAAATTACAAAATATGACTTTCAGATTATAAAAAGAAAAGAATTTCAGTGATGAAATTATTGGTATTTTTATTATTGACAGTAGCTAAAATTTTGAGTCTATACTATTTATATATATATTGTATATTTATATTTTATACATTTTATAAAATTTTTAAAATATATTTATATATAAATATGTCAATTTATATATACACATTTTATATTTACAATATTTGTATATTTATATTATGTAATACAATCATCATTTGCTTAAATTTTATTTAATCCTCACCATAACCTTATGTAATTGATTCCACTTTTATTCCAGTTTTGCAAATGAGGATCTGAGGTTTATTAAAGTTAAGAGACTCCCAAGACTGCACAGGTAGTAAATGCAGGAGTTGTCTTTTGATCACATACAGTCATACATACTATAATAACCATCAACTTCTTTCCTCTTATTAAGTGGAGGCCAATGATTTCCCACTTGTGGCTAATCAATAAATCATATTTGATTCTTTCTACAAATGATAATAGTAAGAGCCATACTAGTAGTTGTAGTAGTAATGCTCACTAGAACTCTGTGTACAAGTTAGTACTGTCATCCTCACTTTAAAGATGAGGAAATTGAGGTTCAGAGAGGGAACCTCTTTGATTACATGATTTGATTATGACCACAGAACGTGTAGGTGGCAGAACCGGGTTTTGAACCTGGATTGTCTGCCTCTGGAGTCCATGCCCTTGTCTATTTCAGTAGACAGTTTCTCATGTGTTCAGTGAGCACCTGCTCTCTTAGGCAATGTGCTCTGAGCATGGCTACGGCCTTCTGTATATACAACTGAAAATGGAGTTTACTTTGAAAATTTTAATCCTGTATAATTTTATGTCTATCAAAAATATTTTAAGACAAAAAGTCACTCTTTATTGTCCAAAATGTATAATTTAGTTTGTATCATCTTTGAAGCCAATTTTTAAATTCGTTTGTCATCTATGAAGCTGACTTTTTAATTGTGCATATTTAGTTTTAGATCTTACCTCCACTTTTTTATTAGTGAAGAACTGGTGAGCACTGTAAGATGTGTACATGTATGTGTGTGTTTATGTGTATATATTAATGTAAATTTTACAGTTTAGAAAAACTTAAAATTGTCCTCCTTGTCTCCCATAATGAACTTGAGCAACAAATTGGCTTCATCATTTTATGAAAGAGAAGGTGAATACTTTGCTCCCGGTTTTTCAGTAACCTAAACATCTGATTTAAGCGAAAGTTTTCAGAGGTCTTTGTCGTTTTGTTTAGTTCTGCAGTCAGTGCTAACAGAGTCTATTTTTTTCACTTCCAATTTTAAATAAAACACACAATCTTCTTTAATTTCTGAATAACATATTCATGTAGGTCACACATCAAATATTACACAAATATATACAGTGGAATGTCTCCTTCCCAGAGTTGTTCCCCAGCTGTGCAGTTCCTCATTCTATCATTCTTTTGATAGGTAATCACTAATATTATTTTCATTTCTTTCTTCCAGAGAAATGTTTGTAGTTTCAAGCTAGTCTAGATGCATTCTTTACCTCTCCTTTTATAAAAATGTTAGCAGACATGTTTATTTTAAAGTGCATAACATTGCTTTTTTTTGTTTTGTTTTGTTTTTGTTTTTTCTTTCTTTTTTTTTTTTTTTTTTTTGAGACAGAGTCTTGCTCTGTGGCCCAGGCTGGAGTACAGTGTTGCGATCTTGGCTCACTGCAAGCTCTGCCTCCCGGGTTCATGCCATCCTCCTGCCTCAGCCTCCTGAGTAGCTGGGACTATAGGTGCCCACTACCACGCCTAGCTAATTTTTTGTATTTTTAGAAGAGACGGGGATTCACTGCATTAGCCAGGATGGTCTCGATCTCCTGACCTCGTGATCCACCTGCCTCGGCCTCCCAAAGTGACATTGCTTTTTTTGATAAAAATCTTGATATTATCAAAATAGACCCTCTAAAAGTTGGCTTCTTTAAAAAATGTTCCTCCTTTTTTCATGATGAATTAGATATTATGTGTCTCATAAACTGATAAGTGATAGCCAGTCTTGGTGCAGGTGTGTTTACTGTGCCCTTGCCTACATACAGAAGGGAAGAGTAATGCTCTCCACACATTGCCTGACAAAGAGTAGGTGCTCATTAAACACCTGAGACACTGTCTACTGGAGTAGACAAGGGCGTGGACTCTAGGGGCAGACAATCCAGGTTCAAAACCCGGTTCTGCCACCTAGAAGTCATGTGGCCCTAGTCAAATTACTTTCCTTCTCTGAACCTCAGTTTCCTCATCTTCAAAATGAGAACAACAGACTAACTTGCACACAGTGTTCTAATGAACATTATTACTACAACGACTACTATGAATACCACTACTGTCATCTGTGGAAGAGAGTGGCTACTTTACTGGTCAACCACAATCAGCAAATCATTGGCCTCAATTTAATAAAGAAAATAAATTGATGGTTATTATGGTATGTATGATTGCATGTAACCTAAAGATAACTACTGCATTTATTAGCTGTTCTGTATTGGGTATCCCTTAACCTCTCTGAACCTCAGCTCCCCATTAGCAAAACTGGAATAAAAGTATTCGATATGTTGGCATCCACTTCAATGCTATATCTGTGTGTGTGTGTATGAATATGTACGTATATATACATTTATTTATATACATGCTTTCCAACTTAGGATGGGGTTAGGTCCTGACATAACCATTGTAAATCAAAAATATCATCGGGTCAAAAATACATCATAAATTGAAACTATCATAAGTTCCTCTACCTATTATGGGATTGTGGTTTCTACTGGATGTGTATGGCTTTCACACCATGGTGAAGCCAAACCATCATAATCGAGGGACCATCTAGATAGCATTGGTCTACATATGTTAATGGGGGTCTTAACAAATTAAAAGTAGAAAAGCTTCCTCCTTATCCCCAGCATTAGACTCAAGTATGTATCCCAGCTTTTGCATATTTTAATAAGTTGAAAATAATTAATGAGCCTTTCCTAGTAGATGGATAAAAGAAAAGGGCTATTATTGAAATATTCTGAAACACAATTCTATACCTTATAAGATATTCATGTTAAGGAAACAATAAAATAATATTTAGAAATTTTAATGTAGAATTGAACAAGTTCTCTCTATTTTCTTTTATAATAAGAAAGATATTATATTCCTGGATGTTTGAATGACGCTGTGAAGTCTAAAGGCTAGTAATGGACATAATCCAGCATTATTAAAATGTTGTTTCTGTATTATTATTAAAAAATATAGAGACTCTGAATACATGATAATGAATACATGGTGTGCTTACATTTTCTTATATACTGTGGGATAAGCATAATTTGAGAAATGAGAGGCATTTCTTTAAAAAATAGACTGTGCTTCATTCACCTGTCTTAGCCTAAAAAGGCTATATGTTGCTGTCAGTCACAGCAAATCACCCTCTCAGTGAATAAGAAGGAGAATAACAATAGCTGAGGTAAGGATAGAAGACCTTAGCCTTTGCAGAATTCTTTTATGTTTGCAAAGAAAAATTACCTCAATAAATTATAAGCTTATGGATTTTTGTGTTAACTCCTCATATACTGAGGAAGCTAAGAATTATTCTAAACTTGGCAAATTTATTTGGTCAAAACATTCCCCTCTATTCCATCAAGTAGCAATGGAATTTAACAAACTCACCAGGAAGAAAAATAGCAGCATTGAAATGTTTTATTGATCCATAAGGATAACCAGCTCTACCAAGATTCCAAACCATTTCACAGAAGGAATTTTTAGTTAAAATATTCTTAACAATAGGAATCTATCCTTCCTTCTCCCCACCCCACAAATACCCAGAGGATGATTCTGCCTCCCTGTGTCCTTATTGTTTCATCCCACCTAGGTCTTTTGTCCTTGCGATAGTTTGCTGAGAATAATGGTTTCCAGTTTCATCCATGTCCCTACAAAGGACATGAACTCATCATTTTTCATGGCTGCATAGTATTCCATGGTGTATATGTGCCACATTTTCTTAATCCAGTCTATTGTTGTTGGACATTTGGGTTGGTTCCAAGTCTTTGCTATTGTGAATAGTGCCGCAATAAACATAGGTGTGCATGTGTCTTTATAGCAGCATGATTTATAGTCCTTTGGGTATATACCCAGTAATGGGATGGCAGGGTCAAATGGTATTTCTAGTTCTAGATCCCTAAGGAATTGCCACACTGACTTCCACAATGGTTGAACTAGTTTACAGTCCCACCAACAGTGTAAAAGTGTTTCTATTTCTCCACATCCTCTCCAGCACCTGTTGTTTCCTGACTGTTTAATGATCACCATTCTAACTGGTGTGAGGTGGTATCTCACTGTGGTTTTGATTTGCATTCCTCTGATGGCCAGTGATGATGAGCATTTTTTCATGTGCTTTTTGGCTGCATAAATGTCTTCTTTTGAGAAGTGTCTGTTCTTATCCTTTGCCCACTTTTTGATGGGGTTGTTTGTTTTTTTCTTGTAAATTTGTTTGAGCTCATTGTAGATTCTGGATATTAGCCCTTTGTCAGATGAGTAGGTTGCGAAAATTTTCTCCCATTCTGTAGGTTCCCTGTTCACTCTGATGGTAGTTTCTTTTGCTGTGCAGAAGCTCTTTAGTTTAATTAGATCCCATTTGTCAATTTTGGCTTTTGTTGCATTGCTTTTGGTGTTTTAGACATGAAGTCCTTGCCCATGCCTATGTCCTGAATGGCATTGCCTAGGTTTTCTTCTAGAGTTTTTATGGTTTTAGGTCTAAGATGTAAGTCTTTAATCCATCTTGAATTAATTTTTGTATAAGGTGTAAGGAAGGGATCCAGTTTCAGCTTTCTACATGTGGCTAGCCAGTTTTCCCAGCACCATTAATTAAACAGGGAATCCTTTCCCCATTGCTTGTTTTTGTCAGGTTTGTCAAAGATCAGATGGTTGTAGATGTGCGGCATTATTTCTGAGGACTCTGTTCTGTTCCATTGATCTATATCTCTGTTTTGGTGCCAGTACCATGCTGTTTTGGTTACTGTAGCCTTGTAGTATAGTTTGAAGTCAGGTAGCGTGATGCCTCCAGCTTTGTTCTTTTGGCTTAGGATTGACTTGGTGATGTGGGCTCTTTTTTGGTTCCATATGAACTTTAAAGTAGTTTTTTCCAGTTCTGTGAAGAAAGTCATTGGTAGCTTGATGGGGATGGCATTGAATCTATAAATTACCTTGGGCAGTATGGCCATTTTCACGATATTGATTCTTCCAACCCATGAGCATGGAATGTTCTTCCATTTGTTTGTATCCTCTTTTATTTCATTGAGCAGTGGTTTGTAGTTCTCCTTGAAGAGGTCCTTCACATCCCTTGTAAGTTGGATTCCTGGGTATTTTATTCCCTTTGAAGCAATTGTGAATGGGAGTTCACTCATGATTTGGCTCTCTGTTTGTCTGTGATTGGTGTATAAGAATGCTTGTGATTTTTGTACATTGATTTTGTATCCTGAGACATTGCTGAAGTTGCTTATCAGCTTAAGGAGATTTTGGGCTGAGACGATGGGGTTTTCTAGATATACAATCATGTCATCTGCAAACAGGGACAATTTGACTTCCTCTTTTCCTAATTGAATACCCTTTATTTCCTTCTCCTGCCTCATTGCCCTGGCCAGAACTTCCAACACTATGTTGAATAGGAGTGGTGAGAGAGGGCATCCCTGTCTTGTGCCAGTTTTCAAAGGGAATGCTTCCAGGTTTGCCCATTCAGTATGATATTGGCTGTGGGTTTGTCATAGATAGCTCTTATTATTTTGAGATACGTCCTATCAATACCTAATTTATTGAGAGTTTTTAGCATGAAGCGTTGTTGAATTTTGTCAAAGGCCTTTTCTGCATCTATTGAGATAATCATATGGTTTTTGTCTTTGTTTCTGTTTATATGCTAGATTACATTTATTGATTTGCCTATGTTGAATCAGCCTTGCATCTCAGGGATGAAGCCCACGTGATTATAGTGGATAAGCTTTTTGATGTGCTGCTGGATTCAGTTTGCCAGTATTTTATTGAGGATTTTTGCATCAATGTTCATCAAGGATATTGGTCTAAAATTCTCTTTTTTGATTCTGTCTCTGCCAGGCTTTGGTATCAGGATGATGCTGACCTCCTAAAATGAGTTAGGGAGGATTCCCTCTTTTTCTATTGATTGGAATAGTTTCAGAAGAAATGGTACCAGTTCCTCCTTGTACCTCTGGTAGAATTCGGCTGTGAATCCATCAGGTCCTGGACTTTTTTTGGTTGGTAAGCTATTGATTATTGCCACAATTTCAGAGCCTGTTATTGGTCTATTCAGAGATTCAACTTCTTCCTGGTTTAGTCTTGGGAGGGTGTATGTGTCAAGGAATTTATCCATTTCTTCTAGATTTTCTAGTTTATTTGTGTAGAGGTGTTTGTAGTATTCTGTGATGGTAGTTTGTATTTCTGTGGGATCTGTGGTGATATCCCCTTTATCATTTTTTATTGTGTCTATTTGATTCTTCTCTCTTTTTGTCTTTATTAGTCTTGCTAGCAGTCTATCAATTTTGTTGATCTTTTCAAAAAACCAGCTCCTGGATTCATTAATTTTTTGAAGAGATTTTTGTGTCTCTATTTCCTTCAGTTTTGCTCTGACGTTAGTTATTTCTTGCCTTCTGCTAGCTTTGAATGCGTTTGCTCTTGCTTTTCTAGTTCTTTTAATTGTGATGTTAGGGTGTCAATTTTGGATCTTTCCTGTTTTCTCTTGTGGGTATTTAGTGCTATAAATTGCCCTCTACACACTGCTTTGAATGTGTCCCAGAGATTCTGGTATGTTGTGTCTTTGTTCTCGTTGGTTTCCAAGAACATCTTTATTTCTGCCTTTATTTCGTTATGAAACCAGTAGTCATTCAGGAGCAGGTTGTTCAGTTTCCATGTAGTTGAGTGGTTTTGATTGAGTTTCTTAATCTTGAGTTCTAGTTTGATTGCACTGTGGTCTGAGAGACAGTTTGTTATAATTTCTGTTCTTTTACATTTGCTGAGGAGTGCTTTACTTCCAACTATGTGGTCAATTTTGGAATAGGTATGGTGTGGTGCTGAAAAGAAGGTATATTCTGTTGATTTGGGGTGGAGAGTTCTGTAGATGTGTATTAGGTCCGCTTGGTGCAGAGCTGAGTTCAATTCCTGGGTATC
>NW_026652299.1:20979321-21220166 GCF_009828535.3 Hylobates moloch
GTTGTTGGACATTTGGGTTGGTTCCAAGTCTTTGCTATTGTGAATAGTGCCGCAATAAACATAGGTGTGCATGTGTCTTTATAGCAGCATGATTTATAGTCCTTTGGGTATATACCCAGTAATGGGATGGCAGGGTCAAATGGTATTTCTAGTTCTAGATCCCTAAGGAATTGCCACACTGACTTCCACAATGGTTGAACTAGTTTACAGTCCCACCAACAGTGTAAAAGTGTTTCTATTTCTCCACATCCTCTCCAGCACCTGTTGTTTCCTGACTGTTTAATGATCACCATTCTAACTGGTGTGAGGTGGTATCTCACTGTGGTTTTGATTTGCATTCCTCTGATGGCCAGTGATGATGAGCATTTTTTCATGTGCTTTTTGGCTGCATAAATGTCTTCTTTTGAGAAGTGTCTGTTCTTATCCTTTGCCCACTTTTTGATGGGGTTGTTTGTTTTTTTCTTGTAAATTTGTTTGAGTTCATTGTAGATTCTGGATATTAGCCCTTTGTCAGATGAGTAGGTTGCGAAAATTTTCTCCCATTCTGTAGGTTCCCTGTTCACTCTGATGGTAGTTTCTTTTGCTGTGCAGAAGCTCTTTAGTTTAATTAGATCCCATTTGTCAATTTTGGCTTTTGTTGCATTGCTTTTGGTGTTTTAGACATGAAGTCCTTGCCCATGCCTATGTCCTGAATGGCATTGCCTAGGTTTTCTTCTAGGGTTTTTATGGTTTTAGGTCTAAGATGTAAGTCTTTAATCCATCTTGAATTAATTTTTGTATAAGGTGTAAGGAAGGGATCCAGTTTCAGCTTTCTACATGTGGCTAGCCAGTTTTCCCAGCACCATTAATTAAACAGGGAATCCTTTCCCCATTGCTTGTTTTTGTCAGGTTTGTCAAAGATCAGATGGTTGTAGATGTGCGGCATTATTTCTGAGGACTCTGTTCTGTTCCATTGATCTATATCTCTGTTTTGGTGCCAGTACCATGCTGTTTTGGTTACTGTAGCCTTGTAGTATAGTTTGAAGTCAGGTAGCGTGATGCCTCCAGCTTTGTTCTTTTGGCTTAGGATTGACTTGGTGATGTGGGCTCTTTTTTGGTTCCATATGAACTTTAAAGTAGTTTTTTCCAGTTCTGTGAAGAAAATCATTGGTAGCTTGATGGGGATGGCATTGAATCTATAAATTACCTTGGGCAGTATGGCCATTTTCACGATATTGATTCTTCCAACCCATGAGCATGGAATGTTCTTCCATTTGTTTGTATCCTCTTTTATTTCATTGAGCAGTGGTTTGTAGTTCTCCTTGAAGAGGTCGTTCACATCCCTTGTAAGTTGGATTCCTGGGTATTTTATTCTCTTTGAAGCAATTGTGAATGGGAGTTCACTCATGATTTGGCTCTCTGTTTGTCTGTGATTGGTGTATAAGAATGCTTGTGATTTTTGTACATTGATTTTGTATCCTGAGACATTGCTGAAGTTGCTTATCAGCTTAAGGAGATTTTGGGCTGAGACGATGGGGTTTTCTAAATATACAATCATGTCATCTGCAAACAGGGACAATTTGACTTCCTCTTTTCCTAATTGAATACCCTTTATTTCCTTCTCCTGCCTCATTGCCCTGGCCAGAACTTCCAACACTATGTTGAATAGGAGTGGTGAGAGAGGGCATCCCTGTCTTGTGCCAGTTTTCAAAGGGAATGCTTCCAGGTTTGCCCATTCAGTATGATATTGGCTGTGGGTTTGTCATAGATAGCTCTTATTATTTTGAGATACGTCCTATCAATACCTAATTTATTGAGAGTTTTTAGCATGAAGGGTTGTTGAATTTTGTCAAAGGCCTTTTCTGCATCTATTGAGATAATCATATGGTTTTTGTCTTTGGTTCTGTTTATATGCTGGATTACATTTATTGATTTGCCTATGTTGAATCAGCCTTGCATCTCAGGGATGAAGCCCACGTGATTATAGTGGATAAGCTTTTTGATGTGCTGCTGGATTCAGTTTGCCAGTATTTTATTGAGGATTTTTGCATCAATGTTCATCAAGGATATTGGTCTAAAATTCTCTTTTTTGATTCTGTCTCTGCCAGGCTTTGGTATCAGGATGATGCTGACCTCCTAAAATGAGTTAGGGAGGATTCCCTCTTTTTCTATTGATTGGAATAGTTTCAGAAGGAATGGTACCAGTTCCTCCTTGTACCTCTGGTAGAATTCGGCTGTGAATCCATCAGGTCCTGGACTTTTTTTGGTTGGTAAGCTATTGATTATTGCCACAATTTCAGAGCCTGTTATTGGTCTATTCAGAGATTCAACTTCTTCCTGGTTTAGTCTTGGAGGGTGTATGTGTCAAGGAATTTATCCATTTCTTCTAGATTTTCTAGTTTATTTGTGTAGAGGTGTTTGTAGTATTCTGTGATGGTAGTTTGTATTTCTGTGGGATCTGTGGTGATATCCCCTTTATCATTTTTTATTGTGTCTATTTGATTCTTCTCTCTTTTTGTCTTTATTAGTCTTGCTAGCAGTCTATCAATTTTGTTGATCTTTTCAAAAAACCAGCTCCTGGATTCATTAATTTTTTGAAGAGATTTTTGTGTCTCTATTTCCTTCAGTTTTGCTCTGACGTTAGTTATTTCTTGCCTTCTGCTAGCTTTGAATGCGTTTGCTCTTGCTTTTCTAGTTCTTTTAATTGTGATGTTAGGGTGTCAATTTTGGATCTTTCCTGTTTTCTCTTGTGGGTATTTAGTGCTATAAATTGCCCTCTACACACTGCTTTGAATGTGTCCCAGAGATTCTGGTATGTTGTGTCTTTGTTCTCGTTGGTTTCCAAGAACATCTTTATTTCTGCCTTTATTTCGTTATGAAACCAGTAGTCATTCAGGAGCAGGTTGTTCAGTTTCCATGTAGTTGAGTGATTTTGATTGAGTTTCTTAATCTTGAGTTCTAGTTTGATTGCACTGTGGTCTGAGAGACAGTTTGTTATAATTTCTGTTCTTTTACATTTGCTGAGGAGTGCTTTACTTCCAACTATGTGGTCAATTTTGGAATAGGTATGGTGTGGTGCTGAAAAGAAGGTATATTCTGTTGATTTGGGGTGGAGAGTTCTGTAGATGTGTATTAGGTCCGCTTGGTGCAGAGCTGAGTTCAATTCCTGGGTATCTTTGTTAACTTTCTGTCTCGTTGATCTGTCTAATGTTGACAGTGCGGTGTCAAAGTCTCCCATTATTATTGTGTGGGAGTCTAAGTCTCTTTGTAGGTCTCTCAGGACTTGCTTTACGAATCTGGGTGCTCCTGTATTGGGTGCATATATATTTAGGATAGTTAGCTCTTCTTGTTGAATTGATCCCTTTACCATTATGTAATGGCCTTCTTTGTCTCTTTTGATCTTTGTTGGTTTAAAGTCTATTTTATCAGAGACTAGGATTGCAACTCCTGCCTTTTTTGTTTTCCATTTGCTTGGTAGATCTTCCTCCATCCCTTTATTTTGAGCCTATGTGTGTCTCTGCACGTGAGATGGGTTTCCTGAATACAGCACACTGATGGGTCTTGACTCTTTATCCAATTTGCCAGTCTGTGTCTTTTAATTGGAGCATTTAGCCCATTTACATTTAAAGTTAATATTGTTATGTGTGAATTTAATCCTGTCATTATGAAGTTAGCTGGTTATTTTGCTCGTTAGTTGATGCAGTTTCGAAACATGTAGTTGTTAATGCTTCTAGGAAGTCAAGCTACTGAATGGAAAGTGGTTTTTAGAGTTCAGATTAGGCCTTAATCTTTGATGTCCTGCTGGGAATATTAGGAGATGTATAGGCATGGTTGAAGAGAGGTACATTGATAGATATCAACTAGAACTGTGATAAATTTTTCAAGAATCTTTTAAGTAACCCAGACAGAAAAGGTACATGAAATGTTACCAGGCAGATTCCTGATTTCATATTATGAATACTGAATAGGTATCACTTAAAATAAATTTTAATCAGTCACTAATTACATATGCGTACCTAAAATTTGGGTAATGGTACCATTTGATTCTATCATAAGGAATCAAGCCTCTTGTGTGTTATAATCCAGGATCTTTAGGTCAAACCTCTTGCTTTTGTGAATTAACCTGGAAATCCTGTCAGATCTTCTAATTACGGTGATATAGGGCAGTTTAATAGGAAGTCAGGAATCCCTTTGCCTCTGACATTTCAGTGTTTGGTGGAGTACCAAGCTCTCTGTTTCACCAGCTACTGAAGAGTCTTATGACATACCCAATGGATGAATTATAAGTTATGCCCCTGAATACATCTAACCTTGACATCCTGTCACTAGAAATGTGCATATGTATATAGACACCCACACTGATGCTCCAAGGAAATGTTTCTAGATTGAAGGGGTGGGAGTGGGGATGAAAAAAAGTCCTTTCTCCTTATCTATCTCAATGTCCATGGAGGTAACTATTTATAATGGAAGGACTGAGGGTAACCCCAAGAACTCTTGATTATAATGACACTCTCTCCCTCCCTCCCTGCCTCCCTCCCTCCTTGCCTCTCTCCCTTCCTGCCTTCCTTTTTTAAGCAAAAAAGCAACAGGAAATAAAGAAGTGAGTAAAAGTTGTCTCTTTTCCTGAAAATATACATCACTTAGTAAACACATCTCACCCCTATTTTGATTTGTGAATAAGGACAACTTAAAAGCTGTCTTCTAATATGAAACAACACCTTAACGCTAAGACCTTGCAAGATGCATCTGTTCTTTTTATCCTGGACATTAAGAAATAATTTACAGAGAAACAGTTTGGGTGTGAAAATACTTAAAATGAACAACTTTCATTGTCTTTTAAGAAATCATGATGGAAGTTCTGGTGAATGTCTGTG
The DNA here is from genome assembly GCF_009828535.3 of Hylobates moloch. Classification (NCBI taxonomy): domain Eukaryota; kingdom Metazoa; phylum Chordata; class Mammalia; order Primates; family Hylobatidae; genus Hylobates; species Hylobates moloch. The sequence goes on from NW_026652299.1 coordinate 20,984,175, forward strand.
CTAACCTGAAGATATTGAGAAAGTATTTTAGGCAGATTCTGTTTTATCTATTACTTCATATCATATCACTCCATTATTTGGTGGCTTAAAACAACCATTTTGTTTCTCATTATTCTGTTGGTCAGGAGTTCAGGTGGCTTGGTGGGCAGTGCTTCTGGTCCAAGTGTGTTGTTTATCTTGACTGTATTCATCCGGTAGCTGGAAGGTCAGGAAGACTTCACTCATATGTCTTGTATATTGGTGCTTTTTCATATGATCTCTCTTTCTCCACATGGGTAATTTGAACTTCTTCATAGCATGGGTCCTAGCATCTCTTACCAGGAAGTTGCCTTCTAAAAGGGATTATTCCAAGTACCGAGGGAAAAAAACCCCTGCAGATCTCTTAAGAATCAACCTTAGGAGTTATGGAGCCTCTTTTCTGCCACATTTCCTTGGTCAAAGCAGGACACAGGAGCAGCCCAAATACCAAAGGAGGAAAAATGAATTTCTTGTTTCCATAAGAGAAATGTTAAGGACTGTGCAGTCATCTCGGATCCACCACAGACTGTCATTGGCCAAAACAACAGAACTGTATCTGGATACAGGCATTCACTATAATAGGAGCATGTGGATGATTTAAGAATGTTTGAATGTTGGAAATATTATAAGGATAAAAGCGATGTCATGATGTCAGTGCTGTATTCAGCCATAATTTTTCAACACATACCGTTAGCCATAATCTATCAACACATGCAGACAAGTTATAATTTATAGAAAACAGTCTTTCATGTGCAATGATGCTTAAAAAGATAAGAATTTACATTTTCACTGTAAAATAGAAATAAATATAAAGCAATCACCTTTATATAGATGTAGTTATAAAATATATTCATTTGAGAATAAATCTAATGTACCGCTTGGTTGAAAAAGATGGTATATTCTAAATAATCTTTTAGCTTCAGGGAAATTATGACCATCTAGAGTAATTTTGTGTCAAAAATTAAAATATACAGCTAGACTTCTCAGAAGATGTATATTTTAAGGAAGGGACAAGTACACAGAAGTTGGTTATTATGGCCACAAAGATACTTTAATTCTGAGATATAATTACGTTAATGAATTCTGCCACTGTGAAATCCTTGATGTTGTCACATTTCAGGCTGGAAAAAGCAATTCATCTGGAATTGGTGGGATTCCAAAGATTTCACAGAAGAAAGCTTTTTCAGATGGGTGGAGGAATAATCAGGGAAAACAGTCTTTGGGGTTATCAGGAATATAATGTAATTCTCTATGAAATATCTTTCTAAAATTATTCCAGCCCCTCTTTGGGCATTAACAGTGCATGAAAGTATCCTGTTCTCAGTGATCTAACCTTTTTAAAGGTACTCCAATGCAAAGGACTTTAATGCAAAGTGTAGATACTCCTTTCTATGGAATATAACCCTAGTTATGACAAATTTCTCCTTTATTCACTCCTTGGAATAAGTGAAGGTGATTTAACTCAGAGGGGAAGGTAGGGAAGCTATTTCAGAAGGAAGATACCTCCCTAGCCTGAATGATGGGGGTTACCTTTCCTTTGCTTCCCACTCCTCCACATTGCCTGTTTTGCTTAAAGTACGACTTCGTCCCTTTTTCTTCTTTTGTTGCCATGGTTTATTGGAATGTAGGAACCAAGATGTTCTGAGTGGTAAACTTAGCTCCACTACCTGAGTAGGGTGGTGTGGCATACACCCACCCCATGGACAACAGGCTGCTGGGAGTCCTTTTTGGAAACGTAAAATATTTACACACACACACACACACACACATGTGCACACACACATGCACACAGAGGCACGCACATTAACTAAGGGAAAAATTTTACTTGAACACTTACCTTGAAATAGTAAGTCTCATAGAACTAATTGTGGCCAGATTTTAACTCACTCTTTCTTATTCAAAGCAGAAAAGAACATAGAGGAAAATTATCTACTGCTGTAACGTGATGGTTTTGTACTCCAAAATGAACATGAGAATGTTCATTCATTTTTTAGAGATAGTTTTTTTATTCACACTATAAAGTTTGTGAAAAAAAAAAATGTCATTCTTCCAAACTGGTTCTGACCTGTGGAATTTGGGAGTAAAGCCATGTGTGCATTTTAAGCATTCCTACCTTGGTGCTTTGGGTTAAATGCCCCCCAGCGGTCATCCAATATAACCTTTTTCTTGCCTCCCTCAGGGTTTGAAATTACCTGTTTACTGGCGTCTCTCCAAATGCCTACACATTTCTTGAGGGCAGGGACTGTACTTTCTTCATTTTGAATCATCAGTGAAGAGTTTCAAAAAATATGTGTGAATTTGCATTTGTAGTAGAAGTGCTTTGAAGAAAAGAGAGTTTGACATTTAGGAGAGGGTTCCCTGGCAATCTTTATTAAGTTGATTGGTATTTATAATATCTTCCAGTCTGTGGATCAGTTTAAGGGTATGCTACGCTAGTAAATCTGATAAAGTCAGAGTGATCTTAGATTGACAGGTGGAATAAATAATTAGACTTTTGGTATATAACTCTCACAGAGAAAATCTAGAGTGAGTTGATGCACAGTTGAAGGAAAAGAGCTCTAAAAGCTATTTCGAAAGAGCTTTTTAAAAATTAGGAAGAGCAAGCAAGGAGAAGCGGAATCCAGAGGATAGTAGGATGTCAGAGGGCTGTGTTTCATGTGGGCCTCTAAGTGTCCATGGAAAGAATGCTAGTTGCAGAGTTCCTGGGGGAAATAGGAGGTGAGGTGCACAAGCCAAACTAACAGGCCAGAGTGTTTTGTTTGCAACATTAGTTTTAATTTTAAATACAGCCAGTTTCTTTGGGCTCGCAGCCCAGACAGGGAGAGGGAATAGGGAACTCAATGACTTCTTGAATAAACAATTGCAAGAAAGTCTGTAAAACCCAATGACACCAATAATGACCCCACGAGCTACGGCCTGATCCCGTGGGAGATTATGGGTCAAAATAAAAAGTTAGTATTTTAAACGTGCGTTCAGTCATCTGAATGATATAAACTTTAGCTATTATTATTATTTCTTCACTATCACATAATTTATCAAGTGGAATTCTTTTGCTGCCTAATGAAGATGATTTGTGCACTTGAGCTGACCCTGTATTGTATTGGACTTTTACAAGACAATGGCAGCAGCAGCCGGGGATGCAACAAGAGTCACATTCGCTTTGGAGGCTGCCCTTGAGGAATGGCGCCATTTTTCACAACTGCACAGAAGTCATCTCTAGGACAGCTGCAGCAGGCAAAGCCAAGCCGGCTATAATTAATGACCCAGGCTAATATTGGTCTTTGACGTTCTTGGATGTTAATAAATGTTAGATAAGAAAAGCAGCTATTTATCTCTTTGCCCAATACACCTTCAAACATTTGTACAGGAGATAGTTACCCTAATGTAAACATTTGCAGCCTCACATATTGTCGGGATCTCTGAACTGTGACTGTTGACAGCAGGTTGCCTTAAGTAATTGCAATGAGACAGAATAATCTAGTAGAAGCTATTGTCATCCTAAGTAATATTTTCCTGAGAAACAGTTATGAAAAATGAATAATAGCATTTAGTAATGCATAATGTGAGAGTCAAGAAGAATATTGAAGACAAAGGATACAATCATCATTGCTTGAGGAAAACTAAATTTATATAGCTGTCTTTTGTTGTTATGTTAATCAAATTATAAAATAAGCAATAGTAGGAGAATAGCATTGCTGTGTTATAAAATTATTTTTAGAATTAGATTAGCTCTGTAACATGAGATGGATCACAGTGAGATTATACCTCATGAGTACTCAACTCTTATAAACACTACAATGACATTGTTAAATATTCCATGCTTAAAACGCACAGCACGTTAACTCCTTTATTTCAGGGGTTCGCTTTTACAGTTAGAGAAGGTTTTTTCTTTTTTTTTTTTTTTTAACTATTAGACTATATGCATACGATGTATTACAGGTGCCTGTGACTTGCTCTAAAAATGTTGGAAGCTGAACTGCATCACATTCTTGAGGGAGAACTTAATGTCAAGAATGTAAATTTGCAACACCCATTAATGTATATTTAGAGCATTTCAACAAAGAAATACATTTAGTGACAAAAGTTTTAAAGTATTACAGAAGAGTCAGAACTAAAAAATAACTCATGGAATTTTAATGTACCATTTTACCAAATGTCCTTAAAAATGATGAGTACTTTCAAAAGTAAAAAAGTATATAAAATTTAAGTTATTATTGTCAAGAAAAATTTTATGTCAATCTATATTAAGACCGCAAGTTTGTTAATTTTGGAGGAAAACTGCATTAAGAGTGTATGGATATTTTAGGATAATGATGAAAATAATCCAAGAGAAAATAACGTAAGTATAGATATTTAATGATATTCAATTGGGCATAGATGGATGTGGCTCTAATTCAGTGTGGCAGGAACTCCAGAAAGCTAATTTTAACAAAAGAATGTAATCTGAACAATATTAAACATGTAGGTCACTGTATTTAGAGATAGTCACTATAATTTTAAACCTATTAGTAAAGGTTGTAATGCAAGTATATTGTAGTAGAGTTCTCCAGGAATTACTTTCACTTCTCTCCTGAAAAATATTAAAAATACCTTCAAAGATAAAGCTGATTACAGCATAATAAAGCAACTCATTACCCCCTCTACTTCATAATAAATACACCCCACATTATTGTGTTAGATATGAGTTTCACAAAATTTATTGATTAGTTGAACTTTTAAAAAGTCTATTATATTGACTTCATGTCTAACCCTTTTATAAGTGAGTGGAAATAATTTCTTTTATTTCTTCCCCTATTCCCTCACTCTCATCACTGAGTAGCTCCATTGTTTTTATTATCTTATTCATTCCTGGTCTTAGTTCTCTTAGCTTTGTTCTGTTTTACGTGTAAACCCATTTCTATGTGGAAGTTTTTCTATGTACAGAGAGCAGGAGTATATTCTTTATGCTTGGGACAATAAACATTTATAGACTGAACATTATACACCAGGAACTGTGCTAATTGCTGGATTTACATTGCTGGAGGAGACATGATAGTCCTCTCAGAGCCTACGGTGGAATAGAAACAGAGCAGCACAGTCATTTTCTGAGTGCAACAGAGCATGCAGTCAATGCTCTGGGTGTCTTTTGAGAGATTTGCTTAGCTTATCCTTGCTGGTAGTAGTGGAGGAGAGTCAAAGATGTCTTCCTGGACGAGGTGATCTGTGCCCTAAAATATGAACAGGAGACAGGACGAAGAAGGGGGAAGGATGGAAGGTGGTCATTTCAAGAAGCAGGAAGCAGCATGCTCAAATTGTATAGCCCTCAACTGCATGGTATTCATGGAAAAATTATAAGCAATTGATGTGACTATCATGTACAGTTCTAGGAGGTGGTGTGTGATGAGGTAGGAGGAGCCATATCATGGAAATTGTTGTCCTTGTAGGATATTCACAGCAGCTTGGGCTTTACTCTAGAAGATGGGGAGACAGTTGGAGAGTTTTAAGTAGGTAACTGGCATGGCTGACTTTACATGCATCATTTTGGCAGCAGGACACAGGAAGGTCTTAGAATAGTAATATGCTAGGGTACAGCCTCTAGCCAGAGGATGTCGACAAAGGACCTGGACTCAAATCATGGTCCACAATTCTGCCAGGTTCTAGCCCTACTGAATTCAGAAGGTGGTGCAAAGATTCTTAAAATTCATAAAGAGAAACAAATCCAGCTATGGAGAAGAACTTAGTTTTTAGTGTAGAAAGTTTGAGATATTTATGGACATTTTTCATACATACTAAATCTTGAAGCAGAGAGCGACAAAGACATATATTTGTGAGTCACCAGCATATACATGGTCGTGAAAATTGTGAAAGTGGATGGAGTTTCTTAGGCTTGGTTTATATTAATATAATGGGAAAGTGATGGTCCAGGACACCTAGGAAGTTTGGGGGGGGGTCAATAACAGGGGAAGAACTTCCAGAGACAGCTGGAAATGGAATCAGTAAATTTTAAAGCACCTGGGAAGCAGGGGTGAAATATAAGGTAGTGGGTGGGAGCATGACAAAGCTCAGGTAGGCCTGGTGTGGTGACTCTTGCCTGTCATCCCACCACTTTGGGAGGCTGAGGTGGGCAGATCGCTTGAGCCAGGAGTTGGAAATCAGCCTGAGCAACATGGTGAAACCCCATCTCTATACAAAATAAGAAAAAACAAACAAACAAAAAAATTAGCAGGGCATGATGGTGCATGCTTGTAGTCCCAGCTACTTGGGAGGCTAAGGTGGTAGTATCTCCTGAACCCTGAGAGGTCAAGGCTGCAATGAGCTTAGATAGTGCCACTGCACTGCAGCCTGGGCAACAGAATGAGACTATTAAAAAAAAAAAGCAGAGAGAGAGAGAGGGAGAGAGAGAGGCAGAGAGAGAGAGAGAGAGAGAGCACTCAGGAGACAAGAGAAATCTCAGGAGAGAAGTAAGTTTCAAGAATTTTGCTGATCAAGGAAGCAGGAAGACTAGGAATGGAGGAAACATGAAATTCAGCAGACTACCTTTTGAAAATTTTTGTTTTATATTATTTGTATGCTTTTCCTTCTTATTTTTTAGGATAAAAATAATTGAAAGATGTGTATGGGCTATAGGCAAAGAGCTAGTTGAGACTAAGGTTGGAAATACGGGAGAAAACGGGATAATTAAAGAATCAGGGTCCTGGGTGAATGTCAGGTAACTGGATCTTTCTGTATAAAGAAATTTGGGCTAATATGTACAACTACATTATGGTAAATTTTCACGGAAATTAACTCAAAGGGAACATTTCCAGAGTCATTTTAAGCCTATAGAGATGTTTTAAGAAATCAGGAAGTATTTTAGGGTCCCTCAAGAAAATTCACAGACCAGGTCATAAAATACAATAAACCAAACGTTTTCTAACCACACATAAAGATCATTGTACTTGCTTATAAAAAGAGATATAGGAATTTATACTACACTGCAATACCATTTATCACCTTGAGATTGGCAAAATCCAAAAGTAGTGAATACTGTCATGGGAATTGCTGTTGGAAATGCAAAATGCTACAACTCCTTATGGAGAGGAATTTGGCAGTGTCTAGTAAAATGATATATACTGTTACCCCTTGACCCAGCAATCACACTTTTAGACACCTATTTCACAAACCTATTGGTAAAAATATGAAAAAAAAAAAAACACACCTAAGGCTGTTCACTGTACGTCTATGTATAGTAGGGAAAGACTGGAAATAGTTCAAATTTTCTTTAATAGGATTGTTGCACATCTTTACAAATGCAATACTTTACAGCTATAAAAATGATTCAGAAAGGTAACTGTACTATATTTCCATCATTATATATGTACACACACATATGTACAAATATACAGGTGCTCCTTGATTTATGATGGAATTGTTATAAATAAATAGTGCTCGAACATAAATTTAATTTTCTCTGCAAGGCAGTTTTACTTCTATAGAAGGGTGTGACTTGCAGATGGAACAATGGCAAGAGCACCCCTGAACAAGGGAGGGGAAGGGGTTCTTATTCCTGACACAGGTAGTCCCTACTGCTGTGTCGTTCCCCTGTTGTCTAGGGTTGGACCGCACAGTCTAAGCTAATACCGATGGGCTATTTTTAAAGAGATCAGGGGTATAAGCCGGAGTGGTGGGGTGAGTAGTTCCGCGGGAAGGGTAGTTACAGAACAGGTGACTCAGGATGAGCCAGGACAGAGCAGGTGACCAGGGGTGACTCAGGTCAAAGCAGGTGACCAGGAGAACAGATGTGAACTACTGATTAGAACTACTGATTATTTACTGAAACTAGAGCCAAGGGGGCAAAGAGAACCAGGAAGATAAACTTTAAAATGGAGCATCAAAGAATAACAGAGCTGAACATACTGACATACTGATTCTTTCAAGAGAAACTCGGGGTTCACTATATTTGACAATCCCCCATCTTGAATTGTTTCAGTTCTTTCTCTTCAGAATTCCTTAACATGTCTTGGCTTAGTTGTTCTGCTTGATTCTCTAAAAGAAAAAACTTCTCTGAATAAGGTGGAGGAGAATTTAGAATTAATAAAGTGAAGGGGGTTTTAGTAAGTGCTGCCTCTATGAGTCTGCGTACCAGCCCACGGATGCATGCTATGACACAACAACCGACAAGAATGAGTACACCTTCTACGCTGCGAGAGAAGTAAGAATCGAGGCTCTGATTCCTTTCCATTTACTGTACCATTTTTCTAGCCACCCTGTGAAGGAGTCATTTACTCCTGAGTTTTTGGCTAACTCATTGGACAGAGCAGTTAGACCTTGCAATGCCTTTGTTATACTTCCATCAGGGGCGATATTGTTTGGGATGAAGGTACAACATTGAGTTTTTTTTTTTTTTTTTTTTTTTTTTTGAGATGGAGTCTCGCTCTGTCGCCCAGGCTGGAGTGCAGTGGCACAATCTCGGCTCACTGCAAGCTCCGCCTCCCGGGTTCACGCCATTCTCCTGCCTCAGCCTCTCCGAGTAGCTGGGACTACAGGCGCCCGCCACCACGCCTGGCTAATTTTTTGTATTTTTAGTAGAGACGGGGTTTCACCGTGGTCTTGATCCCCTGACCTCGTGATCCGCCCGCCTCGGCCTCCCAAAGTACTGGGATTACAAGCATGAGCCACCGCGCCCGGCCTCAACATTGAGTTTTAACCATGACGTCAACTCCTCCGCTTTCTGCTAATATCATGTCTAAGGCTATTCTATTTTCCCAAGCCATCTGGCTAGTAGCCCCTAATTGCTCAGCTATTACTTTAACAGCATCTCTAGGGTAGTTAATAAACCACTGTTGGTTGTAATAAATGTAATTTATTCAAACTATGTTCTTATTAATTTTCACCCACCAAAATATTAACTTAAATCTTGCAGCTATTTGATCTTGGGTTTTAGATTCATCTGGTACTCCTCGTGGAACTCCAATAGCATTTATATAAACATGGGGGTCAAAGGACCCAGGTGAGTCACTTCTTCTTTTACAATTTTTTTTAATCATGTTGACGGAATGCTAGGGTGAAAGGCATGGCCAGTTGAACTAGAGCACAAGTGCTGCTCTAATTACTTGGCAGGGTACCCAGCAAGAGCCCCCTGCAATACCAGCACACACCTGCTCCGGGATGAACAAGGGCAGACTGATGGGTAAGCTCCTGAAAGGGCTTGGTTTCACTGCACCCTGTTAAGTCTACAAGAAATACTTACTTTTCCCCCTGCCATGAAAGGCACCAGGTGAAGTTAACATAAGGGGCTGGAGGCCGGATGGCCCTCGGGGGCTGACCCGCAGGGCTCTTAACCTCAGGGAACAGCAGTGAAAGAGTCTTTCATGACTCATTGCCCCAGGCTGTGGGGTTCTGGAAGAGAGCTACCATACAGCTCATGCCCGGTCCAGGAGAGGACCACCCAAGTGGAAAGGGGACAATCTGGGTCTCTGACCTGCCTGCCGCACATAACAGTCGCTTTTGTTTAGCGTGTAAACAGAATATTTAATCCATTCCAGCCAAGCATTTGTGTCCTAATATCCTGTTTCAATTGCTATAGTTTAAGTTTTTAACCTCTACAGCAACTACTTTGTTTTTATCATTGGGTTTATACCGAGAAAAGGTTTGGTTAGCGGAGAACTTAGGAGAGGGAGAAGGAGGTGCAGGAGGTGAGGAGGCAATGAAGCACATTTCAAAGGATCCTACGGGGTGCTTCCCTGAGGCTTCTGCTTCTATACCATAGAAATGGCTTAATGAAGGGGAAGAACTCCGGGGAGCAGAGATGGTAATCTGTACTGGATTATATTGATTTATCTGACCGTGGGGAGGGCTAACTCCTTTAGTAAAATGAATATATGTGGTTTTAAGAAACTGCAAGTACTAGCTGGGGAGGTCCATCCTTGCTCTTCAGTATTTTACAGAGCATTGGACCAACTTGGGCAGAGAAGCTCTGCTCCAGGAGGACAAGATTCCCAGTTTATACTGGAATCTCCGTCAAACTCTTCTCAAACTAACTTATCCCAGTTCACAGATTTTTAGTCTGAGGAAAGCTAGGAAGGATGAAGTACTTTTCTGAAACGGAGAGTCGCCTCTCACTTGGGCAAGTCTCCACAGGGTATAACAAGGCAAGCATCAAATGTAAAAGTTTGAGGCAGAATTGACTTGGTTACGTTAATAAGTAGGTGATCAGCAATAGAGTGAGGAAAGAAGAAGGAGTAATAGAATCGATGAAAGAGAGTTAAATTTTTCTTAGCTTTAGTTTGGTAGGGTTTTCCCCAGGACTATGGCCCATGACTTGGGAGAGGGTGGTGCTTTCTTGACTTGGATGTGATGGGTCCATCCTTTTTCTGCCGTCCAGACTGTGGTTTCGGTAGTTAGGAGCACTAGGTAAGGTCCTTCCCAGGCCGGTTCGAGCTTTTCCTTCTCTCCAGCTTTCGACGAGGACGTGGTCCCCTGGCTGATGTTGATGTACTGGAAACTCTAGGGGTCGCACCTGTGCTAAAAGACCTTTCATTCTGAGGGAAGAGAAAGTGGAAGATAAACCAAGTATATAATTTCTGAGAAACTGATCTTTTGTTTCAAATGTGGGGAGATCAGTAGTAGAATGTAGATAAGGTAGTCCATAAAGCATCTCATAAAGGGATAGGCCTATGTCTTTTTTGGGGAACAGTTCAGACTCTCAACAGGGTAATAGGCCTTTCTGCTTCCCTGATGAAGGTGGGTGCCAGGGAGTATGCTATTCCCATATTATATCCAGTACCTGGGCTAATTTCTTAATGGCACGTACAGTGAAATGAGTCCTATTATCTGAAGCAATGTTTTCTATTAATCTAAACTTGGGTATAATATTTTCAACTAATGTCTTGACTACATTATTAGCAGTTGTACTTGAAAAGGAAATATCTTCTACCCAATGCATAAGGTGGTCAAATATTACTAATAAATACTTTAGAAGACCAATTGGAGGCATCCCTGTGTAATCAATCTAGATACTTTGGAATGGCCTTAAGCCTGGACTCCTTCCCCCAAGGGGTAATCTTTTACTAAGCAATTGTCTGTAACCATTTGGCCAGGGTATACATTTCTATGCACCCATAAACTCTGAGGACTGCGTCACACATGGCTTGGGGCCCCCAGTGGGTCCCTTGATGCAGTTGGAACAAGATTTCCCTCATAAGGGGTTTGGATAACATTTCTCTCAGTCTAGCAATATCCAGTTTCCTTCTGAATTCTCTTTTGTACCTATTTTTATTAGTTTTTAGACCAAAGAAAACCAAACAGCATTTTATATTTGACAACGCTTCCTGTATGATTTTTATACCAGATAAGCTAAATTTCACCTTTATATTAGTGTGCTATTAATGTTAAACTCAATTTTAATAAAACCTTGTGGACATATTTATCCAATTATAATGTCTGACCATAACGTAAGATTTTTTATAGACTCTTTTTAACCCTTTATAATTTTTGTTAAAGAGCAGGTTAGTGCTTTAAGAAAAACCCATTGTGCTTTTATTTTAATGTCCAGTTCACAGAAAAACTGGATGATACCCCTTTAACTTTAGCCAATATATTTACACACAGAATTTCCTTTACAATTAACGTTTCAAAACTTGCTTAAACTTTAAAACAAAAAATTTTTGTTAACCTTTTAATGTAGGTAAAAATCCACATTCTTATGCCTCCTTACAATCCTTGTACCAAAAGTATATTTTACTTTCCTTACACATCTTGCAAATAAACTGTTTCTTCAATAGTTTTACATTCAGGAGGCCTAATTTTAAATTATACAACATTTCTTGCATAAATTCCCTTTTATAACATGTTTCATGACTTTCACAGACAATCTTTGACATGCCTTAACTTTTTGACTTGTTGTAAACATCCCTTTTTATAAACAACCAGTTAATTTACTTTCGGACAAGAATTCACCATGTTAGATTATTTTTACATGAATTCTTTTTTTAATGTCAAAGATGATAACCGTTCTTTTCCAAAGCAAACTTCCTTTATGTCTGTGGACTAGACTGCCTAAGACCACCAGATTAGAAGTTAGGATAATACATGTTACAGTGTTAACTTTAAGCAAACTTTACTTTTGTTGAAAACCTGTAAGTTTGGGATTTTAATTAAAGAAAGGCTTTTCTGGTGTCCAGGGCCATGGACAATAGCTGTTCCTTTTGGCAACTGAAGATCATTTATACGTGGGTGTTAATTCCTTGTGGACCAGATCTTGGTCTTTGCTATTAATAAGCCCTCGTTCAGTCCACATTTTTCCAAATGTACGAGCCACTGAAAAGGCCTACTTAGAATCGGTACGATGGTTACTTCCTGGTTCTGTAAGTACTTTAAGGCTTGGCTGAGTGCAAACAGCTCACTTGTTTGAGCAGACCAATTATTAGGCAATTTTCCTAACTCTGTTTCTACGACAGTTTCTCTATCAATTATTGAATACTCATTGTGTCTTTTTCCCTCAATCACCCGGGAGGAACCGTCTATAAATAAGTGTTGTCCAGTCCTGAAGGGAGTTTCTCCTAGGTCTGGTCGGACCTTTGTATGGTAATTAATTAAATCTAAACATGTGTGCTCTCTCTTAAGATTTGGATCACCTGTTAGGAAACCTGCTGGGTTAAGCGAATTATCAGTGGTTAATGTTAAATCATCTTTTTCTAACAAAATAGCCTCATACTTTAAGATTTTTGAGTCAGTGAGCTACTTTTTTGCTTTCTGACTTAGGACAGTTCTGACCTTGTGAGGTGTGCTCACAGTGAAGTTTCCTCCAAAAGTTATTTTTCTACTTTCTTCTGTTAGCAAAGCTGTTGCCACTACAGATTGAAAGCATTTGGGCCACCTGCGGGTTATTGGGTTAAGGATTTTTTTTTTCTTTTTTTTTTTTTTTTTGAGACGGAGCTTCGCTCTTGTTGCCCAGGCTGGAGTGCAATGGCGTGATCTCGGCTCACCGCAACTTCTGCCTCCCAGGTTCAAGCGATTCTCCTGCCTCAGCCTCCTGAGTAGCTGGGATAACAGGCATGCGCCACCATGCCCGGCTGATTTTGCATTTCCAGCAGAGACGGGATTTCTCCACGTTGAGGATTTTCAATAGGAAGGCTACGGGTTGCCAGTGGCCTCCGTGCTTTTGGGTAAGTATTTCTAAGGCTACGCCCTTGTTTACACTGACAAAAAGATGGAATGGTTGCTTAAGGAGAGTAAAGCTAGGACAGGGGCCGTTACTAATAGATGTTTCAACCTTTCCATCTGTTGGATTTCTGGTAATTGCCAAATGAGGGGGTTTGACCCATCTTGCGTGAGCTTTTTGTATAAAGGTTTTGTTTTTAGGGCATAAGAGTCTATCCATAGACAACTGTACCTGACTAATTCTAAAATTTTTTAAGTTCACAATGTTCTGTGAACATTTGTGGAATCTACACGGCAGAGGACTAGAATGGACATTTATGAGTGATGTTTAAGATAATAATGCCACCTGTTGGATACAGTAGGAGATTACTCTGTGTTTCATATTCTTAGACACTGATCTCAGCAGACACAGAATCTTGGGTCCCCTTTGGAAAACAGCATTTTATGAAGAGCCTTCGATGCATTATGCATAGGAGAGAAATCATGGTGGTCAGTTTCCTAGTGTTGGGTTTTGCCTGTCAGATAAATTTAAGCTGGGATAGTGTCTTTTGCAGATTTGGGGATACATTTTGGACATTCAGTGTGCGTTCATGATGATCACCGACTGGACAAACTTATGTTGATGAATCAGTATTGTTATTAGAAGATGAGAGGGGCTCTGTAATTTGAAATCTATTTTCTACTCCTGAGACATTGAAAGGGATTCTAATTTGGATTCAATGTGTGTGGCTTTCAAGATAGTTCTTTTAAGATCATGTGGTCTTTGCCCTTCTCACAGTTTAGTGTTGTCTATTTTTAAAGCTGTTGGGAGTAAATGTTGTTTATGTTTAAGCATGATAATATAACCATACCTCACCGCCACCCCTAACACCCGTAGAGACGAATACATGATAGAGATTGCAACTGTGGAAGGTGAACAAATAAGCAATTTTGCTCATTTGTTTTTTAAAAGTGTGACTATTTGTCTTGATAGTACTACCTTGAGCTTGTGCTTCAAAAATCTGTCCAACTATTTTCTTCTGCAGACATATTCACACTCTCAAGCCTGCTTCTGTTAATGTGCTTATGTGATTGTTCTAACACGATGAATACTGCTTTTGACTATATGTATCCAGAAATTATTATTACTTTTTTTTTTGTAACGTAATTTAGATAATGAACCAAACTTGTGGACCTTTTTTGTTCATTTAGAAGTGGTAAAGGTTGCTCGGTGCCTTGACAGAATTCTTAACAGCTGCTTCTGCCTTGATTTTGCTTTATGCGCTTTCTTCCCTCAATGGCCCCGGCATTATATTTTGGGACCCTCTTCCCTCCACAAAGCAACAGGGCAATTCTTCAGTGGATATTAGAATTTTTCTCTTACTTCTCTTCCGCAAACACTGGTGCACCCGTACACAGTATATCTTTTATTTTATTACTTCCAGTTTGGTGAAAAACTGGATTTGTCATGACAGCCAAGTATTTAGTGGAACAGAAGCAGAGATAAAGAACACATCTTGAAAGGAATACACAGGATCAATATTTCATGTCCATTTGAAGTGTTTTCAGTGTTGCTGAGGAAAAAGTACATCTCATTGAAGTGTCCTTTTTTTCCCAGGGACCAGATGTTCATTTTATTTATCAATTGTAGACAATCCATCAAGCCCAGCAATATTTTTCCAGAGATTTCCCCCTGTGGTTTTCTAATTTATTTGAAATTTAGGAAAAGAAGAATTGCAGCTGCTGCAGAAGAATTAGAGTTCAACTTACGTGTATGTGATCATTGGAGCATGTTCCTCCCTCAGATATTAAATGTTTAACAGGACAGAGTAACTTATGCTTTGTTTGAATCTTGCATCTGCCTGCTTCTCCTAACTGGGTAAAGAATGCTGACAATGACCTACTGGATTAGTTATTCCTCTCCTCTATTTTATGACATATTTCATATTTTATATTTCAAAATATGAAAGCATATTTTAAAATTACTATGACTATATTTATTTTAGATACTCTCCAAATAATTAGTATTGCAGAGCTTCCTGCTTCAAAATATACTTGTAATTTTGTTCTAATTGCACTGACCCATAATAGCTAAGATTGAACCTACATTTAAAAAATTTAATTTCCCTTCATGTTAGTGGGTAACTATCACCATGAAAGAGACTACTTTTTTTTAAAGATTGGACTTTTACATTTATTACCACTGTAAGTGCAATGAGGCAAGACCTCTGACCATGTTCTTTTGGAGATTGTTAAGGCATTCATGAATCTTTTGGAGCTGTCAGTCTGCACTTCTCACTTTGTCAGAACATATGGATGTGTGGGTGTGGTATGCAAGCTAACTGTCCTGAAGAAGCTTATCAAAGAAATGTTTGGAAGAAAAAGCACCGTAACACTGAGCATAAGTTTGAATATAGCCATATACTAGAATAAAATATGGAGATCAGAAAAGAGCTTCCTATCAGAGATTGCTAACATTGGAACTTAAATTGCATCTTGAAAATGGATTAATAAGTTTTAGCCCAGTAGTGGTAAGTTGGTGGACATCACTGGTGGGTAAACATTACCTGGGCAAAAGTTAATAATAGAATATTAAGGAAAGGAGTCTGAGCTGAGGAAACAAAGGAGTAGGCAAGGCCGGGAGGGGTGGCTCATGCCTGTAATCCCAGCACTTTGGGAGGCCGAGGTGGGCGGATCACGAGCTCAGGAGTTCGAGACCAGCCTGGCCAATATGGTGAAACCCCATCTCTACTAAAAATACAAAAATTAGCTGGGGGTGGTGCTGCGCACCTGTAGTCCCAGCTACTCAGGAGGCTGAGGCAGGAGAATCGCCTGAACCTGGGAGGCGGAGGTTGCAGTGAGCTGAGATCATGCCACTGCACTCTAGCCTGAGCAACAGAACAAGGCTCTATCTCAAAAAAAAGAAAAAGGAGTAGGCAAAGAGAGAATGGAATAAGTGGGGTTGGGAATATGGACTCATAAACTTACCTTTAGGAGGAGTTACTAGGAGAGTTTCACATCAGAAGTGGTCTAATCAAAAAAGCCAATTAACTCCAGCCATTTTTAGTCCAAATTCAAGTTTTAGGGTAAGATATCTTATTGGCTGTATCTTCAAGTTCCTTAAGCATTGACATCAGATTTTCTGTAATGCCTTTAGGGCCTACTATAAACCCTAATAGATGACTTTATCTGGGTAGCTAGAATTTGAGATACCTGTGCATCTTGGCTGTAAAATTTGGCTCAATTTGCATCCCATTTGGATGAGGCAACAGGATATTAGGGTTTTGAAGCATGCTTATGAAAATAAATATGCTACGACATTTATAATTGGTATGATTCAGAAGTTAATTAGATAAACTACCTAGCATTTCTCTGTATTTTCAGAATCTTATTACCAACTTTTGTAGTACTCTCTAAAGAGCAATTTCAGTAATTTGTAGTGTACCTATGGACATGATAAATGCTATTATATCACTGTGATTTGTAATAGCAGTGCTTTTCACTGTGAAAGATTTGCTGAGATTTTCTAATTGACTTACAGCATTGCCTCTCAAACTCTCTGTTTCTCATTCACTGTACTTTCTCATCACAACTTAGTAATCATATTAATCTTGCTTTCTTGGAAATGATTCATATATTTGCATGAAGACTAATTAAAATAGATATGCCTGTCCTAAATAGGCTAAGACTTAAATGAGCAACTCTCAGCTTAAAATCCTCGTGATTCCCCAGCTCACTCAGAGTAGAAGCCAAGGCTCTTATAATAGGTTGTAACACCCCGATACTTTTCTGAGTTCCTCTCAAACATTCTCTTACCAATACCACTCAGCTTTATGGCACCACTTTTGGTTGTGGTGAAGGCACCAACAAAAATGTTTATTGTCTGAATTTGACGTGTGTGTGTAGTAGTGTACTCACATATCTGAAAAATATTTACCCTTAAATGTAACTGCTGTCACTCTGTATATACACCTCCAGATTCCCCCAGTTCAGACATGCATTTGGCTTTGCTGTTTCACTGGTCTGGAATAATCTTCTCTCAGATATCTTCATGTATTACTCCTTCAGCTTCTTAAACACTTTGATCAAATTACTTCCAGTGATTCTTTCCCTAGAGGGATTTACTTAAAATTGCATCACTTTTTACTTATTTACGCTCTTCATTGTTTGTGTCCTCTCTCTGCTCGTTCCCCCAACCCCACCCAGGCTTAAGTTCAGTGAAGATTTTTTTTCCTGTTCCTTTACATTGCTAAATCTCCAGTGCCTGTG
The DNA here is from genome assembly GCF_009828535.3 of Hylobates moloch. NCBI lineage: Eukaryota > Metazoa > Chordata > Mammalia > Primates > Hylobatidae > Hylobates > Hylobates moloch. The sequence goes on from NW_026652299.1 coordinate 21,001,560, forward strand.
TCAAACTCCGACATGGGGTTAATAAATGTATGTAGAATGAACGAAAGCCTCTTCTAAATGAGTGCTTACCATCATTATTGCCTCTCAAGAAGTAGATCTTAATATGAAAAAGGATGGGAAAGTTCTCCTTACCTTTTCTTCTAATCAGAAGCCTTTGCCGTGCTTGAAACTTTAAATGGAACCAAATTTCTAGCTTTATTTCTATTTACATCTCCAAACATTTGCAATCCTTATAAAAAACATGGTAGAGGCTAATCATGATAATGTAGATAATAATAGTAGTAATAATGATAGCTAACATTTATTGAAGACCTATTAAAGTTCAGCTATAACTTTTATTATATCATTAATAAATGTTATTATTTAATAAAAACTTTAATTAAATTTTTAACAATCTTAAAATTCTTGGTAAGCAACTGAGTTGATAATCCTATTTGCCCATTTTGAATATGATAAAAAAATAGCCACACTTACAGTAACTTTATTTGTGTGCATATTATGTATGCATTTTTTCTGCTTGGTATCTGTTGTACATTTGTATGGGGATTTTACTATATGTAGTGTAGAGACTATCACTGTCAGGTGAGTTCTGTCATTTCTTTTGGAGCCTATTGGCTTTTAAGCACTCGGCGTGAAATATATTTCAAATAACTATTAAGTTGTTATCATCTGACTTTTTTTAAATCTTCTACATTAAGGGACTTATCATTACCTTATTTGAACTACTAGTTCTTGGTTTGAATGTAGCGAATTCCTGGAGGCCCGTTTTGACCACAGAGAACAATGTAGCACTATCTTTTTTAAAATAACATACCTACTTACCAAAAGAATTGGAGAAGAAATCTTGATTCATTTAAGATTAGACTAAAAACTTACATTACTTTTTCTTTTATTCATTATCTTTTTGTTTATAGCGTGTATCAAGACTGAAGAGATGATGATTTTAAAAAGATAGGCATTGTATTATGATTTGCTTTTTCTTCACTGTTTTTATAGGATAATTAGAAATATCTGGATTTCATAAGGCATAATTGACAGGTTGCAGATCTGAGTTGGAGCACATGTCAAATAATATATAAAACCTTCTGCTTGATACTTTTGAGATCAAACATTGTCATAACACCCACAGTGTTTTAAAATAGGCCAGAGGACAGCCTCCTGGATAGCTGACCTTTAACCAACAGGAAGTATATAAAATATCTGCAGAGTAGAATGACTGTATTCCAAACTTAGATTAGACAGAAACGACACCAGCTCTGGGTTCCATCACTATTTCTGTGCATCAGTTGTTGCATCTGAGAAGCAGAGTGCTTTTTGTTCCCCCACACTTCATCTAGTGTGAAGCAAGAAAATTTAAGAGTGCAACAAAACGAACTGCCTTTTCCAGCTGAACTCTATCTTCTCTGACAGATGGTTCAGCTGGGCGTCTTTTCCATCCAGAGCAGTGCTGTATTTGAAGAATGAAAGTGTTGAGAGAGATCATTTGTTGTATAGAGCAGAGTTTCAAATAACCATTACTACTGCCAATCTCTCCTGTAATTCTTGGATTTTGAGATAGGTGTACAAGAAACTCTGTGGTGAGATTAAACATTCAGCTAATTTTTTTTCCCAAAGTCATTAAGTAGCTAGCATTTAATTTTTTATATGTGCAGATTAAAAATGAAGGTTGATTAAGTACCAACATAGGAAGCTCCGTTCAGGAAAACTCTGTTATACTCTTTGGTGTCTTTGGTGGAAATGACTATTTATTATGCAGAAGAATAAGACTTCATAAGAATAGTATTTCCCTAAGCAGGCACAGCACTGGAGAAGGTTACAGAATACCTGTTTACTCTGCTAACCTAATTCTCTGTCTATTTCTCTTGTCAATGCCTTTTGACATTTTGACACAGAATATTCTACCTAGGACCACCCTGCTGAATATGGGTCAGGCTCTGGACACTTTCTGAACCTATTCTCATAAATCGCAATTTTATTACTGTTTATACTTGTCTACTTGAGTCATTCCACACAATGGGAGCTTATTTTTAATACTAATTTAAACCGAGGTGCTACTGAGTATCTTGCTTAACATATTTACAGCTCCTGAAGACTTCAGAGTTTTATCCCAAAGAAATAATGCTCATAGAGAGGAAGCAGACATACTAGTTATTCCTTGGGAGAGGAAGAAAACAGGAAATGGATATTTGAAAACAAGAGAGACTTCCATGTTCCTCAATTCATAGCAATTATCCAGTCCTACTTTGGATCATCCTCCTAATCCTATTAAGAAAATAAATGAGACTCCAGGCATTACAAAATCTGAAAGGTTTTTAGAAAAACAAGCTACTCTGAAAGCATATCTTTGGTCAACGCAGCCAAACACAACTCACAGTTTTAAAAACACAGAACCAGCCGGGCGCAGTGGCTCACGCCTATAATCCTAGCACTTTGGGAGGCTGAAGCGGGCCGATCACCTGTGGTCAGGAGTTCGAGACCAGCCTGGCCAACATGGTGAAACCCCATCTGTACTAAAAATACAAAAATTAGCCGAGTGTGGTCGTGCATGCCTGTAATCCCAACTACCTGAGAGGCTGAAGCAGGAGAATTGCTGGAACCCGGGTGGCAGAGGCTGCAGTGAGTTGAGATCTTACCACTGCCCTCAGGCCTGATCTACAGAGTGAGACTCTGTCTCAAAATAAAATAAAATAAAAATAAAATAAAATAAAATAAAATAGTAAAGTAAAAGTAAAGTAAAATAAAAACGTGGAACCATTTGGTGATTCCTTTAGAGACAGGTCAGATTTTTCACATCACTTCTCAGTTGATGAAGCATTAAACTAGGACCTACTAATTGTCTCTAGACATAAACAGAAGAGGAAATGAGTCCAACAAGAGGAAACAAGAATGATTCTTTGTCAAGTAGACTATTTCAAGAGCTCATGTTATCCTCAAGTTATTTGGAAATCCTTTCTTGAAAAATGACTCCACCTCCTGCTCTGCATGTGCTCCCAGCCCCTCCTTCCACAGTGGAGCAGTAAGAGAGTGAAGGCTTTATGTGTCCTCAAGAGCAATGATTTTGCAAATTCAGAATTGCTACTTCCTCAGGAAAACTTGAAGTTAAAAAAAAATCCTTATGTGAAGAAGGAAAACATTAGGGCATTATCAGATGAGAACGTCTCTCATTTCCTCTCACACTAGTGTCTTTCTTTGAAAAGTAGTGTTTTTATGTCTTACGATGAGGGTACTGCATGATTCAGCATTCTACATTTTGTGTTAAATTAATATCTGTGCATTCTTAAGATGCTATTTATCAAGGTGGTTTTACATTTGATCAGAACTCAGCCACAGATGCATTTTCACTATTTATTTATTTTTATAGAGATGGAGTCTTGCTGTGTTTTCCATGGTGGTCTTGAAATCCTGGCCTCAAGGGATCCTCCTGCCTCAGCCTCCTAAAGTGCTAGAATTACAGACATGAGCACCCATGCCTAGCCTACATTATATAATTAATTAAAACTCTAAAGCAATAAAGGCTGCTGAATTTTAAGTTAAGCAATTTTCTATGACCTAGAAACATAAAGTAAAATCATCTCTAGTTTGTCACAAAATGAAAAATATCTGCTAATTAAGAATCAGAAAATCATGGCTTTATGGAATTGAACATATTTTCAATTTACTGATTAAACTCCCTGGGAATTTTAAAGTCATCTAATTCAGCTTCTTATTGAGAATTTTCTCTTTTAATTGCACAGCTTTGGTCTAAATACTTCCAGTGGACCTACTTGCCTCTACTTTTCCAGGAAAGTCTATATCAGAGACACTTTTATTATTTTAATGTGTTTCATTATTTTGAGAATACAAAATTGGATTCTGCATAGCTTTACTTGCTTTTCATATTTCTCTTTGTAATGGGGATATTTTTGAATTCTAGAACAGCACTGTCCAATAGCACTTTCTGTGATGAGTAAGTATTTTATTTCTGTTTAATATGGACATGTGGCTAATGGGCACTGGAAGTATGGCTAGTGTGACTGAATTACTGAATTTTGGGTTTCATCAATTTTTAACTAAATTAAGTTGAAATAGCCACACAAGTCTTCCATGTCAGCATAGTTTTAGAAATACTGTTTTCATCAAGGACAGAGGAAGAAGAAAATATCTTTCTCTTGTTTGACTGCCTAATGGGCAAAATTCCTTTTACAAACGTTGAAAAACAAACAAACAAACAACAACAACAACAACAAAATCTTTTGGAGTTAATGCTTATTTTGCATAGAAATAAAGGCATAAAGGAAATTTCAATATATGGCCAACTCAAGTTTAGAAAACAGCTCTCTATGGTAACTAACCAAGGAAGAGATGAATAAGGAAGGTGTAGAAGGTGGGGAGTAGGACCTGCTTACCAGCATAAGGACAACTGAAAAGTGACAAGAATTCAACTGCCGTGCCCAAGACAATGTTTTCTGCAAGAATGAGTGGGTTTTAAGTGCAAGGAAGAGTGTTGGCTTGAGTCTGGTCTTACTATGTTTTTCCCTCTCCATCTTTATTTTTTCCCAGGTTGTTGACAGTGTATAATTTCAATAGATGCTCAGCACTTCTTACATCTCCACTGGAGATGAGCTTTATGCAAGTGAAAGTGCTACTGAGATGGGAAGATGTTAGATAATGGCATACGTGCTTCTTTTTTATTTTTTTCTATGATTTGCCTCCATTCCTCATGTCAGCATGAACAGATTGGAGAGGGAGATGCTGAGTGTGTCATACTGAACTGAGCTAAATTGATCAGAACTAAGGGTGATATGCTCCCAGACTACTACCCTATCCTATTTACAGCTTCATCCAACTAGTGAAGTAATTTGTCTACCTCAGGAAAATTAAAAAGATCCACACATACACCCCCACACCCAGACACACACATAGACACATGCACACAAATCCATGAAGTTGGCACTTTGGCTTTGACCTCTCATGATCTTCTTGGCCCTCTCTATGATCTGCCTCAGCCTGTTTTTCCCTGTCCAAACACAAAATATTTTATACTATCCAGTGTATTTTATTATGGATTTTTTCTTGTTAAATTTCCTTTTCTCCTATCTATTCAATCAAAATTCTTTCCCTACATGGAGACGTTTACTTAATAATAGAGGTCTACCTAATTTTCATATTAAAGTAACTCATATTCAGTTGTGAGGAAGTTCTCTAGGTTAAGAATAAATATCATAGAGAAACTTTATTATCAAATGAATACCTAAATGACAAATTTCTGTGGCGATGGGTGAGTTTAAGCAGAAGAGACTCCCCCTCGCGTTCTATGAATTTTCTTCAGTTATCCTGATTTGACCTGATTTTAGGCTACTTGTAAAGAAATAGAAATTTTACTAATCAGTGAAATTGTCTCCTACAGTTAAAAATCCATTAAACCTTTTCTGTCTCTTTCTGATATGCAGCTCCGTAAAAACTGGGGCCTCTTAAAAGGCTAAGTGACCGCTTTTGGTTTAGGCGAGATGTAAAAACACAAGTAGCAAAGAAAGTAATTTACTTTTGTCTAGAGAATTTATTCTCTAAATATGCACAAAGAACAGGCCGTGTGTCAGACTTTGTGCTTAGTATTCACAGGAAGAAAGAAAAAGACTAAGCCTCTAGCCTCTCGCTGCTGACAAGAGCGATAGATAGTACATGGACTACACAGACCTTGCATGCAGTTGTGATAAATTCTATGATAGTAACAGAAAAAAAAAAAATACTGAGCCTTCTGACAATGCCAGCACTTTACAAAACATTTTAGTCACAACTCTAATAGCAAAACAACCACTAAAGCAGATGTTACCACCCTCATTTTAGAAATGGGGATTCTGAGGCTCAGGGAAATGGCCTCTGTGGATGAAAACGTTAGGTTTTGTTCCTGGCGGTAGCAACAAAAACCCAAACTGACTAAACAGGTCATAAAAGCAAGGAAACAGCTCAGTTTCATCTGTCTGCCTGTTCTGTCAGATAGTGACAGCTCCTCCTCTGGGGAGCAGTGTATACATGAGTGAGATGACTTTTGAATAACAGCCATTCTGACTGGTGTGAAATGACATTCATTTTGGTATTGATTTGCATTTCACTGATTAGTGATGTTAAGTATTTTTTCATGTTTCTTTGGCCACTTTTATGTATTCTGTTGAGAAATGTCTGTTCATGTCCTTTGCCCATTTTTTAATGGGGTTGCTTTTTGCCTTTTGATTTGTTTAAGTATCTTATACATTCCAGATATTAGACCTTTGTTGGCTGCATGGCTAGTGAATACTTTCTCCTATTCTGTAACTTGTCTGTTTACTTTGTGTATAGTTTCTTTTGCTGTGCAGAGGCTGTTTAGTTTAATTAGGTCCTACTTGCCAATTTTTATTTTTGTTGCAATTGAATTTGAGGACTTAGTCATAGATTCTTTGCCAAGGCCAATGTCCAGAAGGGTATTTCCTGGATTTTCTTCTGTAATTTTTGTAGTTTTAGGTCTTACGTTTAAGTATTTAATTCATCTTGTGTTAACTTTTGTATACGGTAATAGGTAAGAATTTAATTCTATTCTTCTGCATATGGTTAGCCAGTTATCTCAGGACCATTTATTGAGAAGAGAATTTTTTTCTTTATTACTTACTTCTGTAGACTTCGTCAAAGATCAGATGGTTTTATTTGTGCAGTGCGGCTTCAGTTGGTGGGAATGTAAATTAGTTCAGCCACGGTGGAAAGCAGTTTGGAGATTCCTCAGAGAACTAAAAGTAGAACTACCATTTGACCCAGCAATGCCATTACTTTGTCCATACCCAAAGGAAAATAATTTGTTCTACCAAAAAGACACATGCATGTGTATGTTAATCACAGCATTATTCATAATTCCAAAGACACGGAATTAACCTTGGTGCCCATCAGTGGTGGATTGGGTAAAGGAAATATGACACATACACGCCATAGAATATTATGCAGCCATAAAAAAGAATGAAATCATGTCCTTTGCAGTAACATGGATGCAGTTGGAGGCCATTATTCTAAGCAATTTAACATGGAAACAGAAAATCAAACACCGCAAGTTCTCGCTTGTAAGTGTGAGATAAACATTGCATACACAGAGACATAAAGATGGGAACAGTAGACACTGGGAGCTAGAAGAGAGGGAAGCAGGGAGTGGTGCAAGGGTTGAAAAACTACCTTTGGGGTCCTGTGCTCACTACCTGGGTGATGGGTTCAATTGTATCCCAACTTCACCATCACACAATCTATCCTTGTAACTACCTGCATATGTACCCCTTGAATCCAAATTAAAAGTTGAAACTAAAAATGAGTAAGAATCTGAAAAGAGGAGGAGCAACTTCTCACTTCAGGGAAGCTTTCTTATGGGAGTATGTTTTATACAGACATATACATGATATGTATATGTGAATCTGTTTTATGAACATACACCTATTTCCTTATGGACTATGAGGACAAGAAAATGGTGTTTCCCTCATCAGGTGACTGGGCTGCTACTTGGATTTATTAGTTTGGTAGATATGTTAGTGGGAGATAATGTACCAGACGCCTCCGGAGACCAATTTTTTAAACAATCTATAGCACCATAAATCAGCATTTTCTAGTGTGACTTTCAAATATTAATTACTATTCTCTGAAAAAGAGTTTCATGAAGAGAGTTCAGTTCACAGAGTCCAGGTACATGTGAGAAACTGCCGAGTAGGTTCCTTCCTCAAAGCTCTGAGAAGTACTGCAATAGAAAAAACATTTGATTTTGCTTAAAGCAATATTCCCCATATGTGACAATAAAACCATGTCTATTTGCTTTTTTTTCTTCCAAAGTCAAGCTATTGACATATCTGTTCTACAGAAGACATCTGAGAAGATTTTTGTTAAAACAAAGGAATGAGTAATGTGGAAAATTCAGGCATCATAGTGGGATTAGACAAACACTTTTGGCAGGGTTTGGGTTGTGGGCAACCATTTTATTATGCCATTTAGCTCGGTTTACTCCTCTATTTATTGATGTCTGGTACTGTAAGTGTATAATTATTTAGTGTTCAGTAAATGCTAAGCCATATTAAATGATAATGCTAAGATTAAGCATGTGCATGCTATTTGTCCAATCTAGATACAGGCTAGGCTCAAAGTATGATGTGACTTCAGCCAGGCTGAGGGTTCTATAGGCTTTAATATTCTTCAAAGATGTTATCATGAGACTTAATAGAACTAGAAACAGAACATGAATAAACCAATATGATTGTATTGGAGATTTTTCCGACTGTCAACAAGTGTTTCGTTGACTGTTCCAGACTTTTAAAAGTGCTGTAACTTCAACATCCGAATCTCCTTTCTGTGTGCATAATAAACATTCCTACTTTGTGTAATTTTAACTAGACCAAACGATGCTTACACTTCCCAGATACCAGCTGTTGAAGCAGCAACTTTCAAATGATTTTGCAGATCGGCAAACACATTATATCATTGTGTGTTTTGCAGCTGTCTCTTCAGTTAGCCTGGCTTTGCTTTTTGCAGAGTAACTTGTGTACAGTTACAGAAGAGTATTTGTTTTCCTCCAACAGTCTTGACAATTAGTGCTTTCCTAGCTTCAGTTTTACTTCGGTGCAATAGGCACCCTGTATTGTGAACTGTTTATAAACCAAGGTAATGACTTGCGAGTTTTTAAAGAGTGCTTACTGCACCAAAAAAAAAAAAAAAAAAAAGCTTTCTCCTGGCCTTAGTGCTTTTAAAACCGTTATGTCAAATATTTCAAATATTTGAGTGCCTATTGTGTTTAAGGCACTCTGCTAAGTGTTTTGCATCCACTGAGCAATACATAGTAGAAGTTAGTTGCATCACAAGGAGATGGGAAGGTTATTCTAAGGAACACCGCTTTTCAAAGGCAAGAGAGCATATCCCTGTGATGCCACAGAGGGAAACTCAGCGAGACCAGAGCAGAGTACAAAATCAGAGTATCTTATGGTAGGCATGCAAGAAGTAGATTGCAGAAAGCTATGCTAAAGAGTTTGGAATGGAATTGAATTTGGAATGAATGGAAATCCTTTGGAGGATTTTTTTTTTTTCAGGGGTATGCAAAGATCAGATTTGTGTTCCTGGTTAAAGATCACACAGTATAGTAGAGAGAATGCACTATAGGCAATCACACTGGGTGCAGGGAAACGAGTAAGCATACTATTGCCTAGTTATATAACAATAGATTGGCAAAAAGTGAATAGTAGAGACAGTGGGTCCTAGTTAGTTTTCTTAAATGAATCTATTAGCCGATGTACAGATATTAGATAGAGGATGATAGCATTTTAGAGCTGGAAGATCTACTAATCTAAGCCCATTGTCCAAGATATGAAAACTAAGTCTTAGGCCAATTGAATAATCTTGATAAAAGCTTTAAAGCTAGATAGTATCAAAGCTAGAATCGCAATCCACATCTCTAAGGATACTTTGCTTTACATTATCTCTCTTTTTTTTTTTTTTTGAGACAGAGTCTCCCTTTGTCGCCCGGGCTAGAGTGCAGTGGTGCGATCTTGGCTCACTGCAACCTCTGCCTCCCAGGTTCAAGCGATTCTCCTGCCTCAGCCTCCCAAGTAGCTGGGATTACAGGCATCCACCACTGCACCAAGCTAATTTATCTCGCTATTTTTATTTTGTATCTTATTAACTTTATCATTGAGCCTTAACTGCATATATTAAAAGAGTAATTTCTTTTAATATAATTATACATTGCTAAAATGAGGTCTCATAGCAGAAGAGAAATGTTTAATGGCAGCTTCCTTTACCTCTTGTTACTTGACTTTGAGCAATGCATTCCTTTAGACTCAAAATCTGCTTTTTATTATTTACCAGTCTCCCTTATCTGTATTATTCAGTGTGCAAGTATTGATCTCCACTTATGTTCCAGGGACTGTAGCAGGTGTTGGGTGAATACTACGTGGAAAGCTCCATCCTTGAGGCTGTTATGGTGCTGGAGAAATAGACAAGATGGTGGGTGAGATGAAGTGCAGGCAGCTCTGCAACCACAGTGGCAGGACGTCTTGCCCTTCTGGGGAGTTCAAAATGGCTTCCTGGACATGAAACTTGATTAAGAGCAGTGCCAACATCGTGGTTTCCAATTATCTGGAAGTGCACATTTAGGAGCAAATGTACAAAGCTATAAAAATGTTCATAATTCTTTTCACACCTAATACTTGACCCTTGTGCTTGACTCTGACGTGCTTACTCTGAAACTCTTCTGGAATTGGCATTGCGTGTAGACCACAGATCTGTTCTCAGATCAGAAAGTAAGTAAACTGGCATGATGTTGGATTCTGGCTAGCTCTAACTATTAAGTAGTGATGACAAAGGGTACTCAGCTCTGAAGCATTTATTTCTTATTTTAGACGACACTATCTTGATCTCAAAAAGATATCCTTTGACTTGAACACCTTTCCCCAGGTTTAAGCTGTAATCAAGTAAAAAAAAGTCAAACATTCTCAGTTCCAGGAAGATATGACTGCCGTCTAAAACCTACATTCTATCCAAAAGGCAAGATCTGTCTCTGAAGGGACATGAACACCTTGGCAGAAAATGAAGCTGTTTATAAATCTTATTTTCTTTACTCTCTCATTCCTTAGTTGTCTTTATTGGTCATATTTAAGATATGGACATTTTTGATATATATGTACACACACAAAGATATATATGCACAAACATACATACACATACATGCTATGAAATAGTCTATAGCTAAGTGATACATGAGACGTCTCAGTATGTGAAACTGTGATAATCTCATTCAGTTACCTTTTGCTAAAGTAGATTTTATTCTTTTACATTTCTATTATTTCTTTCTTATTACTTTTCTTTGTTTACTCTAACTTTCTTGTTGTCTGCCTTGCTTTCATCATTTTGTTTTTTCTCTTTGTCTCCGGCGCAGGCAAACAAACCTCTGGGCAATGTGGTCTTGCAGCTCAGAACAGCAAAGAAAAAAAATATTTAACCCGATAACTGCAAAGAAGAAACTGTGTTTCCTGGGAGAGGAATTATTGCCAAAGTAGATGCAAGAAAAATCAGCTCTGACAGAGACAAGGAAGATTTACACACATCTCTTAAGTTTATACTTCCTAGATTTCGATCACAATGATAGTAACAAAGATATGAAACACTTCATTTCTATAATATCTTAAGTAGGCCAGGTTCAGTGGCTCATGCCTGTAATACCAAGCACTTTGGGGTGGACAATTGTTTGAGGCTAGGAGTTCAACACTAGCCTGGGCAACATGAGTCCTCTTCTCTCTCTCTTTTTTTTTTTAAATATATATTATACGTTAAATTCTAGGGTACATGTGCACAACGTGCAGGTTTGTTACGTATGTATACATGTGCCATGTTGGTGTGCTGCACCCATTAACTTGTCATTTACATTAGATATATCTCCTAATGCTATCCCTACCCCCTCCCCCTACCCCACGACAGGCCCCGGTGTGTGGTGTTCCCCATCCTGTGTCCAAGTGTTCTCATTGTTCAGTTCTCACCTATGAGTGAGAACATGAGGTGTTTGGTTTTCTGTCTTTGTGATAGTTTGCTGAGAATAATGGTTTCCAGCTTCATCCATGTCCCCACAAAGGACATGAACTCATCATTTTTTATGGCTGCATAGTATTCCATGGTGTATATGTGCCACATTTTCTTAATCCAGTCTATCATTGTTGGACATTTGGGTTGGTTCCAAGTCTTTGCTATTGCAAATAGTGCCGCAATAAACATGTGTGTGCTTGTGTCTTTATAGCAGCATGATTTATAATCCTTTGGGTATATATCCAGTAATGGGATGGCTGGGTCAAATGGTATTTCTAGTTCTAGATCCTTGAGGAATCTCCACACTGTCTTCCACAATGGTTGAACTAGTTTACCATCCCACCAACAGTGTAAAAGCATTCCTATTTCTCCACATCCCCTCCAGCACCTGTTGTTTCCTGACTGTTTATTGATCACCATTCTAACTGGAGTGAGATGGTATGTCATTGTGGTTTTGATCTGCATTTCTCTGATGGCCAGTGATGATAAGCATTTTTCATGTGTCTGTTGGCTGCATAAATGTCTTCTTTTGAGAAGTGTCTGTTCATGTCCTTCTCCCACTTTTTGATGGGGTTGTTTTTTTCTTGTAAATTTGTGAGTCCTCTTCTCTATTAAAAAAAAAACTTAATTAGAGATTCTAATGATACAGAGGAAGATCAAATAAGTCAAGGCAATACTATTGAGAAATATTCAAGACATTTATGTTTTAAGGTAATTTGTTTATTTTGCCAAAAGCAATATATAATCATTTGATCAATCATATAAATCTGCTACAATTTTTGTACTATATTTTAATGTTTAATATATAACTTGAATTGTGCTACTACTCCCTATGAAGTTTTGCTAAAATATTTAATTCTTATTTTATAAAATGTATTATTTTGCAAAATGCAACATCTTTTTCTCAGATGAGTTGCTTACTTAGTTTCTTTTGTTGGTCTTATTGATTTTTTTTTTTTTTTGGTCAAATATTTTAGACTTTGTGTGGCCCAGATGATGTTATCATTTCTCATAGGAAATCATATGGCCTAAACCAAAATAAAACAAAAGAATAGGAAGTCTATGAGACAAAGCATGGAAGTCATTTAGCATAGGTAATACCTAGGAAGGCCTGAATAAATTGCCATGGGTTACTTCTTAACAGTCTTGCAAGTTTTACTGTTTCTGCTTTTGAGAGTAGTCATCTATCTTCCATCATCAATGCAGGCATATATTGGATTTAATAACATTGGCTCTTTTGCCTACTGAATTTTATTATTGCTGACATCAAAACCCCTCCTAATAATTTTTTTTTCTTTTCTCCTTAAAATATTGGCTCTGGGAGGACACTTACCCAATTTTCTTTCATTTAATTTGGCAGTAAGATGCTAATGGTCCTTTTTTATTGACAGAAGCAGTAACAATTATTACAACTTCAATGCATCATTAGTTGACATGTTTTGTCCATATATTGTTTCAAATCTCTTTAAGAAACAAATGATATCCATATTTTAGTTAAATACAATGGAAACTAAGTTAGAGGTGTGTGCGTGTGTGTGTCAGCCAATACTTTGAGTGTTAGAAATGCTTTCCTATTCATTATTTTTTGAATAAACAAGTAAATGCTAGGTAAAGCTATTTGATGCTGTGACTGTTTAGCTCCTTATGCAAAAGACAGGTCAACACCATTGGATTTGTTGAGTTGATTGTGCATTCAGCATTATGCAAAGCAATGACCTAGGATGCATGGCTTAGCTCAGACCTTAACCTGCAATTACTTCTCAATGAAGCTCTGATGCCTTTGTCAAGTACTTGTACTTTATCCATAGATTAGCTAATTTTCAAGTTGTGGGGTTAATCTTTATCTGTGTTACCTTTAAACTAAACACTTACTGTTCCCTAAAGCACTTTAGTGCTTTGGAGAACATGCTGGAGTGAACCTCCCTGCCTGAATCTGTTATGTCATGACCCTTCATTACAGACTCTTTTGAAGATGTGAGGCAGTTTTATATTAAGCAAAGATTATCAGAGCAGCCTACTTTATGGAAAGAATCAACCCAATATACATGACATGCACCAGTGTTTCTCTTTGCCAAAGGGAACACAGTAGTCATTCACATTAGAGATGGCCTTAAGTTATTATAGTCAAAATACTCCACTTTGATCTCTATTTTCTTTAATTCAGTATAAACTTTGGTGGAGCACACATCTGAAAAGTCCATGCTGGCACTCAGAGAGTTACTCTTTTAGTGTATGACACAGAGTGATATATATTGCACGATATTTTTGTGTTTAGAATGATCATCTGTGGAATGAGATTACAGAACCAATTTTCTTTAAAGAAAAAAAGTATTTAACCTACTTGAAACACATACAAATATGTTAAAATAAATAAAAATAGTTACTGTGACATATTTTATTATAGCATAATTTGCATCAGTATATATGTACACATTTACATATTGGGGTATATTTGTTCATAAACTCTTAAAGTAGCCTGGTTATGCATGCTCTGTCTTAAATGAGTTTAATAGGTCATTATTTCACTATGAGAAATGAATGAGTTATTCACATTGGTTTATTACATATTTAGTTGAAAGAGTCTATTTTACTCCTCTTTCGGGATCATACAAATAGTTCATTTATATAATCACAAAATGGAGATCCACTCCATGATTAGCCCTGCCCATTAATATTGAATTTTCATCGCTCTGTTATTCTTTACATGAGTTCTTAAATATAACCCTTGTAAGGGCTATAGAATATACATTTGAAAGGATTATAAACTGTGATAGTAGAAAATTCTGACAGAATTATAGGAAAGTCTTCACTGAGGACTCACTGGAGATAGCTGGGGTGTATATCTCCCCTTGGCCTAGCAGGATATCATGCATTTTTACTTTACGTATTTTGTCTCAGAATGAGTAAAAGACATACCTTAGAGTAGGATGCAACAGTGTTCTCGAATAGCACTAATTTAGAAAAAAACTGGGATTGTCAATGCAAATGTATTAGAGAACCATTTTGCAAATCTCTTGCTTGTAAGAAATTCCTCGTATTTTTGCCCCATGTCACCCATCCATGGCGATCAATACTTATCCTTAAGCCTTCAGGTTTTGTCTTATATCAGGTGTTCATGGAACAATGTATGTGTACTTTATCTGTCTCCATCCTGACTGATCATATACTGCTTACCTTCGCTCTTTTTAGACTAAAGTCTTTTTCTTTTCTATTTATTTGTTCCTCTGACACTGTTTTTCTATGCAATTTTGTTTGAGGCTTTCCAGTAGGGGAGAATAGGTCTACATTATTGTTTATAATCTCTTCTGATCATTCCTTGATTTTGTTTTTAGTTGTATTACTGCAGTTAATATTTATGTTTACTAATATCCATATGCTTAATCCCAAATGAATACTAATATGATTCATTACAGTGTACAGTATGTCAAGATGACTGGCAGGTATCTAACTCCTAAGTACTATAATGAGAAGCTTAGGCCTATAGTACTTAGACTACTGTTATTTCAGTACTTACTACAATCAGTAGATTTTTAGGCACATTTAAGAGATTTATAAACTGACCAAGGTTCCTAAGTCACTGTTTATTTTATGGAAATAGTGGCAGGATTTATCGATAGAAAAAATCAGAAAAATGCTTTTTTAACCCATAAAATTAGAGTAAAATAATTTTTATAAATAATCTTTAATATTTAGACTTTGGTTCTATGGATAAATTCTGTGTTTGAGAAACAAGCCTTTCGTGGGTTGGAGTTGGGAAGCAGTCCTGGGGAGGAAACATATCCTGGCGAATGTGGCCAGTGGCCCGGAGAGTGCCATGCAAATTGAGAACTGAGAGCAGTTGTGGATGTGGAATGAATAGGGGTTTGGTCTGGGTGCCAAGTCAATGTAAGGAATGAAAGCTACATCCCATGAAGATAGTTTAGTGACAACTCTGGCTTTCAGCAAGTTGATGAAAAGCTTTATTATTCTAATTCTGCTGCAATTGCAGGAGTCCTTTCTGGGGGTTAAGCTTACCCAAAAGTATTACTTCATTTCTAAGTCTAAGCATTAGGTTCTGATACACGGTATGAAATTGTTAAACTCTGTGGATTTTGAATGGCCTTTTGAAATTATCTGTATCAACCGAGGTGATGTTAAGATATACTGAGATCACTTTCAATTAATTCTACTTCAGCCGATGTTGAGAGCGAGCAGATAGGGAAATACTGATCAATATTGCCATGGGGTATACATTTTATATATGAAATAATTACTTGTGTCACTGAACATGTGTTTGTCTCAAAGCCATATGAAATTGTCAGAATCTGTCCTTTTTTTCTGACTTCTTCCTTTATTCAATAACACTCCATGGTCTTATATCATTCTTAATGGGAGATTGACTTTTGTCTCTAAGGAATGTAAAAGTTAGCCTGATTTTCTGTATCAACTCATCACAGGCACTGGCATCCCCATACCTCTCTTCCAACTGAGTTCTTGCTTGCTTGACAGAATTGTGAGCCCCTTGCTTCCTTTGGCCCCCAGGTTTCCCAATCCACTCAAACTGACAATGCCTTTGGCTCTCATTTTTTTATCCTAGCGCATCTTGCCTTTCCTGAGCTTGCTGTCCTGTTGGCAGCTAGACTGCGGTCTTTGTTGTTGATAGGACACAAATTGGGAAATACAGGGACAAAAATTTTAACCTGCTCCATTACCCAGTAGGTTTGGTTTTTTAAATCTGTATTTTTATTTCATGCAAGGTAATTTGTGTTGTGACATACCTACATGGTAATGACTGGTGAATATTTTCAATGTTGATTTTCCAGAGTTGCCTTAGAACAAAAGTGTTGGCATTATTCTCTAGGCTGGTAAACATGTTGTGCTTCCATTTATGTGGTTTCAAAGAGTAACTTATGATATTTGTCCAAACGAAGAAACATCTTTGTTTGTTTTTATCTAGCAGGAACTTATAACTTATTTCAATAATGAATTTTTAAATTTATTTGACCAATACGATTAATGTTATTAAGTTCTGATTTTAGCACCAAAAAAGAAAAAATAAAATAGGCCATATAATTTTGAGCATTTGTGAATTTTATGGAAATACTGTAAGTTTTAAAGTTTTTAAATAGGCCAATGTGTAGTATTAAAAATAGTTCACATGTCTATTATTAAAGTCAAAAAATTACAGAAGTGGGCAAAGATGTGGCAAAAGGGAACACATACATTATTGGTGGGAATATATGTTAATACAACCACTATTGAAAACAGTATGGAGATTTTTTTCAAATAACCAAAAATAGAATTACCATTTGATCCAGCAATCACATTACTGGGTATCTACCCCCACAAAACTAAATCATTGTATCAAAAATACCTCCATTCGTATGTTTATTGCATTACTATTCACAATAGTAAGTATAAGGAATCATGCTAAATATTCATCAAAGATGATTGGATAAGGAAAATGTGGTGTATATACATACCGTGGAATACTATTCAGCCAAAAGAGAATGAAATTATGTCTTCTGCAGCACCATAGAGGGAACTGGAGGCCATTATCTTAAGTGAAATAACTCAGAAACAGAAAGTCAAATATCACATGTTCTCACTTATATGTGGGCGCTAAATAATGTCTACACATGGACAGAGTGGAGAAACAGACATTGGAGACTCAGAAAGGTGGGAAGATGGGAGGAAAGAGGGAGAAAAAATTACCTAATGGGTGCAATGTACACAATTCATGTGATGGTTACATTAAAAGCCCAGGCTTCCCCACTACATGATATAACCCTGTAACAAAACTGTACTTGCACACCCTGAATCTGTAACAATGAAAAAAAAAATTTAATTAAAAAAATAGGCCACGTGTTGTTTCAGCTGATGTTTATATGGAAAAATTTGAATCTCCCAAGGTCTCTGGAGAGATAATGGAACTTCAAAAATTTCAGTGACTGATTTTATAAACGCATATGTACATAAGTGTGTGTGTAGATATATGTCTAACTTAGCATAATCAAAAACTAAGTCAAGGCTGGGTGCGGTGGCTCATGCCTGTAATCCAAGCATTTTGGGAGGCTGAGGCAGGCGGATCACCTGAGGCCAGGAGTTCGAGAGCAGCCTGGCCAACATGGTGAAACCTCATCTCTACTAAAAATACAAAAGTCAGCTGGGTGTGGTAGCGGGCACTTGTAATCACAGCTACTCAGGAGGCTGAAGCAGGAAAATCACTTGAACTCGGGAGGCAAAAGTTGCAGTGAGCCCGGATTGTGCCATGACACTGCAGCCTGGGCAATAGAGTGAGATTCTGTCTCAAAAAAAAAAAAAAATGTCAAAAGCTAAGCTATATATATGTATATATACACACCCATATATGTACACATATATGTCTATATATATTTGTCTAACTTAACATAATCAAAAGTATACACTACAATTTTAAAAGATTAATTACAGCACACACGTCAAATAGATATGTGTTGTGTGTTTTAGACTTATCCTTTTACCTGTCTAGGTGGCTATTCATCCAGAAGACCTAATTCACGTATTAATTTCTCATCTTCTCACAGATGAATGTTTTCACCAGAGTTTTACCAAGATGCTTCATAATTTAGTAGTAAGGAATAGGTTTTGAACAATTTAGTTTTTAATCCTATGTCTGCTAATTACCAGCTGTTTGAACTTAGGATAATTATCTGATGGCTTTAAATCTTAATTTCTTCATCTGTAAAAGGATTAAATAATAGCTATCTAATAATACTAAATGACCCTTTTTTTGTGAGTGCTAAAAGACATCCTATATGGTAAACACATAAAGAGTGCTCCCCACATAAGGCTCATTCAATATTAATTCTGTTTTCGTGGATGATGGTTATTATCACCGTTGACTCAAGACTTTGGCATTTTTGTTTTAATCATTTGCTTCATGGCTTTACTTCCTTTACAGATAGCAATAATTGGCTATGCATTGATCTTTCCTCAGAAGCTAGCACATGTCAGAAACACAGTAGATATTTAATTAATTTAGGGTGAATAAATGAAGTATGCCCATTCTTTACAAAATGCCACCAGTGGGACTTGCCAGATACACATATGATCTTATTTTACTTCAATTTCATCATCACCTGTTCTAAAGCATCTGATCTCCCGCACTTGAAAATTAGGCTTTTTGGAAAATCACACCATTGTGGTTGGTACTGATTGCTTTGCCCAAATTATTTTGTCCTCCAAAATACACTGCTGATTCACATCTTTTTTTTTTCTTTTGCTCATATAATTATTGATTACCTCTGTCTAGAATTGTCCTTGCCTTACTTACTTGTCTGATTCACTTACTCTTTCAAAACTCAACTCCAGTATTGCCTTATCTCAGACCCCAGTCTAGGCTTAGATGCTCCCACATCATGCTCTGCTTCACCTACTTGTCATATGTTATGTGACCTTTCCTGTCATTAACTGATTTTGTCTCTACTCATGAGATTGTATTCTTTTCAAGGATGAGCACAGTTTCAGTGTCTCAATTATGAATGTTTTGCCAGAGAGTTAGTTCTTAGTTCCTTACTAGGATTCAGTAAACATGTGTTAAGCTAAACTGAATATTGTATATAGATTGTACATTCTCAATACAGTTTCTTGACTTGCATTCAAAAGGACAATTTTTATTTTTGCAATGGCCTACATAAAATGCTACTTAAATGCCCTTGTAACTTTGCTGTAAAAATTGAACTCAAGAAATAAGTAGTTTTGAGGTTTTGGGAAAGGAAAGAAACAATGATTTGATTCTTCTTGAAGGATGATCTCTCGTTACATATTTTTCCTATGATTTTAATGAGTGGATTGCCAAAAATGTTTTGCCAGATCCTTATATTTTCTAGAAAACCTTTATTTCCTTACTCCTACTTCTACTTGGTTTCCTTAAAACATGACATTTGAATAAAATTTATGTCTTAGGAAAAATGTATTTCTTTTAAACTATAAGATTTCCAATATTGTACTGGCATAGATTCAAAGGAGAGGTTCCATGTCAAATTTTGTACTTCAACAAGTACAGTTCATTGCATCAGGCTATAGCTTTCATTTAAAATTTTTTCTTTGAGAATGCTGTGAGTAAAATGTATGGCTCTCCTTCCATACCAGGAAAGTCCTCTGTAGAGTAGTGTATACTGGAAACACTTGTAATAAGATATGCTACTGATTTCCCATGTCTAATATTTGGTTCTCTGATGTTTATGAGCTCTACTAATCAGCCTTGTGGTAATCGGTTTTCTGACCATAATTTGAACAGAAAATACTACTGAATTAAATTGTTTTTAACTGAAGCAAAGTCAATGTAGTTTTTATAATACATTTTTACTAAGAGGGACCAATATCACATATTCCCATTGGAATTAGACTCAAATAACCTATTAGTGTTAGATGCATAAATACCCATCCTCATACCCATCACACTGAGTACTTATTACACCCTACAATCTTTGTTTAGAGATACCATGCATTATCTTATTTATCAAAGTATCTAAAGTAACTATTATTATCCTTATTTTATAAACAATAAACAGAGGCACAGAAAGTTCAAAGTTACATTCGAATGAAATAACATGTTAAAAAAGTGAAAATAGGTATTAATTTTTCATCCCAGGATGGTAAACACATTCTTATAACATAGGTCTGCATTGACCTCTCTGTACCTGGAGGCTGAGGTTGAGCAATTTATATTTCTAGACCAAACTTCTTGAAAATGAACAAAATTATATTGCATTTATTTCCCTGCTATTCATTACATAATAGGAACACACTTAATTTTTGTACATGAATTATGAGCATGGTTCAAGATTTCCAGATCTGACTCTAAATACTTTTCCATAATCATCCTACTTCTGTTCCATAAGTGTATACACACACACAAACACACATACACAAATACATATATATACACCTCCACTCTTACTACTATTCTTTCTTTGTCCATGGTGCTGAAAGCAGGAGGCTGTTCCATAAAGAATAATGACAGAA
This sequence comes from Hylobates moloch, assembly GCF_009828535.3. NCBI lineage: Eukaryota > Metazoa > Chordata > Mammalia > Primates > Hylobatidae > Hylobates > Hylobates moloch. The sequence goes on from NW_026652299.1 coordinate 21,022,086, forward strand.
ATTATAACAATAAAAAGGTGCTATACTTATCAACCATCAAAATGATTGATGTTAATCATGTATTGTGATTAACATAGAGATATTTGTATTTCTTGGTGTATTACCCTAAATTCTCAATATAAACATCAAAAGAACTTAATAATTAGGAGAATAAAATAATCTTAAATATTGTTAGTCACACTTTGAGAAACCAAAGGTTAAAAGACTAGCCAGCATCTCACAGAGAGCTTTGAATTGATTGCAGTTGACTGCAAATATGCTGAATAATTATCATGCCCTTTAATAATACCATCTTACCTGGCTTTTATGTTAGCCTAGAGAAAATTGTCATGGAAAAATGTGAATGGCTAAATATTGTATTCAAACTTACCACCTGTCATCAACAACTAGAAATGTGTGAGCCAGTTATTCACCTAACTACATGCTGTGGTAGGATGATGGCAGTGATTATAACAAAAACAACTACCATTTATTGAACACTTACTGTGATCTTTATAAGGGTCAGCTAATTTAATCTTTACTTCAACCTCATAAAAAATAAAATTCTCATTTTGGAGTTATAGAACCTTTTACGTGGGGAGATTTAGTTGCCTGTTTTCCTTGGTATTGGAGCAGAGTTACTGTTCCAAACCAGATTATCTACACCAAAGTCTATACTCTTAATCATTATTCTATATCATCTCCTTTATTTTATACACACATTGTTGGTGGCTATCAAAATTGTAGGTATTGCCATGACTGAAGTCTGTCTTTATGAGTCAATGTGAAACAGTTATACAAAAAATAGTATATTTCCAATTAGTTACCTCGTGTAGATCTTCCGTGTGACCTTACGAAAGATACCTTGGATTTAATACTATCCTAAGAAAAATAAATTCAGGGTCAGCATGGTGTCTCACACCTGTAATCCCAGTGGTTTGGGAGGCTGAGGTGGGAGAATTATTTGAGGCCGGGAGTTTGAGACCAGCCTGGGCAACAGAGTGAGACCCCCATCTCTATAAAAATAAAAATTTAAAAAAGGAAAATAAATTCAGAAAAAATTGCACCACAAAGTCATTTGTTTGCAGACAATTATATATTGTGTAGATATAACCAATCTTTGGTTCACCTACACTTTGGAAATTATTAGACTTGCCTAAACTTGTAGTTCATTTAGTTGATATTGCTGAAAACAAAACAAATCACTACTGTGCCTTTGATGATTCTTGAGAAGTTCAAAAGGGAAATACAACAATAGTTTACTACTGGTATGCCATGCACTATACTACATAGTTCACAGAATTTACTTTTAATTATCATATACATTTTGCTCTCTATTTCATATGTATCCATATATATTCATATATAATATTTTTATATTCATATATAATATTTATTTATATGTAACTAAAATATTATATAATCAGTGGTGAAGCCAAAATTGTAATCAGTGTATTTTGATTATAAAACATTAAAAATATTAACTATATCAGAAGTTACAAACTGTTCAATTCAGTACAAATGCAATATTTGTTGCATTTATATTTCCACTTTTTTTTTGCCCGGAGTGTGTATTTTGTAGATGTTACAGTTGTTAGAGTTTGTCCATAGTATTTTTGAATTAAAGTATGTCACAAGGAAATTAAGATTTCTTTTCTCTTGAAATATTAGCCGTCTGGCTGTGTTAGGCTCATATTCATGCATAGATGTATCGACTAAATCTAGGTGTACTTTAAATGAGAATGTTCTCTTTAGTGTACTGTAGTCCCCACCTGGCTCACTTCACTCATTTGTATTAGCATATGTTCCCTGTAGGCATTTAGGTTTGTTGCTTTTGCATTATACTCAAATGCACTAAAGCAGAGTTCAGCAAACCATGGCTCATGCGGAACAGCCTATTTTTGAATATAAGTTAAGGATGGTTTCTGCACCATTACAAGGTGAAAGAAAAGAGAGCTAATAATAAAAGGGAATGTGACAGTAACTATACACGATCCGCAAAGTCTAAAATATTTACTATCTGGCCCTATATAGATGGCTGACCTCTTTAGAGTATTTTATGGGACTTGTTTATTCTACACTGCCTCCGACTCTTTGAAAAAGATTGGTAGCATTATTCAATACAATCATGGACACTGGAAGAGATTTTTTCATGGCAATTAGCCTGGCCATCTTGGGCAAAATTAGAGCTTTTGAGGCTTTGATGTTTGTTTCTGTTTTTTTTTTTTTTTCTATGAACTAAGAGAAAACCATGGTCTATAAGATATTTCTGGAAGCAAAATTAATAACCCCACATGGACAGCTGATTTCTGTGTTACTTCTGCTTCTAAAGCCAGATTGGGCATCAAAGGATTGCCTGAACTGTTCATTTGGAGCTATTTGTTTGAAGGTGATTAGTGAAAATGCTAAGTGTAAGTAAGCAATGTTATTTAAAATCTAGGATATGGAGAGTTGTTTCACTAGAGGAATCTGATTTAGCTGATTGGAAAGGTACACTGATAGATTTCTTGTTGGTAGGAATTTAGGAACACAGGGGAGAGCAGGTTTAGTAACACAGGCATGCTGATTATGAAGCGTGGTACCACTTATGGGGGAAGAACTCTAATATCTTTAGAATAAATGAGTAAAGAGGGCCTGGAGATGAATTTGATAATGCATACCTCACCCAAAGGTACTAAAATAGGGAGAAATATAGCAAGTAGCATTGTGCTCACCCAACCAGAGACGTCTCTAGCTCAATCAGTTCAGCCATGACTTCCCATTGGTAATTTGGTTTGAATCATAATTGATATGATTTGGCTGTGTCCCCACCCACATTTCATCTTGAATTCTCACATGTTGGGAGGTAACTGAATCATGGGGCAGGTCTTCTCATGCTGCTTTCCTGATAGTACATAAGTCTCATGAGATCCATTGGTTTTAAAAAGGGGAGTTTCCCTGCACAAGCCCTCTTCTCTTGTCTGCTGCCATGTGAGACATGCCTTTCACCTTCCACCATGATTGTGAGGCCTCCCCAGCCACATGAAACTGTAAGTCCAACAAACTTCCTTCTTTTAAAAATTGCCCAGTCTGGGATATATCCTTATCAGCAGCATGAAAATGGACTAATACAGTAATCTTTGACTATTAGAGTAGAAGACATTCAAAAGCAATTTAGTGCATCTTCATCTCATGAACAGCATTAAAAAAGCAAATAAAATGGTCATAAAATTTAGTTAATTTGCCCAAATTTGTCCTGAAGAGTCAACATTAGTATCTACATATCCTATTGCAAATTTGGGGCTCTTTTTATTACATTGTCTATAATTCCACTGACTTTTTTTCTAAAGAGCATTATTAAAAAAATCAGTTGCCGATTGCTTTTGAGTAACATACCCAAAGAACAAAGGTCTTAGGATTGGATAATCAATGTAATGAATATTTATAAGACCCTTTGTAAATGCATTTTGACTAATACAAATAGATCTTGTAGCAATATTGTTTCATAACATATATCTGTGAATGGTGTTTTAGTATCTTAGGGGTTGGGGCTTCCTTGTTGAGGACTCAGCTAAGTAAGAAATCCAGTGCATTATTTTTGGACTCAGAATAGACTAATGTGAAGGTATTAACAAGCATAAAGACAGCAATAAAAGGGTTGAGCTACTTCATCTTTTCCCTCAAGTAAGTTTTAACATTTGCTTAAAAACATTAATTTTCAGGATGTCTATTTTGTTTTCGAGGCCACTGTGCCACCAGGTCATTTTTTAAAACAATTAATGATTAATTTACTATTTTTCTGCCAATGAAAGAGCTGGGATCCATAGGTTTAATTATGGCTGTGTCAGTTGCTCTTTATGGAGGCTTTGGCAAGTAATTTAAATTCTGAATCTAACAAATTTCCCAACAATGGATTAACTAGTACTTCTAGGTACATGCTGTAAAGTATATATAGGAAACTAGAATTTAGATAAGGCATATTTGGTTTGACAAACTGTAAGGAGTGAATAGTTTTAGCAAACTGTGTTCAGGATAATGTGAGTGTAAGATATGTTCAGCTGAAAATAAAATGATTAAACAAAAATATGAAATAAACAACAAAAAGGAACCAGTAAACGAAAATGCAGTCCAGCAGCAACAATATGCTAGAAAGTTGGAGGAAACCCTGAAAAATGGAAAGCTGTTGGGACCAGACTAATGGGAAAAAGTACCGAAGGGGAAAGTTGGAAAATGATTAATAGCATGCACAAAGATGTCCTGGAATGTTTATCACATCACTACGAGTCATAGAATTTGGAAGCAAACTTTTCTTTCACCAACACGTCTTGTTTTAATAAATCATGATATATCAATACTTTAGAACATTATGTAGCCGTTAAAATGATGTTAATTATATGTATTCATATCAAAGCTGCAAAATCACATTTAAATTATTCAATAAATTTATTTAGCCCCTTCTAGGCATTAGACACAATTATGTGTAGTAGAGGTTCAATGATAAACTCAAAGTAGTCCTGCTTGGAGTTTATTGTCTATTAAATAGAAAACAGTCATCAAGTACATATGCAGATTATTGAGTGTAAAGATACAACTGTGACAACATTCTTAAAATAAAAGCCTCATCTTAAGGAAGTGTGCAAAATGGGATCCGGATCTAATTGGGGATTTGAGTGGGCTTTCCTGAAATCTGAAGGACGAAAAAATTAAGAGTTAACTATGTGAAAGTTAGGGGGTAAAAATATAAGGGAGGAGGAGAAAAAAGGTCACATGACCACATGGATTTTTGCCCCTTAGAAATTGAAATAAGATTTGTGTGGCTAGAGGTTAGAAAGTAATCTGTGAATGTAGGATAAGTCAAATCAGAAAAAGGAATATTAAAAATTTGTTAGGTGAGTTTCTCTAAGTTTCCTCATATAAGCAAGATATTATTCACAGAAGCAGAGAGTAGAATGGTGGATACCAGGGGCTGGAGGGAAGGTAGGGAGGTTGGGGAGATGATCGTTAAAGGATACAAAATTTCGGTTAGAGGAATAAAGTCAAGAGATTAATTGTACAACATGGTGATTGTAGTTAATAACAATGTATTATATATTTGAAAATTACTAACATAGTAAATTTTAAGGGTTCTCATCAGGTACACACACACACACAGTAATCATGTGAGATAATGTAATTTGTTAAATTTAGCATTCTACAAGATATATTTATTTTTTAAAATCATGTTATATACCATAAATATATCCAATTCTTGTCTTTTTAAAAAATAAAATTGCTAGGTGACAAATATCGAATGCTTCACCGCATACTGAACATTAAGAATGATCACATTAAGCACTCTCAATAGCTTTTGAGACAGGTATGAGTATCATTTGCATTTTTCCAGATAAGTACACTAAGATGAAACTAAACCCATGTCACACAGTCCTGCCAGAGCTAGGGTTTGAACCCAGACTGAATAGTACTCACTGCGCTACACTCATCTTTTGGGTAGGAGATAGTCCATAGGTCTATTTTAAATGTTCTGGATTTTGATTTTTATCCTAAAATAAGATAAAAAGCATTGGCAAGTTGCCAATTTTTTTTTATAAATTCTTAAGGCATTTGTAGGGAGGAATATTCAAGTGGAGCAAAAGGAAAAGTAAAGGAGTCCAGCGAGAAAGCTATTAAATAATGCAGAAGAGAGGTCATGATAGCTCGCTCTAAGAGGGAAGATTAGAAATGGAGGGAAGAAGACAGGCTGCAGAGACGCTGAACAGGTGAAATTGCATGGTGCTCCATGATGGACCTGCTGGGGTGCAGTGTGAGAGGCCGGTCTCAGGCCTGTGTGGAGAATGACGACCTGCCTTGAGATACGCAGCACTGAACAAAGGGCCCGATGACTATGAGTGTGTTTTTTATTTTTTTTCTTATTGAGTGCTTTGAAACACTTATATATTGAAGTCAAACTACATGAATGTATGTGTGTGTGTGTGTGTGTGTGTGTGTGTGTGTGTGTGTGTGTGTATGCATGTATATCTGGAACTCAGGGAAGTTTACTGAGCTGGAGATAGATTTGCGAATCATCTATGGGTAGTTAGGAATTAGAACTGTGGGTATCAGTGAAATTTCCTAGGGAGGGACATACATGAATGAATAGAGATGAACATAATAAATCAAGTATTAATAGTAGTTATTTCTGTTAAAATTATAGGTATTCTTTGTGCTATTTTTCTTTATTTGTATTTCTGTTTTACTTTAATCAGCATATATTGATTTTTGTGGGAAAAATTGAAAAAAATTTTTTGCAATTGAGAAGAAAATGTTTAAACTTGTAATGTACAATAGATATTATTGTATATGGCAAAGGATAGAGGAGAAAGAGAACCAAGATGGACCCGGGGTTTTGTGTCTGGATCAAAAGGCTTTTCTCCTCTCATTTTACACTGTTTACCCCACTCAGTTTGGCACTACCTTTTATTACTCCCTGACAGTATCATTTCCATCAAAACTCTAATTTTTAAATATTTTTTGGACAGTAATGTTAGCTGTTATCAGAAGTTGTCAACAAAGCTTAAATTCAATTTTACTTATACTTTTAACATACAGGCTGCACATGCTAAATACTTGTCACTTAGAATGCTGTTGTCATAAGTCTGGATTGCAGATTTTGTTGTCATGATGATAGGTCTGGCAACATTCTCATAGTGGGTGAGCTCGACTGTCTAAGGATTATCTTCTATTACAGTTCAGTTTATCATGCTCTGGTGCATTCTTTATTAAGAAACTTAATTACCTATAGTTCTAGATATTATGTGCTAATGAGTTGTACATGTGAGTAAATGTATTCCAAACTCATATTTGGCTGCTGATATATTTCTACAAAGATGCTTTGAGAAAAAGAAGCAGTAAGATCTGCTTCCTTTCTCGGTCAGAAAAGTTGCCACTTAGTCATAATGTGGCTTTATTCCATATTTCCATGAAATTCATTTGAGACACAGTAAACCCATATTTTTTTTTTTTTTTTTTTTTTTTTGAGACGGAGTCTGGCTCTGTCGCCCAGGCTGGAGTGCAGTGGCGCAATCTCGGCTCACTGCAAGCTCCGCCTCCCGGGTTCACGCCATTCTCCTGCCTCAGCCTCTCCGAGTAGCTGGGACTATAGGCGCCCGCCACCACGCCCGGCTAATTTTTTGTATTTTTAGTAGAGACGGGGTTTCACCATGGTCTCGATCTCCTGACCTCGTGATCCGCCCGCCTCGGCCTCCCAAAGTGCTGGGATTACAAGCGTGAGCCACCGCGCCCGGCCCATATTTTTTAATTTAATATTTGTAAGTACACTGTCAGTTATCCACACAGTCAAGTAAAACTTAACAGCCATGAACAAAATCTTTGAACTGTAATGTCATATTGTGTCAGGTAGTCTTATTCAGCTATGAAATACTTAATACTTTAAAAATGACACTTTACTGAGCACTTCTATGTATAACAGAGTTTAGTAAAATGTTTCTTTTGACTACTTATTATAGTTATATCAATTTGGTATTTCCAACAATAGTTAGAGGAAGCACAATTTAATTAAATATGTGGATGGAGAAAATTGATTTCAGAGCAAAGTTTCCTTTTTCAGATTACTTGTTTGGATCTCAGATTTTGCTTGTTGTTAATGGAGTTACATTTGTATAACCGATTGTAATAAGATTTCCATGAGGCATATGGTTGTGTTCATTTCTGAAGAACTACAGATTTCAAGTAAAACAAAACAAAACACAGAAATCACCGAACCAAGGCACGTTTATTGAGTACAGACATCAACCAAATTTCGTTTTTGTGCTAAAATCTAAAAATTCCATATAAATAGCTATGTTTGTGGGTTGTTCTCTTGGGCTAAAAATAAAGACGGATATTGCATCTTTCATCAACATAACACCAAGATATTTGGGTGGGACCAATCTTCTCAAGATTTGATTTTAAATTGTTTCTTAGTCTTATTCAGATTACACGTATCCTTCCCTCTCAAGGTACATAAAATGAAGTGTTCTGAAAAGACAATTATGTGAATATGTGAGATTCTAGGGACTTACAGACTCTACTTTTTTAGCAATATTTTTTTTCTCATAGTGAGGTCCATTTTCAGAGTATATTAAATCATGTATAAATAGTCTTCATCTTTCAGTAAAGAGACTGATTCTTCCAGTTGAAATTTAAACTTTCTTTTACTCTCTTTTTCTTTTTTCTGTTGTCAACTTTATGGAAATATAATTTGCATACAGTGAAGTTCATCCTTCTTAGCGAACAGTTCTGAGTTTTGGCAGCTATGTATCTGCTGCCACTAATAGGATACAGAGCAGTTAGCCCAAATTCCCTCTTGCCCCCACTTTAGTCACCTTTCTTTGACTCTCACTCCTTGGTAGGCACCAATATGTTTTTTGTTCAGATAGTTTTGCTTTTGCAGATTGTTATATAAATAAAATCAGACAGTATGTAGCCTTTCGGGATTGGTTTCCAAAGTTCATCTAATGCATTTGAGATTCATGCTGTGGTGTGTGTATGTCTCTGTTTTCTTTTACTGCAGAATAGTATCCCATTATATGGATATACCATAGTTTGTTCAGCCATTTTATGCTTTCTTTTTATTCTGTTTTTTCAAAATTAATTATTTATTTATGTTAATTTTGTGGGTACATAGTAGTTGTATTTATGAGATACATCCAATTTCTTTTTTGTTGTTGTTGTTGAGACAGGGTGGCATTCTGTCACCCAGGCTAGAGTGCAGTGGTATGATCATGGCTGTCTGCAGCCTTGACACCCTGGACTCAATCAATTCTCGTGCTACAGCCTCCTGGGTAGCTGGGACTACAGGTATGCACCATTATGCCTCGCTGAATTTTGTGTATGTATACATATATTTTTGTTGTTGTTGTTGTTGACATGGGGTTTTGCGATATTGACAGGCTGGTGTTAAACTATTGGGCTCAAGTAGTCTGTGTGTCTTGGCCTACCAAAGTACTGGGATTACAGGTGTGAATCACTGCACCTGGCCCTATACATGGGGTACAGGAGATGTTTGATACTGGCATACAATGCATACCAATCATATCAGGGTAAATGGGGTGTCCAGCACCTTAAGCATTTATCCTTCCTTTGTGTTACAGACTATCAAATTATACTCTTTTAGTTATTTTAAAATATAGAATAGATTATTGTTACTGTAGTTACCCTGTTTTGCTATCAAATATAGATCTTATTCACCCTATCTAACTACATTTTTGTACCCATTAACGAAACCCGCTTCAATCCCCCCTCCAACCACTACCACACTACCCTTCCCAGCCTCTGGTAACCATCATTCTACTCTCTATCTCTGTAAACTCAATTTAAAAAAAAAAATTAGTTTCCGCAAATAAGTAAGAACATGTGAAGTTTGTCTTTCTGCACCACACTTAATCCACTTAACCTAATGACCTCTTGTTCCATCCATGCTGTTGCAAATGACAGGATCTCATACTTTTATATGGCTGAATAGTATTCCATTGTGTATAAGTACAACAATTTCTTCATCCACTCATCTGTTGACGGACACTTAGGTTGCTTCCAAATTTTGGCTATTTTGAATAGTGCTGCAATAAACATAGAAGTGCAGGTATCTCTGTGATTCACTGATTTCCTTTCTTTTGGGTGTATACTTGGCGGTGGGATTGCTGGATCTTATAGTAGCTCTATTTTTAGTCTTTTAAGGAACCTCCAAGCTGTTTGCCATAGTGGTTGTATTAATTTACATTCCTACCAACAGTGTACAAGGGTCCCCTTTTCTAAACATCCTTGCCGGCATTTGTTACTGCCTGTCTTTTGAATAAAAGCCATTTTAACTGGGATGTGATGCTATCTCATTGTAGCTTTGATTTGCATATCTCTGATGATCAGTGATGTTGAGCATCTATTCATACACCTGTTTGCCATTTGTAGTCTTCTTTTAAGAAGTGTCTATTAGACCTTTGCCCATTTTTAATTGCATTATTAAACTTTTTCGCTATATAGTTGTTTGAGCTCCTTATATAATCTGGTTATTAATCTCTTGTCAGATGGATAGTTTGAAAATCTGTTTCCCCATACTGTGGTTGGTCTCTTCACTTTGTTGATTGTTTCCTTTGCTGTGCAGAAGCTTTTTAACTTGATGTGATCCCATTTGTCTGTCTTTGCTTTCATTGTGCCTGCTTGTTGATTATTACCCAAGAAATCTTTGCCTACTACAATGTCCTGATTCCTCAGTGGTTTTTGTTTTTTGTTTTTGTACAGTAGTTTCATAGTTTGAGGTCTTAGATTTTAGTCTTTAATCCATGTTTATTTGATTTTTATATACAGATCTAGTCTTATTCTGCATGTGGATATCCAGTTTTTCCAGCATCATTTATTGAAGAGGTTCTTCTTAGGACTTTTGTTGAAAATGAATTCACTGTATATGTATAAATTTGTTTCTGGGTTCTTCTATTCTATTCTATTCTACTCTATTCTATTCTATTCTATTCTATTCTATTCTACTCTACTCTACTCTACTCTACTCTACTCTACTCTACTCTACTCCTATTCTATTCTATTCTATTCTATTCTATTCTATTCTATTCTATTCTATTCTATTCTATTCTATTCTATTCTATTCTATTCTATTCGTCTGTGTTTCTTTTTATGCCAGTAGCATGTCATTTGGTCACTATAGCTCCGAAGTATAATTTGAAGTCTGGTAATATAATTTCTCCGTTTTTTCTTTTCTTTTCTTTCTTTCTTTTCTTTTTTTTTTTTTTTTGGCTTAGGATAGCTTTGGCTATTCTGGGTCTTTTGTGACTCCACATAAATTTTGGGATTGTATTTCCTATTTCTGTGAAGAATGGCATTGGTATTTTGATAGGAATTGCATTGAATCTCCAGATTCCTTTGAGTAGTGTGGACATTTTAACAATATTGATTCTTCCAGCCCATGAACATGGAATATCTTTTTATTTTTCCTGGGTCTTCTTCAGTTTCTTTTATCAATGTTTTATAGTTTTCATTGTAGAAATTGTTTGTTCTTTTTGTTGTTGTTGTTAATTCCTAGCTATTTTATTTTATTTCCGTCTATTGTAAATGGGATGACTTTCTTGATTTCTTTTTCAGATTATTTATTCTTGGCATATAGAAATTGCTATTTTAATGTTGATTTTGTGTCTTGCAGCTTTACTGAATTTGTTTATTAGTTTGAATAGTCTTTGGTGGAGTCTTCAGATTTTTCCAAATATAAGATTATATCATCTGCAAACATAATTTGACTTTTTTCTTTCCAAGTTGGATGCCCTTCAGTTCTTTCTCTTCTCTGACTGATTTAGCTAGGACTTCCTACTTTCTTTTCATTTTGTAGGTAGTATTTCTGCCATGAACACTAGGATTATATTAACATTTTAACTAGTTGTTGTAGTATCTACTTTTATTTTATTTTAGAACTTCAATGAGTTGTTATGATTTTAGACTTTCTAATTGAAGAGCTTTTTTATGTATTAAATTATTTGTAAACATTTCAATTGTAATAAGTATTGCATTTAATGAAAAATGAATTGCTTTAGAAAATATTCTATTACAATTCTAGAGACATGTTAATGATTTATTTGTTGTATTTTTTGGTGTGCTTTTTCTGGTAAAAAAATTAATTATGAAAAATCGGAAACTACAGACACATATAAGGAAGAAAAATCCATTGTATTCTAACATGGCTCATAGTTTGCTGGAACGTAATTACAATTTTTTTCAATCTCTAATATCTGCAATATCAATCTCAAAGATTGAGAACTACTGGCCCACCATAGTTGTAAATTTTAAAAGTAAAGCCAAAATTAGCTAATTTAGTTAACTGAGTTAGGGGAAGCAAGTTGAGCCTATGGAGTGTAGATAAGAAAACATGCTTCAGTGTTCAAGACATCAAAAAGAAAAAAAAGAGGAAAGAAAAATATATTTCATTATTTGAACTAGATTACATTCTTCCCTGGAGTTCCCTACTTTTGTTATCCTGCATAACTGTGTTTTAAGTAGGGTTAAAACTAAGATATTTTAAATTCTGTAGTAGAAAAAAAATAGTCTGGTATTATAGATTAAAAAAATGAATTAAATATAATTATTAACCTAAGGTTATGAAGTCTAAAAAATTCTAACTCATTTGTTTAAAACACGAATGTCCATGTTCTTTTACTTTTATTCCATGATGTATGAAAGTATAATAACATGCATTCTATTTATAAACATGTATGTTTATCTTAAGGTACATATGCTAGTGAACATTTACACATTGCATCCCTTACATTTTGCTATGAAGAATTTAAAGCACATACTTTACAGTTTGATTCATATTAATACTTAAGGTCTTTTTTATTCAAGTTGTACCTACATTAAAAATTAGAAGGGGTCTTAGAAGTCATCTTAGTCCAAGTACCTTATTTTTCTGGAGAAGAAATTCGTCTCTTAAATGGTTAGTGAATAGAAAAGTTTAAATAGATACAAGGATCCCTAGTTTCAATACAAAATAATTTCACCTATAACATCACTGGGATGCAATGAATCTCACCAAAAATAATTTTCTTTTTTTTTTTTTTATTATACTTTAGGGTTTTAGGGTACATGTGCACAATGTGCAGGTTTGTTACATATGTATTCATGTGCCATGTTGATTTCCTGCACCCATTAACTCGTCACTTAGCATTAGGTGTATCTCCTAATGCTGTCCCTCCCCCCTCCCCCCACCCCACAACAGTCCTGGGAGTGTGATGTTCCCCTTCCTGTGTCCATGAGTTCTCATTGTTCAATTCCCACCTATGAGTGAGAACATGCGGTGTTTGGTTTTTTGTCCTTGCGATAGTTTACTGAGAATGATGTTTTCCAGCTTCATCCATGTCCCTACAAAGGACACGAACTCATCATTTTTTATGGCTGCATAGTATTCCATGGTGTATATGTGCCACATTTTCTTAATCCAGTCTATCGTTGTTGGACATTTGGGTTGGTTCCAAGTCTTTGCTATTGTGAATAGTGCCGCAATAAACATACGTGTGCATGTGTCTTTATAGCAGCATGATTTATAGTCCTTTGGGTATATACCCAGTAATGGGATGGCTGGGTCAAATGGTATTTCTAGTTCGAGATCCCTGAGGAATCGCCACACTGACTTCCACAATGGTTGAACTAGTTTACAGTCCCACCAACAGTGTAAAAGTGTTCCTATTTCTCCACATCCTCTCCAGCACCTGTTGTTTCCTGATTTTTTAATGATGGCCATTCTAACTGGTGTGAGATGGTATCTCACCGTGGTTTTGATTTGCATTTCTCTGATGGCCAGTGATGATGAGCATTTCTTCATGTGTTTTTTGGCTGCATAAATGTCTTCTTTTGAGAAGTGTCTGTTCATGTCCTCTGCCCACTTTTTGATGGGGTTGTTTGTTTTTTTCTTGTAAATTTGTTTGAGTTCATTGTAGATTCTGGATATTAGCCCTTTGTCAGATGAGTAGGTTGCAAAAATGTTCTCCCATTCTGTAGGTTGCCTGTTCACTCTGATGATAGTTTCTTTTGCTGTGCAGAAGCTGTTTAGTTTAATGAGATCCCATTTGTCGATTTTGGCTTTTGTTGCCATTGCTTTTGGTGTTTTAGACATGAAGTCCTTGCCCACGCCTATGTCCTGAATGGTATTGCCTAGGTTTTCTTGTAGGATTTTAATGGTTTTAGGTCTAACATATAAGTCTTTAATCCATCTTGAATTAATTTTTGTATAAGGTGTAAGGAAGGGATCCAGTTGCAGCTTTCTACATATGGCTAGCCAGTTTTCCCAGCACCATTTATTAAATAGGGAATCCTTTCCCCATTTCTTGTTTTTGTCAGGTTTGTCAAAGATCAAATAGTTGTAGCTATGTGGCATCATTTCTGAGGGCTCTGTTCTGTTCCATTGATCTATGTCTCTGTTGTGGTACCAGTACCATGCTGTTTTGGTTACTGTAGCCTTGTAGTATAGTTTGAAGTCAGGTAGCGTGATGCCTCCAGCTTTGTTCTTTTGGCTTAGGATTGACTTGGCGATGCGGGCTCATTTTTGGTTCCATATGAACTTTAAAGTAGTTTTTTCCAATTCTGTGAAGAAAGTCATTGGTAGCTTGATGGGGATGGCATTGAATCTATAAATTACCTTGGACAGTATGGCCATTTTCACCATATTGATTCTTCCAACCCATGAGCATGGAATGTTCTTCCATTTGTTTGTATCCTCTTTTATTTCATTGAGCAGTGGTTTGTAGTTCTCCTTGAAGAGGTCCTTCACATCCCTTGTAAGTTGGATTCCTAGGTATTTTATTCTCTTTGAAGCAATTGTGAATGGGAGTTCACTCATGATTTGGCTCTCTGTTTGTCTGTGATTGGTGTACAAGAATGCTTGTGATTTTTGTACATTAATTTTGTATCCTGAGACTTTGCTGAAGTTGCTAATCAGCTTAAGGAGATTTCGGGCTGAGACAATGGGGTTTTCTAGATATACAATCATGTCATCTGCAAACAGGGACAATTTGACTTCCTCTTTTCCTAATTGAATACCCTTTATTTCCTTCTCCTGCCTGATTGCTCTGGCCAGAATTTCCAGCACTATGTTGAAAAGGAGCGGTGAGAGAGGGCATCCCTGTCTTGTGCCAGTTTTCAGAGGGAATGCTTCCAGTTTTTGCCCATTCAGTATGATATTGGCTGTGGGTTTGTCATAGATAGCTCTTATTATTTTGAGATACGTCCCATCAATACCTAATTTATTGAGAGTTTTTAGCATGAAGAGATGTTGAATTTTGTCAAAGGCCTTTTCTGCATCTATTGAGATAATCATGTGGTTTTTGTCTTTGGTTCTGTTTATATGCTGGATTACATTTATTGATTTGCGTATGTTGAACCAGCCTTGCATCCCAGGGATGAAGCCCACTTGATCATGGTGGATAAGCTTTTTGATGTGCTGCTGGATTCGGTTTGCCAGTATTTTATTGAGGATTTTTGCATCAATGTTCATCAAGGATATTGGTCTGAAATTCTCTTTTTTGGTTATGTCTCTGCCAGGTTTTGGTATCAGGATGATGCTGGCTTGATAAAATGTGTTAGGGAGGATTCCCTCTTTTTCTATTGATTGGAATAGTTTCAGAAGGAATGGTACCAGTTCCTCCTTGTACCTCTGGTAGAATTCAGCTGTGAATCCATCAGGTCCTGGACTCTTTTTGGTTGGTAAGCTATTGATTATTGCCACAATTTCAGAACCTGTTATTGGTCTATTCAGAGATTCAACTTCTTCCTGGTTTAGTCTTGGGAGGGTGTATTTGTCGAGGAATTTATCCATTTTCTATATGTCTGTTTGTAGCAAGTGTTAGCCCCCAAACATGTTAATCAAGAAGTAGCGATATATGGAAGAAATCCAGTCTTGTGGTTCACTCTTTTCTGTGACTCTCACCATTTCCCTCCCTCTATGCTCCCACCACAGTATTTGGGATCAGCTCCTCCTTATCTCTTGTCAGGCCAGTACTTCTCACACCTTGGAGGATATGAGAATCATCTGGAGAATCAGTAATGAGCACAAAGTAGAATAGGGCCTGGGCCTGTGGATTTGCACCAAATTTTGTGGGTGAGTTTTATGCCCCCTAAAGAAATCGCTGGTGTAGACTCCTGCATGTGCTTCCACGTGAGCCCCTTCCTCTCCAGCCTTTCTCATTCTTCTCGAATCAAGAGGTTGTCCTTTGGCTGGCACAAGCCTTCTAACTGCCTAATCCATTGTATTGTTCCAAACAAGTTAACTGAGTCACACTTTCCACCGTGGCATCGGAAGGCTCCCCCGTAACATTCTAGCCTGGGTCTCTTTACTCCAGCATGACTGAACTCCGGCCCTTTGAGTGGAAGCATTAAAGCTGTGATTTCTGTTCTCGGAGACTGGAGTTAAGCTTAAATAGTTACCTACTAATAGAAATGTTCTGAGCTTCACTATTTTTACGAAAAAAAAAAAAAAAAAAAAAAAAAAAAGGTTTGTAGGTGCTTTGAATATGATACATAAAAGCTGGCTATGGGGCAGAAGGCACTTAGCAAACTTGGAGATGATAATGTGATAGGCTGGTCACCTTTCCCTTTAATTATTTTGCTTACAGTGTTTCAGTGACCATAGGTTTTGAACTTATACATGCTTCAGTCTTCAGTTTTGATTTCACTACTTCCTTGTGCCTTCTGATTTCCCTTGCTGTGTGCTTTCTTACTCTTCTGAACATGTATAGAATTGTCATATAGCCACAGGAAAAAAAATTCTGCCATATATGAGTGCTAGTATGCATTCTGCATTATTCTCACACAAGGCAAGGGAGCTGATTTCATTTCTTTTTGTAATCACTGCAGATGACTAGTTCCCAAAATACATATTGAATGAAGTGAATGAATACACTTATTTTGAACTCTTAATCTTTATAAACATTAATATTTTCTGGTAATCATAATAACGGCTGCTGTTTACTCAGTAGTTGACATGTGCCAGCCTTGGTGCTAAGTGTTTTGTGCATGTTATTATTATGTTCTTAGAACAACTACGCTGAGATGCAAGTATTTTAATTTCATTTCCTGTATGGGGCAGTTTGAAGCTCAGTAAAGTTAAATACCTTAATCACTTGGAATAGCTAGTAAGGACCAGAGTTGAGAACTAAATATAAACTCCTAGCAACTTTATCAATAGTGTCTATCGTCATCTTAATCTTGAGTGTAGATTGACTGTTTTTAAATGGACTTAAAGTGACAGCAAATTAGTGACCACCATGTCATATTTTAAAGGCTTACAATGAAATAATTTATTCTGTTATATAAAATAGAATGATCTTTCATCTAAATTAGAGAAGTTTTGCAATTGTGTAGGTATATTGAGTGTGTGTGTGTATGTGTGTGTGTGTGTGTTTATTACATGCAGTTCAAGGGAGGCTAGGTACGTGATAATATCTTATCCAATAACTGTTCCCACTGTGCTTCCTGAAAGAAAACAGTCTGATTTCATGTCATTTCAGGCACTTTGGGTTATTTTAAAAGTCTTATCTAGTTTTTTAAGACTTGGTTCTAGAATGTAGTCTAAGAATGGAGCCCCGTGCGTGATTATAAGACCTCTTTCTCCGTGCCAGTCTTTCCCTGGTTCAGAAAAGACTTGACTCCATAGGCATCATTTGGAGCTGGAGAAGACCTGTTCTTTTCCCATCCCCTTCATGTGCTCCTTGCTTTCCCCCTGGTGGTTATACTGTATAGAGGACATTCAAATGGGAGTTCACTCTGGGATCCATTTGATAGTTTTTCTTAGGGACTCTGGGTCTTCCCTAGAGTTTCCTGGAATGAAGGCTTAGTCTTTGCAAAGAAAAATTGACAGCAGAGTCTGCCACAATAAAAATTTCTACTCAAGTTTCTCACCCTCTTGTGGGCGTGGACAGGATGATACTCCATAGAATTTCCACAGCATCCTTTTGACTCATGGAAAACTCACTCGCCTTTGCCACACCAAATGTGGAATGCAGGCTTTTCCCCATCCTCCACACACATATCCCATTTCTGTTCACCTGTCTCTCCCTTAGCCCTTCTTCTGCCCAGTAGTATCAGGTGGATTTAAAGCTTAGAAAGTTCTAGACTAGAGAGATAAATCAGCCCTCAAAACAGTAGGAAGTTAAATGGAGGTAGTGGGGGAAATGCTTTTCAAGGTACCTTTATCTTGAAGAAGGGGAGATTCTAATAAGCGATAGAATAATGATGAAGAAGTGGTTTTATTCTCTCAAATTTACTTATTCCCAAGTTTTATAGATCAGTGTTTATCCTATTTTTTCTGCAGCCCACAGTAAGAAATAATTTTTGCATTACAATCAAGTTGGCTCTCTCTCTCTCTCTTTCTCCTTTTCCCACACATCACACACCTGAAATAAACATGTTGGTTGACCTTTCTTCCCTTGTACAAAGGATTCGCAGGTCAATAGCTAGACTTTACTAAACTGGCCCTGAAAATTTTATAATTTTAATTCTCAATAGTAGTTTTCTGTACTGTAATCCATGAGTTACTGGGGAACATTTGAAGGCAAGAAGAATAGCAGTTAATATGGCATGCCACCTTCTCACCATGCACACTTGGATTTGCAGGTAGCTGTGTATGCATGCACTTACATTTCCTAAACCAGTTTTATTGTTTTTCCTGAGCATAATAATAATACATGCTTGTTGTTTAGAAAAACTATTCTGAAATATATAAATTTAAAAATTACCTATTCTTTCTCATTCCTGCTGAGTAATCACTAATTAAGGTCTTTTTTAAGTCCTACATAATACATGTATACACCCATGCATGCTTATACTTTAGTAGTCTCTTTGTTTCTATCACCGCCTTGTTTATTCTAAAAGTTGATCATTGGAGAGAAGGTGACCTTGACATGAAGGTCGGCTCTTGCTTCAAAGTCTAAACTGGGACCTCCTTGCTGCCTTGAAGGGTAAATTTATTATCTCTCTGGGATAAGAACATGATCTTTAGACTCTATTAACTTTTCTCTAACTTCTTTCTCATTTAACATGAAAATGCTTAGGTTTTTCTTTTTAACCTTTTTTTTTTTTTTAGCTTTTATTGTGCACTTGCTAATTTCATTCTCAGTGTGACCTCTTAAATATCCACAGGGAAAGGAAAATTGCTTTAGAAAACCTCTGTGCAAGGAAGTTCAGAGAATTAGACTTATCTTTGTAAGAATAATATGAGCTGGATATAGTTTACTGGAACACAAAAAATCTGCACATACCAAGAGAGTGGGACAATAGACGTAATGATATGAATGGTAAAAATAGTAATGAGGACTTTGCCTCATTTATTGATTTTTTCAAGTATTTTCAATCTGAGTTACTGAGTACAGATCTCTTTCTTTCAATTTACAAAAATCAAAAG
Source organism: Hylobates moloch (assembly GCF_009828535.3). NCBI lineage: Eukaryota > Metazoa > Chordata > Mammalia > Primates > Hylobatidae > Hylobates > Hylobates moloch. The sequence continues at coordinate 21,040,960 of NW_026652299.1, forward strand.
AACTAAAGATAGGCAATTATTTGTGGTACAGATGCATTTAAAACAATATAATTCTGTTTTAAAATCAAGTTGCCTTACTCATTTCAAAGCCAAGATTGTGATGGCATTTCTGGAAATTCTCCGATTTATCTTAAAGTTGACGGTTTTTTTTTGTGGGGGGGGGGGGGGGAGGATTAGGTGTGGAGACTGAGTCTCACTCTGTTGACCAGGCTGGAGTGCAGTGGTGCGATCCCAGCTCACTGCAACCTCCACCTCCCTGATTCAAGCGATTGTCCTGCCTCAGCCTCCTGAATAGTTGGGGTTACAGGTGCATGCCAACACACCCAGCTAATTTTGTATATTTAGTAGAGACGGGATTTCACCATGTTAGCGAGGCTGATCTTGAACTCCTGACCTCTGGTGATCCACCCACCTCGGCCTCCGAAAGTGCTGGGATTATAGATGTGAGCTACTGTGCAGTCAAGTTGACATTTCTTACGGCTATTGCCTCAAATAAGTACACTGTGGAGGATGGCCTTATGGCTTACGTCTGCCTCATAGACGATTGTTCAGTGAAACATTTAAATTGCTCCCTCTCAACTCTAATTCCTTAGCTCATAACTAAAAAAATTTACTTCTGGCTAAGGAGTGCAAGAAACAGACAAGCAACCAAAACAGAACCTATACATACTCCCTTCCCCCTCAACACCAAGATTCTCTTTAATATTCATTATGATAATTGTAATCATATAAGGAGTTCTGTTTGTGTGTCTGACACTGTGCTATACATTGTCACTAAATCCCCAAAGAAAACTTAGAGGTATTATTACTAAGTTACAGATAAAATCTTTTTAAAAAGATTTAAGTTGATCTAACGTCACATTGGTGATTTTAACCCATCTTTCAGAATATACCATGGACATAGTTTTCAGGCAAGCATGTTAGTGTAGAGATGCCTTTCATTGTTTAATGGTAGATGCTCTTTTAGATGTCTGGTAGGAACCCAATAGTTATCTTGTTTATTAATAATAACGAGATCAAGATGGGAAGTCATTTTCTTTGGTTCTCTTATTTCCAAGCAACATTTCTGCATTAGTAATGAACTCCTTAAACAAACACCGAGGATTCTTATTAGCTTTCTCTTTCTACGGCAAACATTATTAACTGATCACAGCATCCTTTCACTGGAAAGGCCGGGCAGCAGAAGCTTCCACAGAGGGTCTCTAGCCAGACACCACCAATCAATTATTGAAGGTATCAAAATTAAAACCAATGTGCCATTTCTGCCTTCTTCTATCCTATGACTCTCTTACACTGAGGAATAGAAAGACAATTTTGAATTTTTCACTTAAATCTTAAGAGACATGTTGATTTGCAAGAGGTATTTATTAGGTCTTATGCAGAATAAGCTAGTTAACTCTGATATCCTCTCTCATGGAGACTAAGTAAGTTGGCTTTCCCTGTTAAGGAAAATAGCGTTAACATCTGCATTTCACAATGAGTTAAGAATTTTAGGGAATGGGGCATTACATTTACAGCCTAGGTTCTGAAATTGTACACGAACAATTTGAGCTCAAAGATTAGCATGTTGAAAATCAGTAATTTCTGGCAACTCCTTAAAGTATAGCAGCAGCAACCGCCATCACAATAATAATATAACTTTTCCAGGTTCCTACTACAAAGCTAAGCTCTGTACAGACAAAGCTTATTTTATTGCACTTTGTGTTACTGTGTTTTGCAGACAATGCATTTTTTTTTCCAAATGAAAAATTTTTGGCATCATTTTTGCAGCAGTTTATGCCTAATTCATGTGTTTGGGTCACATTTTGGGAATTCTCATAATATTTCAAATTAATTCATTATTATTTTATCTGTTATTGTGATCTGTGATCTGTGATCTTTGATGTTACTATCATAATTCTTTTGGAGTGCCATGAACCATGTCAATATAAAACAGCAAAGTTAATCAATCAATAAATGTTGTGCGTGTTCTGGCTGCTCCACCGACTAGCTATTGCCCCATATATCTCCTTTTCCCCAGGCCTCCCTAGTCCCTAATACACAGCAACTTTGAAATCATGGCAATTAATAATCCTATAGTCACCTCTAAGTATTCAAGTTAAAGAAGAGTCACACATCTCTCGATATAAATCAAAAGCAAGAAATGATTAAGCTTAGTGAGGAAGGCATGTCAATAGCCAAGACAGGCCAAAAGCTAAGCCTCTTGGTCCAGTTATCCAAGTTGTGAATGCAAAGGAAAAGTTCTTGTTAAAAGTGCTACTCCAGTGAATGCACAAATGATAAGAAAGCAAAACAGCCTTATTGCTGATATGAAGAAAGTTTTAATGGTCTATATAAATCAAAGCAGCCACGACATTCCCTTGAGCCAAAGCCTAATTCCAGAGCAAGCCCCTAACTCCCTTCAGTTCTCTAAAGGCTGAGAAAGATGAGGAAATTGCAAAGGAAAACTTTGAAGTTAGCAGAGATTGGTTCATGAGGTTTAAGGAAAGACACTGTCTCCATAACATCAAAGTGCAAGCTGAAGCAGCCAGTGCTGATGTAGAAATCACAGCAAACGGGTTGTCCAGGAGATGTATCTGAGATCATTGCTGAAGTTGGCCACACTAGACAACAAATTTTCAGTGTAGCCAAAACAACCTTCTATTGGAAGAAGATGGCATCTAGGAATTTCAGAGCCAGAGAGAAGTTGATGCCTCTCTTCAAAGCTTCAAAGGATGGGCTGACTCTTTTGTTAGAGGCTAATGGAGCTGATGGCTTTAAACTGAAACCAGTGCTCATGTGTCTTTCTGAAAACCCTAAGGATCTCAAGAGTTAGGCTGACTGTGCTCTATAAATGGAATAACAAACCTTGGATAATAGTACCTCTGCTTGCAGCACAGTTTACTCAATATTTTTAAGTCCACTATTGAAACCTACTGCTTAAAGAAACAAAATTTTCTGTGAAAATATACCTGCTCATTAACAATGCACCTGGTTACCCAAGAGCTCTGCTGGAGAGGTACAGGGAGAATAATGTTTTCAGGCCTGCCTGCACAACATTCATTGTACAGCCCTTGAGTTAAGGATAATTTTGTATTTCAAACCTTATTTTTTCAAAAGTTGATTCCAACCCTCATGATTGACTTTGAGTGGCTCGAGACTTTAGTGAAGGAATTAACTGCAGAGGTGGTGGAAATAACAAGATAAATAAAATTAGAAGTGGAGTCTCCAGAAGTTCCTGAATTGCTGTACTCTCATGATAAAACCTAAATGGATAAGGATTTACTTCTTATGGATGAGCAAAGATGGAATTTACTCCCAGTAAATACAATGTGAACATTGTTGAAATGACAGCAAAGGATTTAGAATATTATATAAATTTGGTTGATAAAGCAGTGGTAGATTGTGTTAGTCAGTCTAGAGGGACAGAACTAATAGAAGATACATATGTATATATTAAAGGGAGTTTATTAAGTGGCATTAACTCACATGATGACAAGGTCCCATAATAGGCCATCTGCAAGCTGAGGAGCAAGGAAGCCAGTCCAAGTCCCAAAGCTGAAGAACTTGGAGTCCGATTTTCAAGGGCAGGAAGCATCCAACACAGGAGAAAGATGTAGGCTGGGAGGCTAAGCCAATCTAGCCTTTTTATGTTTTTCTGCCTGCTTTATGTTCTGGCAGCACTGGCAGCTGATTAGATGGTGCCCCCCCACCCAGATTAAGGGTGGGACTACCTTTCCCAGCCCACTGACTCAACTGTTAATCTCCTTTGACAACACCCTCAGAGACATATCCAGGATCAATAGTTTGTATCCTTCAATCAAATTAAGTCAACACTCAATATTAACCATCGCATGGAATTTGAAAGGATAGACTCTAATCTTGAAAGAGGTTCAGCTGTAGGAAAAATGCTATCAAACAGCATCACATGCTACAGATAAATACTTTGCAAAGGAAAATTCAATCAATGTGGCAAAATCCATCGTTGTCTTAATTTTTGAAATTTTCATAGCCACCCCAACATCCAGCAACCAACACCCTGATCAGTCAGCAGCTAGTAATACCGAGGTAAGTTCCTCCACCAGCAAAACATTTAGACTCACTAAAGGCTCAGATGATTGTTAGCATTTTTTAGTAATAAAGTGTTTTCTAATTAGGATATGTCCACTTTTGTAGATGTATGCTGTTGCACACTAGTAGACCACAGTATAATGTAAACATAACTTTTTTTATTATACTTTAAGTTCTGGGATACATGGGCAGCACGTGCAGGTTTGTTACATAGGTATACACATGCCATGGTGGTTTGCCACACCCATCAACCCATCATATACATTAGGTATTTCTCCTAATGCTATCCCTGCCCTAGTCCCCCACCCTCCGACAGGCCCCAGTATGTGATGTTCCCCTCCTTGTGTCCAGGCGTTCTCATTGTTCAACTCCCACTAATGAGTGAGAACATGCAGTGTTTGGTTTTCTGTTCCCGTGTTAGTTTGCCGAGAATCATGGTTTCCAGCTTTATCCGTGTCCCTGCAAAGGACATGAACTCATCCTTTTTTATGGTTGCATAGTATTCCATGGTGAATATGTGCCACATTTTCTTTATCCAGTCTATCATTGATGGGCATTAGAGTTGGTTCCAAGTCTTTGCTATTGTGAATAGAGCTGCAATAAACATACGTGTGCATGTGTCTTTATAGTAGAATGATTTATAATCCTTTGGGTATACACCCAGTAATGGGATTGCTGAGTCAAATGATATTTCTGGTTGTAGATCCTTGAGGAATCACCACACTGTCTTCCACAATTGTTGAACTAATTTACACTCCCACCAACAGTGTAAAAGCGTTCCTATTTCTCCACATCCTCTCCAGCATCTGTTATTTCGTGACTTTTTAATGATCACCATTCTGACTGGCGTGAGATGGTATCTCATTGTGGTTTTGATTTGCATTTCTCTAACAACCTGTGATGATGAGCTTTTTTTCATATGTTTGTTGACTGCATAAATGTCTTCTTTTGAGAAGTATCTGTTCATATCCTTTGACTACTTTTTGATGAGGTTGTTTGTTTTTTTCTTGTAAATTTGTTTAAGTTCTTTGTAGATTCTGGATATTAGCCTTTAGTCTGATGATTCTGGATATTAGCTCTTTGTCTGATGGAGAGATTGCAAAAATTTTTTCCAATTCTGTAGGTTATCTGTTCACTCTGCTCATAGTTTCTTTTGCTGTGGAGAAGCTTTTAGTGTAAGCATGACTTTTAAATGCACTAAGAAACCAAAAATGTATGTGACTTGCATCATCACAATATTTGCTTTATTGGGGTGATATGGAGTTGAACCCACAATGTCTTCAAAGTATGCCTATACTAAGTACTCACTCCTTATACATTCAATTTTCACAACAATCTTGTAAGATAATTTTATTCTTTATAAGTCAAAACAAAATATTTACAGTTCAGCTCCAGTAACTTGCTTATCAGCAACACAGCTACACTTGTCAACTGAATGCCAAGTCTGCCTTTTCCTCTAAAGTTGTAATGTGACATAGTACTAAATGATACCAGAGACTTTTCGTGGCACACCTATAAAAAAAGTAGTGCTGGTCATGTGCAGTGGCTCACGCCTGTAATCCCAGCACTTTGGGAGTCCAAGGCAGGTGGATCACGAGGTCAGGAGTTTGAGACCAGTCTGACCAACATGGAAAAACCCCACCACTACTAAAAATACAAAAATTAGCTGGGCATGGTGGCGCGCACCTGTAATTCCAGCTACTCAGGAGGCTGAGGCAGGAGAATTGCTTGAACCTGGGAGGCGGAGGTTCCAGTGAGCTGAGATCATGTCACTGCATTCCAGCCTGAGTGACAGAGCGAGACTCTATCTCAAAATAAATAAATACATAATTAATGTTTCTAATATCTCTCAGACTGTCTTTAAAACTGCATGTTTAAATATTTTGCTAGACTAATATGTTCAATATTCTTGGTAGTAGCTAGTTTCCTGTATCTTCTTTCTTTACTCTTTCTTTGCAAAAGCATAATCCATCTCATTGCTGACATTCTCAGATTCTAATCTTGTACAGATTAACAATATAAAACAGTATGCACTTGTTCACAAAATAATATATATTTGTAGATTTTGTGATTCACAATAAATCAGTAATAGCACATTGCTCTCTCCCTCCCCCACTGGCCTTGGTGATAGTTGTTCTGGGAATTCTATAAACCATGGCATCATCATGAGAGAGACACACATGCTTTCTTTCTGATCTTAATCAAATCATTTCTATTTCTCATAGCTTTTCATTAGATGGATTTTGGCTTTATGTAATACAGAAACACATCTTACTTTTAAATTGAACTGTATGATTTTAATTTATTCTTTATCTTTGCTAATTGTTTTACTTTGGTCAAATCTGCAAATCCTTCTATACCTCAGAAATGTATCTGGAAAAATGGGGATAAACATAAATCACAGGGTTATCTTAAAGATTTTAATATACTAGTGAGGAATTCCTTTGAAATTGAGTATGCATTGACTGCTGTTGTTATCACTAGAACTACTTGGAAGTGGACATGAATCATTTTTAAACAGTTGTTTGGTGGTACAGTTTTTTTAAAAAAAATTTCTATAGGTTTTTTGGGGCAGGTAGTATTTGAGTACATGATTAAGTTCTTTAGTGGTGATTTGTGAGATTTTGGTGCACCCATGACCCAAGCAGTATACACTGAACCCAATTTGTAGCCTTTTATCCTTCATGCTCTTCCCACCCTTTCCCCCTGAGTCCTCAAAGTCCATTTTATCATTCTTATGTCTTTGCATCCTCATAGCTTAGTTCTCACTTATGAGTGAGAACATACAATGTTTGGTTTCTCATCCCTGAATTACTTCACTTAGAATAATAATCTCCAATCCCATCCAGGTTACTGCGAATGCCATTAATTCATTTTTTTTTTCTTTTATGGCTGAGTAGTATCCCATCATGTATATGTCCCACAGTTTTTTTATCCACTCATCGATTGATGGGCATTTGGGCTCATTCCATGTTTTTGCAATTGCAAATTGTGCCGCTATAAGCATGCGTGTGCAAGTATCTTTTTTGTATAATGGCTTCTTTTCCTCTGGGTAGATACCCAATAGTGTGATCGCTAGATCAAATGGTAATTCTACTTTTAGTTCTTTAAGGGCTCTCCACACTGTTTTCCATAGTGGTTGTACTAGTTTACATTACGACCAGGAGTGTATAGGTGTTCCCATTTCACCACATCCATGCCAACATCCATTTTTTTTTTTTTTTTTTTGGTTATGGCCATTATTGCCAGAGTAAGGTGGTATTGCATTTTTGGTTTTGATTGGTGTTTCCCTGGTCATTAGTGATGTTGAGCATTTTTTCACACTTGAAAACATAGCTTAAGCTCCCACTTATAACTGGGGGCCATTTCTATATTTTCTTTTAATTTTTAAATAGTTTAAAAACATAAGCTAAGCTATATAGTCTCATATTTTAACAACTAGCTTGAAAATATTTAATAGAAAAATTTATATTAATATTGCTTATTTAAATCTTTATTGGTAGTTGGTGATACTTCTATCACTCATGTTAAATTCTCTTCTCAAATAAATTATAATAATGGCTTTATAACACACACATATACACACGTGTGCACCTAACATTTGTTGTGCTTAACTAAGTACTAGGCATATAATTTGCCTCCCAATTTATTGCAAGTGAGGTTTATCAAATATTTTACCACTGCATAACATGGAATATCGCCTTGCCAGCCTCCAATACTATTTCCTTGACACCAGCTGCCTGACTGCTAAGGCAATGACAACTATTTTTGTTTTAATGGTAGCAAGATCCCATTCTTAGTACTTGTTTAGGTATTAGGGTGACGTCGATGGGCCCATTAACCCTACTGACCAAACATCTCAGTGACTCAACACAGAAAAGATGCATTTCTTGCTTATGCTATATGTCTTAATGACTGTTGATTGGCTGCAAGGCAACAGTTCTAACATAAAACTATGCTTAGCTTTAAAGAAATAAAATAAGGGTCAGTAAAATATCTAATAATTTTTCTCTATTTTTATTTTCTCACATTTTCATTTAATTTTACCTTATTTTATAAATATAACTGTACAAACTGTAAAGCCAGTTATTTGCTAAAGAGTTTTTGGTAAAACAAAATGACTGAATAGAAAATCTCACCATGATCTTTGACTTACTTAATGGTAGTTACAGAAAACAATTTATATAAATTAAAAGGCCATAGCCCAAGCAACCAACAAGTATTTGACTCATCCAAATCTGTATCATGATGTCCATTAGCTCAAGATATTGACTTTTCTTCTTTCTCTTCTTGCTGTTTTTTTTTTTAAACTATTTATTTTCATCTGGCCACCAGAGAATGCTTATGGGAAGTTGACATAAATATCACACAGTGTTTTAAAATATTGTTTATGCTTGACTGAATAGGGATTTGTACAGAGAATAGTTAAATATATGGACTAAAATGGATGCTTCACATTATAAAATAATATTTGGTAGATTACTTATAAAATTTTGCTTGTTACTTTGAAACCCAAAGTTGTTTATATACATAGTCTCACTTTTTAGACTTAAGCCTTTTTATGTGTTTGCTATTAACTGACTTAGAAAAAGTAATATCTTAAAATAAGAAAATAAATGCTCAGGACAATAGGCAGATCGAAAATTCATTTGACATTAAAAAAATTTTGTGACATTTATTTTGTGCATATTAGCACCAGAACTAAAGTAAAGCCCTGGCTGTCTCACTTTCTAGAGAGAGAGAGAGAGACATATATATATGAATGTGTACTATGTGTAGTATGATACATTAGCCTTTTTGAATTACTTCTACAATTGCTATAGTTAAGCCATAATCATAGCAAAATATTTCACCAAGATGAAAGGAATATAAAAATATTTCTGGCATTATAAAAATTGCAGTGAAGAAGTTGGAGCTTAAAGCCAAAACAAATAGCTTACATAATTAAAACAGAGCTTTGTCTGTGGTAAATTTTTTGGCCTGGAAATGTGAAATATTTCTTAATTCTTGAAAGTAATAGTTGTGAACACTTCATGAAATTATAGTGAGAGAGAGAATGTGTTGTAATTAGCAGCTGAAGAGATAAATAGAAAATCTTGCTTAGTCGTGTACCTTATATTTTCATCCTGACAATGCTGAATTCATTTTAATGAGAATAAAATAAAGCATCAGCATAGATTCTATATATGCTAAATTTCCAATCTGCATTCCAAGAGTACCTCTGTGTTTACCATTGCTATATATATTTTTTCATTAGTTTGGGGGAACAGTTGTTTTTTGTTGCATAGATAAGTTCTTTTGTGCTAATTTCTGAGATTTTGGTGTATCTGTCACCCAAGGAGTGTTCACTGTACCCAACATATAGTCTTTTATCCCTCAGCCCCTTCCCCTCAAGTCCCCAAAGTCCATTGTATCATTCTTATGCCTTTGTGTTCTCATAGCTTAGCTCCCACTAATAACTGAGGACATGTGATATTTGATTTTCCATCCCTGAGTTACTTCACTTAGAATAATGATCTCCAGCTCCATTCGGGTTGCTATAAACGCCATTATTTTGTTCATTTTATGGCTAAGTAGTATTCCATGGCGTATATATTCCCATCTTCTTTATCTATTCATTGGTGGATGGGCATTTAGGCTGGTTCATATTTCTGCAATTGCAAAAACAAATAACCTCATCAAAACACGGGCAAAGGACATGAATAGACAATTCTCAAAAGAAGATAAACAAATGGCCAACAAACATATGAAAAAAATTCTCAACATCACTAATTATCAGAGAAATGCAAATTAAAACTACAATGAGATACAACCTTACTCTTGCAAAAATGGCCACAATTAAAAAATCAAAAAACAATAGATATTGGCACGGATGTGGTGAAAAGGAACACTTTTACACTGCTAGTCAAAATGTAAACTAGTACAGCCACTATGGAAAACAGTATGGAGCTTCCCTAAAAAACTAAAAGTAGAATTACCATTTGATCCAGCAATCCCAATATTGGGTATCTACCCAGAAGAAAAGAAGTCATTATAAGCAAAACAGGCCCTTGCACATGCATGTTTATAGCATTGCTTTTAGATTTTACTTTGCAGACTTGTAAGAATTCTGTGATACAATGGGAATATGTTACTTTTGTTGCTGAGTGTTACATGATAGATTTCTGTCATATAATTCAGCAATAAAATTAATGATTAATGATTCTTATGACCTCCTTATATATATCTTAATGAGACCAACATTAAAGTTTGGCATTAATTAAGTTCTGGGCAAAAAAATATATTATTTCAGATATAGCTTATACATTTTTTTAAATTGACTTTTGAGCTGATGTTAGGTTTGATTAGAAAAACATATTCCATGAGCTCCAAAAGTTATGCTTATATGTGAGGTCAGAAATATCTGGATACTGAATACAGAAAATTGAAATGAAAGATGGAAACCTGAAGAACACTACTTTTGAAATAGAGTGATCTAATTTTTATATTTACTACCTTCAAAGCCCACTTCTCACTGCATACTTTTTTGGGGTAAAAAAAATGGGCACTTCACATTCCCAGTTATCTACAGAACTGACGAGATTCATTTAAATTCATTACATAGTTATCAAACCTTCACTACATTACAGGACTGTGCTACATACTGGCTAGACGACAATAATGAAGCTCATTGAAAATATCATTAGGGACACAGATAATTTGCTGAGCTTTCCAGCAATGGAATTACCTAGGTGCTGTGGTAGCATGAAGACAAACTTTATTCTGCCTGGGGAAAACACTAGGGTTTTCCAGAAGAGGTCATCTTTGGTTAAGCCTTGAAAGAATTGGTGGATTTTTTCAAGTAGAGGTCTTTCTGAGAACACTGTAAACTGAATGATCAATGTGAACAAAGATATGGGCCATAAGTGGCCTTACAGAGACAGGAGAAATGTCCACTAGTTGGGTGTGTATTGCAGCATCTGGGCGAAGTGTGAAGAGAAACAGATGAGCAGTGTGTCAAGTAGGGAGGAGAGGCGACAGAATGGAGGGAAATGGGAATTGTGAGGATTCAATGTGTGGGACACACACAGATGTTGTTGGGGCGGTAGACAGAACTTGGGAACTAGATTTGAACTCTTATTTTACTATATGTACACTTATTTTACCCATTATTATACAGTGCTAATATTCTGATAATGAAATAAGTATAACCACATCTACCATGTTCACATCTTGAAGAAGGTTGAAGGAAATCAAATGACATGGCTTCGAAGTCCTTCCTCCAAACCAGATAGGCTCTGCTGAGTGAGTGAGGGTGTATTTGCCTAGACATGCAAATGAATGAGTGAGAGAAGTGCACTAGAAAGCCTACTATCACCAAAGACCTATGTTAGTTTTCCCAAACAGCTTTATTAGTAATATAGCTAACACTTAAATTCAAAAATGATAAAATGAGCAGAAGTGCATACGTTTGTCCTTTGTATTAGGGATTAGTGACTAGAATTAGGAACAGAGAAGAATACATTTTTATATGTGAATTGTTGATAGATGGTAATGCTAAGAACAGGATAAAGAATGGAGGAGAAAAATTAGCAGAAGCTGGGGAGAGACTTCAGGTAGGATCTAATTTTGTTTTATAGTTTGTGAAGTGCCTGCATGTCCTCATCATTGAGCTACAATTTTGTTTGGAAGTCAACCAACATATAAAAACTAGATCATCCGTATACAGATGGCAGTTAAACTGGTGGGAGGGAGTGTGATGCCCAGGAATTTGTGTAATAATTCATGTGTTAGAAAGTTGAATCATGAATAGTGAATGCAGAAAGCAAACATATGATGTAAATTCTTGAATGGTATTTATCTCAGAGAATCAGGAGACCCTGAAATGAGCAAAAAAAAATAAAATAAAAAAAGGATGACTGCCCCATGAAAGGAGCCCTAGAGGGAAGGGTGAAAAGAGATAGAAGAATGTATTAGGGTGTGAACATCACACAGGTGATGGATAGGATAAGACCTGAGAAAGGGGTCATTACTCTTGCCCCAAGAGACTCAATGGTGTCTTGCATTGAGTACTTTTCAGTAGAGTGGCTGGAGATGAAATACAATTGCAGGAAATTAAAGAATGCATGGAGGTAAAAATAAAGAAACAGAAATTCAGTCTACACTTTCAAGAAGGTTGATGATGACGGAAAGAAATGTGTTTGAGAATAAAACACCCCATGAAAGATTAGCATGCAAAGACAATACAACAAACCCATATACTGTTTTGTTTTTTTCCTTTGGTCCTACTCCAACTAGCTAATGGTGGCTGTATAGCCTACTTATATGACTCAGCGTTTAGTTTAGGTTGTCTATCTCCAGGGAGAGCATAACATGGTAAACCCTTGGAATATCATGTCTCCTTTGCTAGTTTTCTTCTTTCCAGTTCAGGGGATTGCAGTGATATTTTACATCATTGACTGCAGCAAAGATCTCAAAGGTGGAATATGCCTCCCTCAAAGGTACTGATGTCATCTCCATTAGGAGGAATTTCTGTATAATCTCACTAAAGACACCATGAAGATTTGTCCTGTGTTTTCAGTGTCTGATAGATGCTGCTGTAAGGCAGCTCTTAGTTTTTATATGCACTTTTATGCTTTAATGCAATTCTCTCTCTCTCTAGGACTCAGGTATGAGTCCCACAGGAGAAGGGCTGGCAGAGGCATTAAGTGCTAGACCATGAGCTGTATTGCATCATTCTTTCATTCAGACCTGGCTCATGGTTTTAAACTATAGTTGTATACTCTGGCCTCTTTTTCTTTAGAAGATATTTCTTTCTTTTTTCTTTTTTTTTTAAGGGGCCTCTCTGACTATGCTTACAGACTTCTTTTTCTTTGTGAGTCAATCCTCCTTGTCCATCACAAGTACTCAGATTAGGCTACCAATTGGAGTAACCTGCTGCTACATTAGTTATTACAGAGGGAATTATGTTATACAGAGGGAATTAGTTATACAGAGAGAATGATGAAGTAGGTAAAGTTCAAATTGCTGATCTCTTGCTTTTCATTGAATAAGGGAGGGAGATGGGGTAGAGGGTAGGAAACTGATAATGGAAAGGAAGAGTGGTGTTACTTTCATTAATATCTAAAGAGCAATAGCCAACATAACTGTCTTCATGCTAAAATTAAAAGTGTAAGCAATATGATAATTCTTAATACTGCCATGTGCAGATGTACCAATCATGCTTGTGTTAATGCACCATGTAACTAAGAAGATGAAGAAATCCAAGACATGTGATTACATCCAAAGACCAGGAGAAAATCACGATAGTATTGAAGATACTTTTAAAGTAAGTGGCTAAGGAAAATTTTGCTACGTCTTTCATGAATGTCACAGAGAAAGAGACAGTTTGAAAATGGAAATTTTTCCAAATCATATTGAAGTTTTGCTAGTATATTTTACTGAGAATCGAGCAATGATTTTTGAGACCTTCATTATGCTGAAGATTAAAAATACCAAGTTGTTGTTTCTGAAGTCATTTTTTTTAGATAATAGATAGCTTTTCAGCATTTAATATGTACAATAAATTGCACTGTGGTGATACACAGATGAATCTGACACAGTGTCTATTCTATTTAATTAATGTCCTGATATAAAATGCACTTTAGAAAACATTAAGCATTATAAGGGGTAAATTATTGAAGGTGTTCAAACAGGTTATGTTCATATATAGTGATTAGGAAAAGCCTTGTAAAAATTATGACATTAGTTGGACCTTTATAATAGATAGCACTTAGAACAGCAAGAGAAAATATGGTGACTTCCAAATAGAGGGAATCACATAAACCATATGGGAGAAGACACAAGCAATGAACGTAGAATGCATGGCTTCTTTTTATTGGGTCAAGTGGTTTTATGAAAGAAGTTAAGAGAAATGAGGTTGAAAATGCAGTTTGAGGCAAGTCATTTCATACCATAATAAGGAGTGTGGGTTTTATCTGAAATAATTTCACTGGGTAACTTTAAAACAAGTTGTTAAATGATCTGATCTGAAATTCTACAAAGAAGCTACTGCAGATAGCAAGCCTTTTGAGTTCTACTTTTTTTCCCCTTTCAACAACTTCTACGTAAGAAAAATTAAAGTCCACAGACTATCAAAATTAAGGGAACTTTGATTTTCTTCCTCAAAATGATTCCTACTGTAAGTAAGAAATGTTAACCTTACTCCAGGAAAGGAAGAATAAATCTCTGGGGTCAGGAAGGCTGTTGCGGTGAATGGATAACTTAATGAAATGATCAAATAGTCCTGAATGATGTTAATTAGGGCAATTTAGTATTACTATAATTGCTTTGTATTTATTGAATTATTGCAATGGATGAGTTACTAGACAGAAAGAAATCAATGCAGTAAGCTGACCAAACACTGAAAGGATGACAGAATTGGAATGCTCTTGGCTGTTCTATTCACTGCTTAAGCAGTCTCCAAATACATTAGGCTTTTTTTTTTTCTTTTTCTCTTTTTCTTCTTTCTCATTATCTGCTCATTGTCCTTGGATGGGACAGTTCCTTATTTGAGAGTATATCACATGATCAGATCTTTTTCATATATACCTTCCTGGCAGACACTGATTCTACAAGTGTTGTACATTGTTTAATGATTTTGTAAAACAGATATTTACTGAGAGACTGCAGTAAGACAGACTCATTACCCAAGATCAGTGAACCCACTGCATGCAATAGATGAGGAAGCTTCTCTACCATAATTCCAAACTGAAATACAAATGCTGCCTTTAGTGGCAGAGGTTAAAACCTTAAAAGTTTGTGTTGAATAGGGAATGTCATTGGGGGACATATCGAACCATGTGTGAAGATGTGTGAAAGGAAGGGTCTGGAGAAAAGAGAGAAGATTGGAAGAGAAGTGTATGGGTGGTACATGTAGGGAATGGGGACTCAAAGGGAATGTCTGAGCAATGGGAGACACTGTGAGGCCGTGGGATATGACAATGGCAGCCTCAGCTCATAGTACGTTTACATTATTTCTTCTTTTTAGTTTTCCAGAGAAAAATAATGTTGCCAAGTATGCCAACCTAAATAACAACTTATGTTTCAACACTGTATTTTCTAGGTGGTTACTGGCAACTTAGAAAGCCTTTACTTTGGAAAGAGTGCTTGAGTGGTATTGAGATTCCTACATTGGCTTAGCAAAGTCTTCTTTGATAACTTACTTCTAGAATTATATTAATGAACAGTAGTAACTTGCTATTTCAAACATGATCTTTATGGGGAAATGTGTACTGGACTCCAGTAAAATGACAACAGCATATATGTCCACACCATGACAGTCTTTTATGCCTCTGGAAAATGTTCAGAAGTGGAGGCTTCCTGCCAGCAGTAGTGGACAGAAGAATGAAAGTAAGAGTCGGATTTTTTGGAAAAGCATTTCATAGCTTCCATCCCCAGTGGCTTTGGAGGAATATGCCACTTCTGTTATTGTGGGAAGTCCAGTTAGAAATAATAGTAACAGTGGTAGCTGCCAGGGATAGGTCTGTGAACTTTGGGAACTGAAGTACTTGAATTTGCTACCTTTATCTTGATTGGAATCTATGACTATTTTAAACACTTTCTCCAATTTACAACAGCTTCTCTGAGAAAAGCTTCACAGCTTTCTTTCAGCAAAGCTTTGAGAGGTAGGTTTGATTGGCCTAATTTTATTAATGATGGCTTTAAAGCATATTGAGATTGAGACTGTCACTGCCAAACATAGCACCTCTCTTCGTCAGGCCCTATTTCTCAAACATATACATTTCTCACTCTCTGCCACTTTTTCAGCTGTCCAGTTTCTCTGCTGATCTATAAATTCAGTCATGGAGGAAGAATAAGCTTAATATAATCCTCTTATTAGAAAGCTTTTACTTCAACAAAAAGTCCCCAGGATCTTAGCTCTGAGTCTCTTCAAGCCCTATCTATAGGACCTACTTAAAGGGCAAAAGTGTAAAATAAATAAAAGGAGACAAAATGAGGAGGGGGCAAAAATGAAAGAATTACTTATGAGGAAAAGTAAGAGAATGTGAAAAATAATTGTTTGCAATGTCAAGGTTTACATACTTCTCCAGGTCAAGTTTATTTTTCTCCAACATTATTAATGATTTATTGAATCTGAACCCCATGCACAATTCTGTTCTAGGCAGTGAGGAGTCATAAATATGACAGAAAATGTTCTTACCTTCAAAGTGGTTACAATGTGATAGAAAAGTATATATTTATAAAATATTCTAAGCTATTTCAAAATAAAATTGAGAATGTGACAAAAGCATAGGCTGTAAAAAAATGGTTTTGGGTAGATTTTCTCTGGGCAGCCCTGCCTTCCAGTATCAGTAAAAAACCTGTGTTGAAAATTGCTACCAGACAATCTCTCTTGTTGACCATGTCTAAAAAAGTTTCATGCATATCAGTTTCGTATTCTATCACGTATCAGTATGGTGCCCTTAAGCAGATTCCAAGAGGACCTCCTCAATCTAGATGCCAACTTTCTCTCTTATTCAGGAATGCTTTTTTTTCTAAAATATACTTCGAATCTTAGTAGATACTATCGTGAATTTCATGACTAATTCTAATTTGTTCAATAAACTGTCGATTAAATTACATAAAATTTGGGCACACTGGATAATAAATACAGAGAATTCATCCCTGTCCCCTCAACCTTGCTGTGGGATCCACTCTTCTTAATTATCTAAATAATTCCAGTGAGTACTTTTACTTAAATTATTTGAATAATTCCACCTGTGCAAACCTGACTGCAATGGGCTATTAACCTAGAAACCCTGAGTATTTGATTATATCTGAAATAATTGCCAAGCTTATTGTTTAGTTTAACCGTAGTTTAACTCAGATATACCAATGCCTCATTATGTTGTTAACTCTATTCTGATACTTCAAATATGATTAATTATGATTTATTGAGAACAACGTTTTCCCTCTGTGTTCAGTCCACAGAGTCTATAGGAGGGGAAATCTAATGGGTTTGATGTTCACTGGAGTTGTTCCTTTGAAATAATTAAGGTTTTATTTTAAACTTAGCCATAGGGTAAGGACTGCCAGATATTTATTTATGTACTTGACTAAAATTTGCTTAAATTCTTCAAATCTGTGGTCTCAAACTAATTGATTTCTCTGATATAGTGCTTCCTTCTCCCAATTGTGTGCCTTTAAATGAAAAATCTCTCTTCTAGCCCTCTAGCTATAAGGAGTTTGCCAAAGGCAAAGTTGTTAACCAAGATTTTTATTTTGACCCATAGTTCCAGCTTTCTTTTCGTTTTGACAGTTAATATGAATATACAGTATCTCAGTATATTAGGCTATTCTTGTGTTGCTGTAAAGCAATATCTGAGACTGGCTAATTTATGAAGAAAAGAGGTTTAATTGGCTCTGTAAAGTGTACAGGAAGCATGGTGCCAACATCTGGTTGGCTTCTGGGGAGGTCTCAGGGAGCTTAAAATCGTGGAAGAAGGTGAAGCAGGAGCAGGTATATCACATGGTGAGAACAGGAGCAGGAGAGGGAGTGGGGAGGTGCCACACACTTTAAACAACCAGATGTCGTGAGAGGACCGCGCCAAACCATGAGGGAGCCTTCCCCATGACCCAGATTCCACTAGTCTCCGCCTTCAACACTGGGGATTACATCTGCACATGAGATTTGGAGGGAACATACATCCAAACTATATCATTCCACCCCAAACCCACAATCTCATTTCCTTCTCACATTACAAAATACAAAAATATTTTCCCAATAGTCCCCCAATGTCTTATTTCATCCCAGCATTAACTCAAAAGTCCTAAGTCCAAAGTTCCATCTGAGACATGGTGAGTCCCTTACACCTGTGAGCCTGCAAATTCAAAGCAATTTATTTACTTCCAAGATGAAAGGGGGGTGCAGGCAGTGGATAAACATTTCTGCACCAAAAAAGAGAAACTGGCTAAAAGAAAGGGGCCCTAGGCCCCATGCAAGTTTGAAACCTGGCAGGACAGTCATTAAACCTCAACACTTCAAAATAATTTTGTTTTACTACATGTCCCACATCCAAGGCACACTGCTGCAAGAGGTCGGCTCCCAAGGGCTTGGACAGCTCCACCTCTGTGGCCACTGCTCTATCAGGCTGTTGGGTGTTTTTCCAAGTGCAGGATGCAAACTGCTGGTGGATCTACCATTCTGAGGTCTGTAGGGCAGTGTCCTCTTTCCCCCAGCTTCACTAGGCAATGCCACAGTGGGAACTCTGTGTGGGCCCTCCAACCCCATATTTCCTTTCTGCACTTTCCTGGTAGAGCTTTCTCTTTAAGGGCTCTGCACCTGAAGCAGGCTTCTGCCTGGGCAGCCAGGCTTTTCTATACACCCTCTGAAATATAAGTGGAAGCTCCCAAGCCTTCTTAACTCTTGTACTCTGCATGCCTGCACGCTTAACACCAGGTGAAAGCCACTGTGTTGGTCCATTCTCGTGCTTCTAATAAAGACATACCTGAGACTGGGTAATTTATAAGGAAAGAGGTTTAATTGACTCACAGTACGGAATTGCTGATGTGGCCTTGAGAAACCTACAATCATGGTGGAAGGGTAGGCAAACATGTTCTTCACATGGAGGCAACAAAGCGAGTGCCGAACAAAAGAGGGGAAAACCCCTTACAAAACCATCAGATCTCATGAAAACTCACTCACTATCATGAAAACAGGATGAGGGGAGCGACCCCCATGATCCAATTATCTCCACCTGCTCCCTCCCATGACACGTGAGGATTATGGGAACTATAGTTCAAGATGAGATTTGGGTGGGGATACAGCCAAACCATATTATTCCGCCCCTGGACCCTCCCAAATCTCATGTGCTTGCAATTTAAAACACAGTCATGCCCTTCCAACAGTCCCACAAAGTCTTAACTCATTCCAGCATTAACCCGGAAATCCAAGTCCAATGTCTCATCTGAGAAAAGGCAAGTCCCTGCTTCCTATGAGCCTGTAAAATCAAAAGCAAGTTAGTTACTTCACAGATACAATGGCAGTGCAGACATTGGGTAAATACACCCATTCCAGATGGGAGAAATTGGCCAAAACAGAGGGGCTACAGGCCCCATGCAAGCCTGAAATTCAATAGGGCAGTCATTAAACCTTAAAGTTCCAAAATGATCTCCTTTGACTCCATGTCTCAGATCCAGGTCACCCTGATGCAAGAGGTGGGCTCCCACAGCATTTGGCAGCTCCATCCCTGTGGCTGTTGAGGGTACAGATGCTCTTCTGGCTGCTTTCATGGCCTGGCATTGTCTGTGGCTTTTCCAGGTGCACAGTTCAAGCTGTCAGTGGATCTACCATTCTGGGATCTGGAGGACAGTGGTCCTCTTCTCACAGCTCCACTATATAGTGAAGCAATGGGGACTCTATGTGGGGGCTCCAATCCCACATTTGCCTTCCACACTGCCTTAGGGGAGAGGTTTTCCATGAAGGCTCAGTCTGTGCAGCACACCTCTGCCTGGACACCAAGGCATTTCCGTAAATCTTCTGAAATCTAGGCGGAGGTTCCCAAATCTCAACTTTTGACTTCTGTGCACCCGCAGGCTCAACACCATGTGGAAGCTGCCAAGGCCTGGGGCTTGCAGCCTCTGTAGCTGTGGCCTGAGCTGTACCTTCGTTCCTTTTAGCCATGGCTGGAGTGGCTAGGAGACAGAGTACCCCAGTCCCTATGCTGCACACAGTAGGGGAGCCTTGGCCCAGGCCCACAAAACCATTTTTCCCTCCTGTGCCTCTTGGCCTGTGATAGGAGGGGCTGCCACAAAGGCCTCTGACATGCCCTGAAGACACTTTCCCCATTTTCTTGGTAATTAACATTCTGCTCCTTGTTACTTATGCAAATTTCTGTAACCAGCTTTAATTTCTCCCCAGAAAATGGGGTTTTCTTTTCTATCACATTGTCAGGCTGCAAATTTTCCAAACTTTTACGCTCTCCTTCCTCTTTAATGCTTTGCCGCTTAGAATGGTCTTCTACCAGATCTCCTAGATCATCTCTCTCAGGTTCAAATTTCCACAGATATTTAGGTCAGGGGCAAAATGCTGCCAGTCTCTTTGCTTAAGTATAACAAGTGTCACCTTGGCTAGTCCCAACAAGTTCTTAGACCACTGTGGCCTGGACTTCATTGTCCATATCACTATCAGATTTTGGTCAAAACCATTCAACAAGTCTCTAGAAAGTTCCAAACCTTCCCACATCTTCCTGTCTTCTGAGCCCTCCAAGTCTCTAGGAAGTTCCAAAGTTTCCCACATTTTCCTGTCTTCTTCTGAGCCCTCCAAACTGTTTTGACCTTTGCCTGTTACCCAGTTCAAAAGTCGCTTCCATATTTTCGGGTCTCTTTACAGGAGCACCCAACTTTCTGTGGTACCAATTTACTATATTAGTTTATTCTCATGCTGCTAATAAAGACATACATGAGACTGGGTAATTTATAAAGGAAAAAAGTTTAATTGACTCACAGTTCAGCATGGCTGGGGAGGCCTCAGGAAACTTACAATCATGATGGAAGGGGAAGCAAACACGTCTTTCTTCGTATAGTGGCAGCAAGGAGAAGTGCCAAGCAAAAGGGGGAAAAGCCATTTATAAAACCATCGGATCTCATGAGAATTCACTCACTATCACAAGAACAGCATGGAGGTAACCACTCCCATGATTCAATTACCTCCCTCTGGGTCCCTTTCACAACATGTGGGGATTATGGGGACTACAATTCAAGATGAGATTTGGGTGGAGAGAGCCCCAAACCTTGTCAGCCACCGAGGCTTATGACATGCCTTCTCTGAAGCAGCAGACTGAGCAGTACCTGGGACCCTCTGAGCCTATAGCTGGAGTTGGAGCAGTCAGGATTCAGGGAGCAGTGTTCCGAGGTAGTGTATGGCTCTGATGCTCTGGGCCTGGCCCATGAAAACATTTTTTCTCCTAGGCCAAAGGGCCTTTGATGGGAGTGGATACCTGGAAGACTGCTGAAATGCCTTCCAGGCCTTTTCCCCATTGTCTTGTCTATAAGCATCTGGCTATTTTTGAGTCATGCAAATGTATTAAGTGGTTGCTTTACAGCCCACTTGGATTCTTCCCCTGAAAATTTTCTAACACATGGCCAAGCTGCAGATTTTTTAAACTTTTACACTCTCCTTCCTTCTTAAATAGATATTCCAACTTTAACATCATTTATTTGCTCCTGCATCTGAATGTAGGATGCTTGTTAGAAGCAGCCAGGCCCCATCTTGTACATGTTGCTGGTTAGAAATTTCTTCCCACAGATACTCTAAATTATGACTCTGAAGTTCCACCTTCCACAAATCCTTAGGGCATAAACAATGCAGCCAAGTTATTCGCTAAGGCATAACATGTATGACCTTTGCTCCAGTTCCCAGTAAGTGCCTTACTTCCATCTGAGACCTTGTAAGTGTGAATTTCACTGTCAATATCATATCAGCATTTTGGTCTCAACCATTTAACCAGACTCTAAGAAGTTCTAAACGTTTCCTTATCTTCCTGTTTTCTTCTGAGCCCTTCGAACTCTTCCATCCCTTTCCCATTATCCAGTTTCAAAGGTTCTTCCAAATTTTCAGGTAATTTTTAGCAATACCCCACTCCTCAGCACAAATTTTCTGTATTAGGGCATTCTTGTGTTGCTGTAAAGAAGTACCTGAGTTGGGGCAATTTATAAAGAAGAGAGGTGTAACTGACTCACAGTTCTGCAGGTTGTGTAGGAGGCATGGTGCTGGTATCTACTTGGCTTCTGAAGCCTCAGGGAGTTCACAATCATGACAGAAGGCAAGGGGGAAGCAGGCATGTCACATGGTGAAAACAGGAGCAAAAGAGGGACTGAGGGAGGTGCCACACATTTTAAACAACTAGATTTTGTGAGAGGACAGCACCAAGCCGTGAAAGATGCTTCCTTATGTCCCAGAAACCTCCCACCAGGCCCCATCTTCAACACTGGGGATGATATCTGAGCATGATACTTGGAGAGGCCATATATCCAAACTATGTCACTCAGTATGGCATTTCATCTGGATAGGATGCAACACTAAGTAGAAGCCCTGTTAGTTTCAGATGTTGAGTAATTTTTTCCTAAGTTACATAACATTATGGTCTACATTAGTCCGTTCATATAACATAGGTATATGCCTTGATGATATAACCTATTTTGTCTTCTGGTTTAAAATTATTTAATAGAATGGATTTCAAGTCAGTAATGTCAACAGAATTGAATTCAAAGTTGTAAAGAGTCCTAGAAGAGGTTTTTGTTAACAGAAGGATTCAAACTGTGGAAAAGAGATAGGATATATGTAGAATTCCACTTGGAATTAAAATATATGTACCATTATTTTCTCTTTTCCTCTACTCTTGTGATTACTTCTATTCCTTAAATGGAAACGGCTGTTGTTAAAACTTGAAAATATTTCTGTTTAAAAGCAAATATTGTTTATTGATGCTAAAAGCATCAAGGAAACAAATACACTTTCAAGTTAAATTTGTTATTGTCATGGTACACTGAAAAAGATTTTATTATACTTCATATGCCTGAAATTAGTACACTATGCAAAAGGATTAGAGTGAAAGATTTAAGCAGGTCAGCAGTGAAGATGCTGCCAGTAGCTGGTGTTAAATTGAACATTTGATGTGTGTCAGCTATATGAATTTTTCTCTCTTAATTTTCATGGCAACTTGCTGAAATAGGTACTATTCCTATTTAATAGATGATAAAGTTATTCAGAGAGTTTAAATAGCTAATTGAAAAGTAGGATAACAAAGACAATAATCCAGAAATAAAATTGCATCCAATTTTTGTAACCAAGTATCCAAGTTGGCAAAAAATATCTTGAAAATGTTGTTAAGTAAATTATAGTTAAATTGAAAATCACCCTGAATCGAATATAGAATAATTTGTAATAATAAATAAACACATATTCAACATGTTAAATGAGAAAAAGCAGATTGTGCACTTCAGGTATAATGATTCTATTTTATTTTATGTGCTTACACACATTGGGAGGCTGAGATGGGAGGATCACTTGAGGCCAGGAGCTGGAGACCAGCCTGGATAATGTAGTGAGATGAGGGCATCTCTACTACTTAGGGCACACTGGCATGCTCCTGTAGTCTTAGATACTGTGGAGGCTGAAGTGGGAGGATCACTTGAGCCTGAGGCTGCATTGAGCTGTGATAGCACAACTGCAGTCCAGCCTGGGCAACAGAGCAAGGCCCTGTCTCAAAAAGTAAATAAAAAATAAATAATTGTGCTTACATATTTATCTTACCAATGAAGATTGAGTTCAGCTGCCTGTAACAGAACCCCAAAAATTGCAATGGCTTAAGCAAAGTTAAGTCATTTCTCTTTTATATAGAAGAATACAGAAGTAGTCATCCAGGACAGATAGAGTAGTGGTCATCTATTTCTTGCACCTTGCTAACATTTATCTTCCAACCTGAGGATCATTCTGTGATCTACAATTACTGCTGGAATTCCAATCATCCTGCCTACGTTCCTGGTACCCAAAGGGAGGAAGGAATAGCAAAAGACCAGCTGGGTGGGGTGGCTCACACCTGTAATCCCAGCGCTTTGGGAGGCCATGGTGGGTGGATCACCTGAGATTGGGAGTTCGAGACCACCCTGACCAACATGGAGAAACCCCATCTCTACTAAAAATGCAAAAAAATTAGATGGGCCTGGAGGCACATGCCCGTAATCCCAGCTACTTGGGAGGCTGAGACATGAGAATCACTTGAACCCGGGAGGTGGAGGTTGCAGTGAGCCGAGATGGCACCATTGCATTCCAGCCTGGGCAACAAGAGCAAAACTTCATCTCAAAAAAACAAAAACAAAAACAAAAACAAAAACAAAACAGAAAAAGAATAGCAAAAGAAACACACTTCATCTATTTGTACCCATGTTAGTAATAGTACCTTATCCAGAATGACCCTAGAAACCCGTTTACTTACTGTTCATTGGCCAAGAACATAATTACATGGCCATACTTAGTTGCAGGAAGGTATAGGAAATATTTATAGTCTGTACCTAGACATATTGCTGCCCTAAGTATTATTCTTGGATGACCATTTAGCGGCCTCTGTCATGACATATTTGTATTGAATGAATGATGGCATTAAAAATACACATACGCATAAACATATTCACACAAACTATGATATATGCTATATAGCATTATTTTATTATCTATGTGCATATTTCTTTACTTATAAATGTTTAATTTGGTCATACTTGATTTAGTATATCTAATAGTTGTTATAGGTCAGTTGGTCATATGTTTCTTTTTATTTATAATTTAAAATATATTTTACCTTATATAATTATACTTTTAAAAATGATATGTTTAAAAACTAATAAATCTGAAAATTTATACAATTCATTCACTGCTTTTCCATAAAACAACACTTCTGGCATTAATGAGACACTGCTCTCCATAAACTATACATAACAATTATATGTATTTATTATACATTATTATATATTATATATACATTAATTATGATCTATAATTGTATCATGACTATATATAACTTCATGGTATTATGTATATAACATCATGGTATTATTTTCAAGCCTTTTGTTAATATCAGAATGTTTTACATAGCAATTAGGAAGCTAGAAATGGGTTCAAATCATTCCGTTGGTAACAATTTGAACTTACTTTTCTTTCATGGTGTGAAAGTTTTTGTGTGCTACTTTTTACTATTCCTAAACCAAGAAACGTGAAGATCATGTGAATGTATTTGCTGTTCAGCTGGAGGTCAGATGTTCAACTCAACAAAGACTTGGCACAAGATTAATCACTCTACTGTGAAATGACTCCAGAAACACAACGCACTTGCCAGCCCTCAAACAAAGTAGAGTTACAAGTTTTTAAAAATCTCAGAAGTATCGTTGTTTCCTTGAGTGTAAGTTACTCTTATTTAGGAATATGTTTAAATTTTAGAAAACTGGACCACAAAAGTCTATTCTAACTGTAGTAGTCTGTGATTAAAAAGGCAAAAGCAAAGGGTGTATGATTTTTAAGCTCGCTTTAGTGCTATTTTCTAGTGTTTTAATTTTTTTTGGCTTGTTCTTAATACATAGGTTTTACTTGGAAGTGGTCTTTTGAAAAATGGAACTAAAACTTTGAGTGGGGCAATATACTTTTAAACTCAGAGTCTATCCTTGAGTTCATAAGTTCATTCAATTTGGAAATTAAAAGTAGAGGAAACTGACAAGGGAATTGGGGCGTGCTACAGAATTACTCTCAAAGCTAAACATGGAGTTAAAACTGTGTCAAAACCATAATTAGTATTTGCCCTTTAATTGTCCTTGTTAATAGAAGTGGAACAGTGGAAAATACTGCATAGAGACATTATCTGGAAACTGCATTTCATAGCCAATAAATCCAAGCCACCTTAGTGGAATATAATTACGAGGAGGAGCTATAGTCTCTGTGGCGGAAGAAAAAACAGCAAGAACGACAACAACAAAAAAACGCAGAGCACGTCCTGCTCTACATTCGAACTTGCATCATGGAATCCGATGAATCTATGCCATTTTGGATTTCGTTGCCACTGGTTGAAAGTGGTAGATTTCTTTTTTTTTTTTTTTTTGAGACGGAGTCTTGCTCTGTCGCCCAGGTGGAGTGCAGTGGCGCAATCTTGGCTCACTGCAAGCTCCGCCTCCTGGGTTCACGCCATTCTCCTGCCTCAGCCTCTCCGAGTAGCTGGGACTACAAGCGCCCGCCACCACGCCCGGCTAATTTTTTTGTATTTTTAGTAGAGACGGGGTTTCACCGTGGTCTCGATCTCCTGACCTCGTGATCCGCCCGCCTCGGCCTCCCAAAGTGCTGGGATTACAAGCGTGAGCCACCGCGCCCGGCCGGTAGATTTCTTTTTTATAAGTCGGCTAGAAGACCTAATTTTAGCCTAAAGGGCACTGAGCCATACAACTACTTTGGTGGATCGTTTCCAGTTTGAGGATTCCTAGTGCACAATCCGTGAATGTTATATGGAACACATGGTGAAGAAATATGGTTTAGTGAATCTGGAAACTTAAAAAATTGGCCTTGGCATCATGAGGAATTCCCATTTGGCCTTGAGCATTTTTGTCTATGTTGGCTTTTCTGTCCCAAGACTTTCTATAATCCGATTTATCACTTGCTTTTTGGGTTAAAGGGAAATAAAATTTCCACACTTCTTCAATACATGTGCTGGAGAGGACAAGGGGAGGGAATTTATTTTTTGTGTATGTTGTAAAATCAGTAGCAATTGTTGAAAGGTGATGAACAGTTTGAAAGATATGTTATTCCCTTGTACTACATTCAGTGGTTACTATGAAGTTTTTCTCATCACTCTTTTGTATCCTTTCTTAAATTCTGCTGTGTGGCAGAGTATCTTATTTATCTCCATATTAACATGTCTTTTGCAAGGTTTAGTTATATTATTGCAACTGTTCTTAAAAGACACAAGCTTCCTCCTAAAATATGTCACAATCAGGTTTTACTAGACAGCTACTAACAGCCTTAAATTAAACAGGATCTCAGGAAGTCTTGTCAGTTTGGATTTTCAGCTGCAGACAGTTGACAAGGGATAAAGAGGACCCAGCAAGTACCCACAGAACTAATGCCACATGCCATCTCCCTCCAAAGAGAGAATCCTTGACCCCTGAGTTTACCATTCTCATTTTTGAGATTCCATTTTCACTTCTACCACATACAAATTCCTTTCCTTGTTTTTAACACAGTTAAGTAATTTGAAAAAAAATCTGATAATTTATCTCACATCTCTATGTCTTTTAATAGGAAGAGGGCACATATTAATTCAATGTATTCATTTGCAAGAACACAAAATCCTGGACTTTATTTTTTAACTTACTGATCATTATATATCTGAGACATTTGGTGTAACACCAAGTCTTTTGTCATCAGTAGCTCTCATTTTTAAAAGACTTTTTCTATCTCTATATTCAATAAATGTCACAATTATTTGCTATCATTATTTTAATATGTTTACTATTATTTTTATTTTAAAATATGTTCTTATTTTCATATTTTCTTATTTCTTATTTTCGTATTTATTTACTATTTTATTTTTAGTTTAAAAATATTTTCTCAGAAACCTAAAATGTCAGTGAATATAGATAAATATTTATTCATTTTGACTATATAGAAATCTAAAGCAAATATTGATTGTGATATGTACACCTACATATTAATATAACATTTTTATAAACGTATTATTTCTTTCTGTTTCAAACATGGTTCTTGGTCAAGAATTGATATAAATAAAAATTCAATTTTTCCACAAAATTTTGTTTATGTAAAATTAAATACGGTAACCTTTATATTCAGGCAGTTATGGCTCTTGGATAAATTGCATGCTTAGAAATTTCACTTTAATAAATTAAAAATTTTCTCCTCATCTGTAATGTATTCTCCCTTTTACTGTACTAGCATCTACATATTGACTGCTTTTATGAATTATTTCTTCCCAAGGTCCCTACAAAGAAGTAAAACTCATTCATGATAGATTGTATATTAATCCCCAAATTCCATGTAACTCTACAGAAGGAAAAAACATAAACCAAAATCATGGTACTTGCAGTGGAAGAAGCATAAGCATCCTACATTTATACCCTTTTCCCCGTAAAAACATAGTGTAGCTGGCAGCCTGCACAGTAATGATTAAATGAGACAATAAAATCAGCAATTCTTACCCTGAGTCTGGAAGTAATCACCGTGTCCAAGAGCAAGTCATTTCCTTTTTCTAGATGTAGTTTTTTTATTCTACAAAATACTGGGAAGAGATTATCTCCAACAGAAGTCACGTCTTCTGGGTCAAATTAGGATCACAAACATGTGTTTGTGTATTAAAATGTTTTAAATTTGAATCAGCTGACGATACTTCAAAAATTGGGATATTTCATATTAATGTCTTGTAACATATAATAGGTACAAGACTGCACCTGGCAAAAGCCTGCATCTCTGGTTCTCCAGAAGCCCCACCCTTCCCCCTTGCTACCAGTCACTTAAACCAAGTCTGTGTTGTGGCTTAATGTCTAATTGCCATTTTATTTAAAACTCTGACTTTGGCCCCTGGCCTAGAATGACCATTAATGGTGTGTTTAGCCATGATATCTATGATTCTTTATCCAATAAGTGCTTAAGGCTATCCTTGTCTTGATGTTTCTCCCAGAGCTTGCCTAGCCAAGCTTTATCCTCTTAGTTAGTTATGGTGCTACATGGAATATGTGCTACTCTGTCTTTTAAAGGCTTTTCCAGGGACACGTTTGACATATTTAAACATGATAGCTAGGTAAGCTGTTTTAAAGGCATTATCCTCCACAACTGCAAATCCATAAACGTTCTACTCTTGTATAAAAAGTCATTTCAAAATATACTATTTTACTAGATTTATTCATTATTATGTCAAGAGTTGCTTCATCGGATTAGTATTTATTTTCAACTGCCTTTCTCATATACATGTTAGATAGCGTTGCACTCTGAGACTGGATTTGAAACTTTATTTTTTTCTTTATAAAACATTAGTGCAAAAATCACAAAGGGATTCAAAACACATACACACACACACACACACACACACAGGCTCATTATTAAATAGATTTTGTATGTTTGAATTCAAGAGATGATGAGTTATAAGTTATATCTGAAATGTCCAGGAGAGTGGGTCTTAATTCAGAAAGAAAAAATGGAAGGTAGTTAAAAATGATTTCCATAGTAAATACTCAATAGAATTATTCACTAAGAAGAAGGAAATTATGTTGAAAACTTAAACTGTTGAGGCTTTTCAAGAGTGTTAACGGGTATCTGTGACGTATTTTTAGTACTTTAATTCGGTGGACATATTCTTATAATCTGAGTTAGAAATCAATTATTAAAACTTCAATTAGTTTTTGCGAAAATAATGCTGTACAATAAATGATGCAAAATGTCAATTGACTAACCACCGACAAAATTTATCCCTCACTGAAATTCCTGTATGTTTTTAATGTGTCTCTGCTTTGGGCTGTTGGTTGGGTTCAGGTATCTATGTGTCTTTTAATCTGGAGCCTATCCTTTGCTGGGGAATAATATTTGTACAGGATAGGGCAGGATTGCATAAACAAGTCAAACCACACATGTGCATCTACATCCTGGTTGGATACAGCTTATTACATTAACTCACATTCGATTAGTCGAAACAAGTCACAAGGTCAAGCTCAAAGTCAGTGAAGAGGAGCATTATAGATGCATTGTGGCTAAACCACAATAAGCCATTTCAATGTGGGGAAGGAAGGAAGAGTTGTGAACACATAATACTATCTGTCACATGAAATATGCTTGGTAATTTGCATTATTTTGGATATTTCACGTAACAAATTCAAAATATAGCTTGAGAAAGATAATAGACAAAGATGTCACATATTTTGGAATGATATTTAAGAAAGATGATGCTGTTTCAGTTCTGTAAGCTATTAATATTTATCAGTATGTCATCTTTCTTTTAAAATATAAAGCTTTATCTACATGATGATTGTGAAAAGTGGGTACCAAATTTTGGGCTATGTAATAGGACATGAAAGGAAATAGTCATAAGAAAATCATGAATTTAGAAAAACACCATTGCATTGATAGATTTTATTAGGGTTGTCAAATGTTTCAGCTTATAGGTTAGAGAAATATAAGCCCCTCTTTTCATACTGCTATGTGGTATGACTTGCTGTTATTATAAACTTCTGTACATTGCACTTGAGTTTGATGAAAATCCAAAAAGATTTACTCATTGAAGCATAACAGCCATTGTGCCACATAGTCTTGGGTTGAGGTCTCAATTCAGAGCCAACTTCGGGCAGCACCATGAATAAAATTTGACCTTGCCAATTTCACATTCCCCATTTCTCCCATTCAGTACTTACACATCGATGTTCCCAATGTCTTTATTTTGTCCTTTGGGTTTGGATTCCCCATATATGTATATATGATTCTCCTTTAATTTCACTCAGTATCCTGTCTTACCCATTTTGAGCATCTGTTTAATAAAAAGTTATTATTAGGCACTCTGAATTTAAATAAGCAGGAGACATGGTTCCCTAGGATAGTGGTATTCAAACAATTTTACAAAAATCCTGGCAGATTATAAGAAATATATTTTAATTGCAGTCCACTAAATACATACATATACATGCATCCATAAAGCAAAAGTTTCACAAATAATAGTAACTTTACTACAGGCACACATTATGATTTATTTTATTTCATTGGGGGTGAGTGTTGGTAGCCACTCACTAAATGAATGTCAGTCCCTAGTGTTTCTGAATTCAGTGTATAATAACACTTTAAGATTTTCGGTTTAATTGTGGCCAGGGATAAGGGTCAGAGAAAGGGGCAGCTACATCTATCTCCAGTATTATTAAATGCCAAATAAATGGTGCAGATAATAAGTGCTGAAGTGTTTAGAAAAAGGGGCCAGGCACAGTGACTCATGCCTGTAGTCCCAGCTACTGAGGAGGCTGAGGCAGGAGAATTGCTTGAACCTGGGAGGTCAAGACTGCAGCGAGCTGAGATCATGCCACTGCAATCCAGGCTGAGCGGTGGAGCGAGATTCCATCTCAAAAAAAAAAAGAAAAAAAAATTTAGAAAATGAAGAAGCTTATTCTGGCTAAAATGTAAGATGGTAATACTAGAAGTTATCAAAGATGAAGAAGAGGAGGGAGGACTTGAATTTCATATTAGTGTTTCAAAATATATTAACATGAGAAGGTAATTTAACTATTATTTAGGAAGGGTTATCAGCAAGACATATTTTAGAAGCTCTGTCATAGTTTCGAGGGATTAGGTATAGGAGTTCATTTTGAGAATTACTGTGAGATAAACATGAAATGAAGGATTGATTATGTATTATATCTGAACATGAATTCCAGGCCAATTATCTCAACATTTATCTTTCATGCAATGGAGATTTTCTTTGAGTTTCTGATGTGGAAGCTAGAATGATGTAAGAAATATTTAGGAAGGGGAATTTGATATGCACCATGGTCACCTATGTGCTATTGTATTTTTTATGTTTTTCTTAGATTTTTCAATAAAAATTCTACCATGTGTTTTCTGGGGCTTGTTAGCAATTTAGTAGGAGTTATATTGAAGAGTACTTTAGCTCAAGTGAAGGATAACGAGGTACACTCTTGAGACAGGTGTTCATTGGGATATGATGTATTCATTTCACACATTATACGTTCTAGCCTTAGAATTTTTCATGTTTTAAAGGCATTATTCCAAGCATCCAATATATGTTGCATTTATCCCATATAGTTTTGTCCAGAATGGTTATTGTCCACAGAGGTTTTATCTTTGTCTGTGGTATTAACCTTTTTGAGGACAATGCAAATGGCTTCATATTCAAGAATGGTAATAATTTGGTCAACTTTTATGTACTGAGAAATTAATTGAAGTATTTCAAAAGACTAGCATGAAATATTTATAATTGATGTATAGTGAAAAATGAGAGATTTTCCTATCCTCATACGGTATTTTGCAGAGGGTATAAGCAAAAGCTCTTGTGATTTTTATTCATTTTGGGGGGCGGAGAATTGGATACGTTATGTTATGTTTTTAAGGGACTGGTTTTTGTTTTATTGTAAGCAAAACTTATTTACTTTTTATAGTGCTAGTCATTATCAATGTCAGAGGACTGCTGAATTGTCCTGTTCCCACCTGCAGTCCTACAGGACTTCGCCATCTAAAAACACCTTAGTTCCCATACAGCTTTGCTCTACAGTCTAGAAAGATGCTAATGATTACATGCTAGAAGGAATCAAGTGATATTTGGAGGAATTGTTCTTGTGTCTTCTAGATTATCATTTTAGAAGCAAGTCATGCTTTCTGTGAGATGTCCATAAGTGCCTCTATCAGAGACGGATTATAATGCTGCGGTGTCATGAGTCTGATTCTGTGGGGAGAATTTAGCTTACTAATTTCGAACATATATGCAATATATATCAAATAGTAAGTGCTGCAAAGTATGTCCCTGTGCTTTAAAAGGGAATTATTGAAGAAATTTCTAATTTCACAATAAAAAATATTTTAGAGTAGCAGGGACTTGTCTTTAGGAAGGAAATCTGCCATATACTGGCAAGCACTGTTATATTTTAAAGTGATATTTTTCAGGCATATAAAGAGTCAAGTTCTTGAAAATAAGAACACCTTTAATATCATGTAACTGCATTTCAGCACTGCATCACTCTCTGTATTCCCCTCTCCTCTCCTTGTCTACCTCTCTCACCTTTATTTCACTCGCTTCCTTCTAATCTTGTCACTTTGCTTTTCCTGCAGTTTCCTTCCTCAAGGCATTTGTTTATGCAGTTTCTGTAGCCCTACATGCTTATTCTTCTATAGATAAACACAATTCCAATTTTTCAAAATCCATCTCAAATCACAGAGCCTTCAAGATGGCTCCCAAAGCTTCCATCAGATTTGATTTGATGTCCCCATATTTGCCATAGATTGAGCTTTTAAAAATTGTAGTTATCCTTCTCTGTCTTATTTAATGGTAATTTATGTGTGTCCACTCATTTCATAATGCTCTACTGTAGGTTAAGGCCTATGTCTGGCTCACAAACATCTTACTCATTGACACAGAGATTTGCACAGAGCAGACACCCAATAGGTATTTGCACTGAATATTTTATGAATCATATTAAAATCTATAGGTGGCTTTTAACCATACTTTCTTGATGTTGTTTAATTAGAAGTCTCTCTCAAAAACTTCATATGCTTTGATGCTGGGGAGGATGCCTCACTCATTGTTGTATCCCTATTTGTAACTAGCATTTATTGAGTTCCAATTATGTGACAGACTCCTACTAGCGCTTTGCACTTTATATGGCTCATCTCATTGAGTCCTTAGAATAACCCACCAGAATAGGTGGTTAGTAATATCTGCAGTTTATAGGGGAAAAAAATTATGAGTCAGAGGCTAATTTACTTTCCAAGGTTTGAAGAGGCAGTAAGTGACAAAACCAAGATAAAAACTCAGAAAGCTTCCTCACTTTCTTCAAACCTTGAACAATCTAGTGAATGAGCAAACGTGTCTTCAGAGTTATGACATAACCAGCAGGAGAAAGAAACCGTCATGCGACTTCCTAAAATACGATGCATTATTTCTTTCAACAAATTATTTGAGTAAGTGCACTATGCTTAGTAGTTCTGTTAATCATTATCTTGGATTTTATTAACTGTAGAGCTGTAGACTTTGGAAAGAAAGATCCTAATACTGTGTTCAGGAATCAATGAGAAACAAAGATATTAGTAGAAAAATGGAGTGGAAGAGAGGCAGTGGGTGTATGGATTATGTACTTTGGTGATTGATTTCTATGCTATGGATTGAGTTTAAAATTTTATTTTCCTCTTAATCTTCAATTTCCATCTTCTGGTAACTTCTTTAGATATAAGAACAAGACACTTTCTTTACTGTTATATCTGCTAGATTTTTATCCAGTGTATTTTAAGAAGTCTTTTTTGTCCAGTGCCTTTTATCCAGTGTCTTTTAAGAAGCTCAGTCCGGGTGCAGTGGTTCACGCCTGTAATCCCAGCACTTTAGGAGGCCGGGGCGAGAGGATCATGAGGTCAGGAGTTCAAGAGCAGCTTGGCCACCATAGTAAATACCTGTCTCTACTAAAAATACAAAAATTAGCTGGGCGTGGTGGCACGCGCCTGTAGTCCCAGCTACTCAGGAGGCTGAGATGGGAGAATCACTTGAACCGGGGAGGTAGAGTTTGCAGTGAGAGGAGACCACGCCATTGCACTCCAGTCTAGGTGACAGAGTGAGACTCTATCTCAAAGAAAAAAAAAAAAGAAACAGAAGCTCAATAAGTGTTATTTGGGATAAAGCATTAACTGGTTTAAAGCTCAAGATTTTAAACAACTCAAGATTGGGCATTAAAGAATAACAGAAGCTACCATCTACTGAATTTTTATTAAGACATTTCAGGACACCAGGAGTAAGAATACAGGGTAGCTGTATTTGTTATCTATTGCTCTATAACAAATAATTCCAGACTTTATGGCTTAAAACTACTCATTATCTCACAGTTCCTTTGACTAGGAATTCAGCATCTCTAATTTAAGGTCTCTAATAATGAGGATCCAGTTAAGCGATTGTCAGGGTCTGTGGTCTTATCGGGAGGCTGACTAGTGCAGGATCTGCTTCCAAGCTTACTTGTGGGGTCTCAGGTTTTTGCTGGCTGTGGGCCAGAGCTCTCTTTCAGTTGCTTGCTATGCAGATGGCCTCATGGGACTTTCTCATGACATGGCAACTGGTTTCCCCATGGTGAACGGTCTAAGAATCTGTCCAAGATAGAAGCCGCAGTGTTTTTATAATGCAAATTGGAAGGGACATTCCATCACTTCTGCCACATTCTATTGGTTTGTAGTAAGTCAGAAAGTCTAGCCCACATTCAAGGCAAGAGGATTATAGAAGGGCATAAATACCAGAAAGAGAATTTTGGGGGACTCCCTTAGAAGCTGCCTATCAAAGTACTTACCCTGCCATTCTGTCTACTTTTCATTGTATTTCTCTTTAATTTGATCTTGAGGTTGTAAAGTGGCTATAAGCTTTAGCCCTGCTCTAATGGAGTTCCAGGGGATTTACTTGGCTGTGGGTATTTATGATGTGCCTTTCACTGGATACTTCTTTATCCTAATGGATGGCCTAATTCCTGTGCCTAACTTGTTACTAGGTATACTTCACACACACACACACACACACACACACACAAACACACACAAACACACACAAACACACACTTATTTATGCTGGCAGACTGACAGTCACCTTTGCAGCTCTCGTCTGATCTGCCAAGATAGTCACTCTCTGGGAGAGCTTTGACCAGAAGAAAAATTAGTTCTGGATGTATTGGTCAGGAGACATAGAGAAGGCAGCACAGCAAAACATATGAAGTATAAGAAGCAGTTTATTACTCATGAGTCCACGAGAGAAGAGGGCTACTACATAGGAAGCAGGGGACAAGGT
The DNA here is from genome assembly GCF_009828535.3 of Hylobates moloch. Taxonomy (NCBI): domain Eukaryota; kingdom Metazoa; phylum Chordata; class Mammalia; order Primates; family Hylobatidae; genus Hylobates; species Hylobates moloch. The sequence continues at coordinate 21,076,026 of NW_026652299.1, forward strand.
TACAGGTGCAATGTGCTGAACCAGCAGATCAGGAGCAGATAGAGGACCTATGGGGCCATGCCTTTATCGAGCTATGGGGGTTACCTGTTAGGCTTTCCCATAGAGGTTATTGATTGGCTAATTTAAAGAAAACACACATGAAGAAGGGAGCTTATTCCCATGACTCTGGTGTTGACATTAGGTTTTGTGGTCAGTAGCTGTGGGTGTGCTGAGCTGTAGATCAGTACTATGAGAATCAAGCAGATTACCTTACAAATGACCACGTGGGGAGAGGGAGATTTAACTGGGCCAGGGGTTATGGAGCATGACTTAGGTCAGCGACTTATGTCAGTCCTAAAGTAGATGCTGAGGCAGCAGCTATGTGAAACACATTTATGACACACATGCTCATTGCAGATACTAGTAATTGATCATAGCATTATTTCAAAATGAGACAAGATTTGGGACTACAAAACATTCTCAAGGTAGTGTTCCAGGAAGCTACTGACTGTCAGTTATTTAGGATTGGAACTCCATTTGAAATCTATTTATTCTTTATATTTTTTTAAGTTTATCTTCATTAAAAAGCTGCAAATTAGATATTTCTTTTTATTCCACTTTGGAGAAAACAACAACACTAAGAAATGTCAAAATTAATCATTGATATATTTATGACCAGTACCTTCAAAACTAGTTCAGCCTACTGAAAAATGCTCAAGCTCTTTCCTCCATGTAATAGCACTTTCAGATATTGTTTTTGCAGCTTAAAGGGAATTTACATTTAGGTATGTGTACAATATCAACAAATTGGTGCTACAGGCACATTCAATGTTCTTCTTTTTAGAGGAAATTAAATTCAATTTGATTAGGTTGATGTGGACAACATTAAAATAAATGTTAACCTTATTCTGTGTTTATGAATCAGTACTGATAGTTTTAAGACACCTGGCCATTTTACTTGTTGGTAAGGTCTTGGAATAAGGAAATCTTGACAGAAGTTTTGAAGAGTATATTTTTCATAATTTCAAACTGTGAAAACTATACACTTTCCTAAGAGTAGATTTTAAAGTCACACAAGGGATCATGCTGAAAACTGACTTCTAGAGTCTTTGCTCGGCAGGTTGTTGCTTTTTTTTCTTTACTATTGAACACTCCTTTGTTCATGCCTCTTTTTCTTATTGCTTGCAGAAATGTGACAAGCTTCAAACTTACACAGAAAGAATAAGTAGTAGAGATACTAGGTATCATTGAACAGCCCAGATGTCTTTGGAAAATATTTATTCAGCTGAACTAGAATTTCAAAATCTATTAGAAAGCCAAAATACATCTTGGAAAACAAAAGCAGATTTTGAATAAAACATAGGTAAAAAAACTTTTAAGGAAGAAACTATGGAAAAATGACAACAGCTTTAAATGATAACTTGATGACTTCCACAGAATAATTCATAGTGTAGGTATTTTTCATTAAAACTTGACAAATATTCTAAACAGTGTAAAAGTGAAAATTAGGCATTTTAATTGAGAAAGATGAAGTTGGCACCATTTAAAAATTTTTTCATCAGTTCCATTTGTGTTAAGAGACTATTTCTTATTTAATCAAATATATGTGCAGAATGTTATCTTAAAATCCTTTTAGAGTTTTAATAAAGAATGCTGAATATGAACATACATATTCAGGCATTAGTTATATTCACATTCTCTTCCAGAAATAATCTGTTAATAATTAAATGTGGTTTATAAACACTTACATAATAAAACTCAAATTAGCTTCTCAGATAAATTGTTGTTGCTGTTTTTCAGCTGGTATTGTTATAAACCATCATTCATATAACTTTATTATATTGTGAGTGTTTTCTTTGAAACTGTTCAACCTCAGCATTTAGGATATGTGGACTATTAGATGGAGAAATGAGTATCTGCCTTAGCTTAGTAATAAATATTGTTAGACTGACACAAATATTAGCCTGCACTCATAGTGCCTAAAATAGGCCATTCCAGTAATTGCTTAGAAAAATATTATTTGTACAGCTTGTAAAAATTTACAAATGAACAGAAAAACTCTGCATTTGACCTAGGATATATGGATTCTTCAAATAATAAATACATCAAATATATTCTGAGTTTGAAATAGTCTTTACCTTAAGCCACCAAAAAGGAAAAGAAAATAGAATCAAGATTACTTGTTAATTTTCAACTTTGGGGTGAAAAACCTTATTCAATTTCTCCAGTAACTAAATCACATAAAGTTCTTCAGTACAACTTAGTTTGTGGAAATAGTTCATGTAGTTATTCCATGTCTCCTTCTAACAAAATATCAACAGTTAAAATATCCAGTTTCCTTTCCATTTATGCACCATTGTAGTTGCTAATACAAATGTTGGCTCTTTCTGTCCCCCACTCCCACCTCCAGCCCCTCCCCTGCCCACGCACCTGCACTGGCTCACACTGGTGTTCTTTATCTGCGGGCTGTGCTGAGCAGAAAAGGTGAGGCTATTCAGGGTTCTGTAATGCTCAATTCCATGTTCCGTTTCTTTTCCTCAGAAACAGTTGAAACCTATCTATGGATGAAAAACGCTTCATAATCCAAACATTACTTCAATCAGATATGAAGAGTGGGTTTGCTGTGCTGTAACATGCTATTATTGCTTAGGTTTATTTGATAAAAGTGAACAACCACAACTTTTATGAAAAACTTTTTTTTTGAATTTTATGTGAATTGTCCTTTTGGAAATAGATGGGAGAGAGACAGAGGGACAAAGAATCTGTATGCATTTTGGCTTTTCCCTTGACTATAAATGTTTATCTTTCCCCCTTCAATGTAAGTTGCTTGGATGTTCAAGTGTGGAGTATGTTTCTTTTCTAAAGGACAACATATTTTTCAGTTTTATTCATTGATTTATCACTCAAAACATGCACTTGAAGGTACTCTTACTACTCTCCTTCATGGCCAGTTTATCTGTACCGTTTTTTCAGAGTTTCTTGAGACCGCTTGCTTTTTTTTTTTTTCTTTTTTTTTTTTCTGACGGAGTCTCCCTCTGTGGCCCAGGCTGGAGTGCAGTGATCTTGGCTCACTGCAAGCTCCGTCTCCCGGGTTCATGCCATTCTCCTGCCTCAGCTTCCTGAGTAGCTGAGACTACAGGTGCCCGCCACCACGCCTGGCTAATTTTTTGTATTTTTAGTAGAGATGGGTTTTCACTGTGTTAGCCAGGATGGTCTCAATCTCCTGACCTCATGATCTGCCCACCTCAGCCTCCCAAAGTGCTGGGATTACAGGCATGAGCCACTGCGCCCGGCCTGAGACCACTTGCTTTTAAAGAGCTCCCACAAACAGGTCGCATGTGTGACTGCCTTTTGATCTAAAATGTGATATTTCAGAATATGTTACTAGAAGTTTGCAATAATGTTCTTAAAATTATTAAGCTTATTGATGCGTTTCTAGAGCTCAGTAACAAATATTTATTCTAATGATTGAATTTGGAACGTGAGGCCAATTTAGTGTTTCCCTAAACTGTTTTGGGTAGAACACTAATAATAATGCCATGTGCTTTTACTAGTATTTCATAGCCAAATACATTTGGGGATTACAGAGTTAGTCCACTCGTAGCTGTCTTGTGGACTGCACAGAGCCTTTACTGTGCTAGCATGCATCATGCATCCACCTCTCCAAGAGTGGTGTCATATATGTCTATTGACTGGAATGAGCAGGTTACTCCTGCTTCCCTCTGTGGAGCGCATCATGCGGAATGGTTTGTTTGTGTGTGTGTGTGTGTGTGTGTGTGTGTGTGTGTACCACTTTGGGTATCACTCAGTTAACAGTTCTTGTCTAAATCATTCTTGTGATAAAAATCATAATCTTATTATATAAATGATAGAACTATACTTGAAAATACAGCCTGATTGTTTTATCTATCCATTTTATCATTAAAGATGAATTGAAAACTTTACTATTATGAACCCTGTCATTTCATATTGAGGTTCTTTAACACTAGAACCTGCAGAATTAGCCATACTTTGATTAAAACTATTACATTGCCATCCTCTCTTTTTCCCTGGTGAATATTTAGATGCACTTTGAGATCTGGTTTGCTATTGCTCTAGTGGTGTGCTTATTTTTTTTTAATACTTTCATTTTTGTTTAATCTACAGAGAAGTTCCGAGATCCTCCAGAGCTCTGATGGGAAGAATTGCATAGCCTGTCCCCTGCCAAAAGATCTAATAAAAAATTTACACAGCAGAGGCTTTGATTAAATGAATTATTCATTGACAACTATCCATCAGGGAATTAGAAGTTTATGGCAACATGAGCTGTGGAAAATAGAAGGAAAAATTACCCGTTACTAACTTTTTAAATGAGAAAGTCAGAAACTCAGATTGAATTTGAATTTAACCCTGCACATAGAAAGACACTATGCAAAATATTGAGAGGGGTTACATAATCTTCATGCATTTTATTACTTAATAAGCACATAATTGGCTGCTAATTAACAGTTGTACGATCTTTCTTGTCTTTCCTCTCGTTAAGCATAATATTATGTGTAGAACTAGCATAGTGTGCTTTCTAACTTTAACATTTTTCTGTAAGATTACTTGTGTTCAGCACCTCGCACAGGGTTCTATTCACAGAATAGAATCCTGTTTTGTTTTCTTTTATATTAGAAATAGTCCACGGCATCTTGACAAGGTGTAATGAACCAGAGAGGAAAGGTCAATGATTTAAACCAGCTTTAGGAAAAGCATATATAGAAGTTGTTTCTTGGCTTTCTGGAATGAATTTTAACAGCCGCCTATAATTGAAAGCATTTCATTCAGGGCATTTCACAAAATGGACAATCAAAAACTGCAGGTTGACCTGTACTGAAGACGTGAAATTGCTTTGTGCCTTTGAGAAGTACTCTTGGATAAATCATGCCGTTGTCTATATTGAGTTCCCTGATTAAATAATAGTCTCTCTATATCTCTTTATCTCTCTCCAGCTAGCCGTCCATCTATATATATAACACACACACATACTCAAATAAATATTTACATAATGAATCTATCGATGTATATTAATAAGTACTATGCATTCAGCACATGATTAGGGTGCATAATCTCATATACACGTTGCAAAAATCTTTGAGGGATAGTATCATTAGTAATATTTCATATATGACAAAACTGAGGTTTAAAGAGTTTAAGGGATTTTTCCAAGTTCACATGCTAAGAGAAACAGTTACTATATAAGTCACGTTAGCAGCAAAGGCAAGCCTTTCTTCTTTTTTTGGATATTATATAAAAATTATATAGAAAAGTTTTTTTAAAACCTAAGCCATGGGAACAATTCTTCAGTTTTCATTTTATTCCAGTAAATTTCTTTTCTTTTCTTTTCTCTTTTTATTTTATTTTTATTTTTTGGGTGGGGGACGGAGTCTCGCTGTGTTTCCCAGGCTGGAGTGCAGTGGCACGATCTTGGCTCACTGCAAGCTCCACCTCCCGGGTTCATGCCATTCTCCTCCCTCAGCCTCCTGTGTAGCTGAGACTACAGGCGCCCGCCACCACGCCCAGCTAATTTTTTTGGTATTTTTTAGTAGAGACGGGGTTTCACCGTGTTAGCCAGGATGGTCTCGGTCTCCTGACCTCGTGATCTGCCCGCCTCGGCCTCCCAAAATGCTGGGATTACAGGCATGAGCCACCGCACACAGCCTATTCTAGTATATTTCAACTCTTGGTGGCAGAAACATCTTTCTTAAATTTCACCCAGAAGTGAATTATATGCCCACCCTTTGCTTTTCCTGATGGGTATGTGGAGAGAACAATTATAGTTCTACTTTGCTCTTGGCTGTAGGTATAGTTGTTAATAATTAGAAAACACTCGAATGACAGGTTGACAATTAGAGAGGGGAGTATAAAGATACATAGAACCCGGGCAATTCAAATTTGGGGCAATCACCTTTAAAGAAATTGAGAGTTCACTAAGGTTGCTAATGAATCCTGTCACTTGTATCAGTCAAGAGGATAATTTGTAAATAGCCTGTAGGGAATCAAAGGCCAGAATATACTCTCTTTTCTGACAAGCAGAAAATATATTATATGGGCTAATTTTCCCTGCATTTTTATCTTAAAAAAAGGAGATGGGTTTCTAATTCTGCAAGCAAATATATATTTTTTCTAAATGTGAACTACTTCGAAAAACCTAAAACCACTTATCCTAGAGCAAGAACAGGGCTAGGTTGAGTGTCCAAGAGAAGACTGTCACAGGAGCTGGCACATTAGTGAGAAAGGTGACATTACTCCAGGGGAACTTAATGATGCCATTTATTTCTTGATGCTCTGAGGTACAGCCCCCATTTAGATGGATTACTCTGAGAATTTTGTAAGATATCCAATGAGATACAATCACCTTTATTGGTGGCACTGTAAAGGCAAGTATGAGAGATTTTGGCAAGATCATCTTTTTTTTAGAGACACATTTATCATATTCCTTTTTATCCTCTCTATTAAGTAGGTACTAATACTATTTCTAATTCACTGCTCTCTACTCCAAGGATTGCACTAATAGGATAATTTTCATAAAGCTTTTGGCTAAGGACTCCTGCTATTGACCTATGCCCCTTTGTGTCTAGGTTGATCCAGAAGATACTTCAGCAAAAAATAAATGCCAACAAAATTTAGTTTCAAATTATAAAAGTCGATATTTCCATTTTATTTGTCCAAAAGAGGTTCTAAAATGAAATTTTCTCAATTTCAGGTCCATTAAAAAGTCTGAATCTTATAAATATGCATAGCTTTTATAATATTTATAACTTAGATATTAAGAAAAATCAAGACGTACATTATTAAAGAAATAACATTTCCATTGTTTTCCTTTCTCAGAAATGGGATAAACAAGCACTGTAAACTGAAATAAGCAATGCATTCTCAGTTCCCTCCCAATAGAAAATACTGGTGTGCCTGACTTACCATTTCAGAAAGTCCAGAGAATGCTGCAAACTAGGCAGGCAGTCAAGTGCAATGGCAATGAAGAACCTTATAAAATGTCCAGACTTTAAGACTATCAGTCCGGAAGACTACACTATCTTTTAGCACAAGGTACTTTTGGAGATTACTCTAGGAATCTTAGAGAATGATAATTATACTTAAGTCCTGTCAGGGCTTTTTTTTTTTTTTTTTTTTTTTAAACTGTAGTCAATAGCATTTCCGTTGTACTCCTTACATGACATTATGTTACAGAAGAAAATGTTTTATAACAATGTCATTTGAGTGCTTCAGTTGTTATGTCTCCTTGAATACATATGAAAGAATAATTAGCTTTGTAGTAAAGGACATTCTAGTTATACATCTATACTTTATTGGTTTCTTCATGTTTTTCTCTTCAGAAGTACAAACTTAATGAAAATATTGCATAAGTAAAGAGCAGTTTATGACAGTATTTCTTAATAAATTAAAGATTTTATTATATCTTGAAATATATCACATATGTAAAACGTTAAGTATAATGTTTGTGATCTTTTGAAACACAGACCTTTAAACTTTAATAAATTATATCTAAGTAACATTTTAAATTGGTTATCTAACTTCTACTGTTAACATCTGAAAAAAAATTAGAATTGGCAGACATGCAGGATGATGTTGACTTTGCAGCCAGAAAATGTGGAAAGGCCTCAATTAGTATCCCTGATGCACACTCACAAATGGGTGTTTCAGTGCTGTGCAGTTTGATAAGGTAGTTAAGGCCATAGTTTGGGAGACAGACAGGCATGGATTCCAGTCCTGGCTCAGGCATTTCTACTTACGCTATTCGGGCATGTCAGTTTTTCTTTCTGAGGCTCATTTCCCTGTCTGTCAGTGAGGAAATAATGTGTTTCCTTGGTAGAAAGATGGTTGTGAGGATTCAGTGCAATCATGCATATGCATAGTAAGTATTCCATATATCTCAATATCATGATTTGTTTCTTGGGACAATGCTACACAAACTTACAGTCTACTCACCACCTTTGATGTAAAGCTGTCCCACTGTCCTTGTGTGTTTTTACTAGAGGTTGAGCTCTTCCTTCATTTCTAGAATAGTTACTGATTTCACCAGTAATTTGCCTTTTAGATCCGTTGTTACAGGTGCCTTTTTGAATCTGACTGCTCAAAAGCTTAGTCCATTTTGTGTTGCTATAAAGGCATACATGAGGCTGAGTAATTTATAAAGAAAGGTTTTGGTGCTCATGGTTCTGCAGACTGTACAAGAAGCATGGTGCCAACATCTGCTTGGCTTCTGGTGAGGGCCTCAGGCTGCTTCTACTCATGGTGGGAGGCAAAGGGGAGCTGACTATGCAAAGATCACATGGGGAGAGAGTAAACACATGGGGGCAGGTGGGTGATTTGCCAGGCTATTTTTAACAAACACTTCCCTGGGAACTAGTGGGGTGAGAATTCAGTTACCCCAAGGGAGAGCATTAAGCTATTCATAAGGAATCTGTCCCCATAACCAAAACACCTCCCACTAGGCCCCACCTCCAATATTGGGGTCAAATTTCAACTTGAAGTTGGAGGAGACAAACATCCAAACTGTAGCAGAAGCCTTTTTTTTTTTTTTTTTAAAGCTTTAGCTTTACCTGCCATATATAATAGTTCAAGCATAAAATTCAATGTCTTTTTGCTTAGAGTTGTGCTGCCATCACCATAATGAAACTGTGAGAGCTTTAAAAGAGAAGACAGGTGTAAACTTGTGTTATCTCTGAATAGGTTATGATTTACTAGATTTGACACCAAAAGCACAAGAAATAAAAGAGAAAATATTCAAGTTAGTCTTCACCAAAATTAAAAACTGATATGCCTTTAGGAAACATGTAAACTCAGAAGTCATTCTTATGTGACGGGCTCATGGGCATAATTGATTCGACCAGAAATGGACACTAAAATCGTGGTAGGCTGATGCAGTCTCTCATGGACGAATTTGAAATAGACACAAGGAAACACCACGAAGAGAATCTCTGTGGACCTTAACATTTTCAAATTTTAGAAAACAACATTTTACTATGTGGAATGGAGAGGGAGAGTGTCAATGAGAAAAACAAGGAGGAGGAGGAGGAAACGAAGAGAGTTTGGCTTAAAATGTTACCACTCAAAATGCCTAGCATGAATTGGGCCAGGCCCATGAACTTCTTGTTATTGGTCTCTACCCAATAAGGAGCTGGCTCCAGAATGCAGTTCAGTTGACATTTTCTTTTGTAAGAAAGATTTTCTCAACTAAAAAAAAATCACCCTGTTGATTTGCGTTTGATAGAATCTTGTTATCAGACACCAGAATTTTGGGTAGCATTTTTCTTTTTTCTTTCTTTTCTTTTCTTTAATTTTCTTTTCTTTTATTTTCTTTTTCTTTTTCTTTTTTTCTTTGAGACAGGATTTCTGTGGCCCAGGCTGGAGTGCAGTAGTGCAATCTTGTGCAATCTTGGCTCATTGCAACTTCTGTCTCCTTGGTTTAAGCAATTCTTATGTCTCAGCCTCCGAAGTAGCTGGGATTATAGATGCAGGGCACCACGCCCAGCTAATTTTTCTATTTTTAGTAGCGACAGGGTTTCACCATGTTGGCCAGGCTGGTCTTGAACTCCTGATCTCAGGTGATCCACCCACTTTGGCCTCCCAAATTGGGTAGCATTTTTCTAGAATATTGACACCTTAAGCTTTCTTATGATCTTCACTTTTTTCTTTCCTACACTGTTATGCCCAGTGGGAGAAGGTTGCTTGTCTTGATAGTTCTCAGTAAATGCTGATTAAATAAACTGTAGAAGGGTAAATAGTTAACAAGATTCTGAATTTGGACTTGTGATTTTTGAGACAAAAATAATAGGTTGAAAGACATGTTTTTTGGATCAACAGGCTTGTATGGAGGTAGACATTTATAATCTTAGGCATACTAGTGAGTGATGGACATTTTATTATTGTTTTGTGAAGATATGGACAAAATCTTAAGATCTATGTCTTCTACTTTTAGGCATGTAGGTAAAAATATCAGTGACAATGCAGAAAGCCAGTTTATCTATTTAAAAAATGAATACACTGGAAGCCTTGAATATGAGGCTGAGTAATGCAAGCTTTTCCCAGGAGAACTGTGACTTCTTGAGGCCCAAAGCTGCACTCTGGAATTATAAGTCCTGAGACATAGTCTATAAACAGTAAGTATCAGTCCTGTAGTTCAGTGTTCACCACTGATGACTTCTCACACATAAGCAATATCATGCTAAGCAGATAGATACTCATAGTCATCCAATAGTTTGCAGTGGGAAAATAGTTTGCTAAAAAGCAAGATGTCATATTTGTTGTTATATTTTTCACACATGTTGAGAAATTATCTCTCTTGAAGATTTCTTGAGTTAACCTTGGGGCATTAGCCTTTGCTGCAAAGTTTGAAAAACTCAATTTTTCCCACTCAATGTGATCTATTACAAGCTATCCTGCTTCCTGAATTTTTGAGAGTATTGCTAGTTATTTTATTCTCGGTTACCTAAGAAAGGTCATATGAGGGAATGTTTTGATTATCCTAAATTCATTTCTATGGATAACTTCATATCTCTGTTCAGATCTGATTTCTTCCATAGTCACTTAAACATGAGAATTCTATCCTATCTTCCACAAAAGCTATAATTGAAATAGCTGTGCTTTCCACTTAAAAAGTGAAAAGGTTAATGGTATGGAGATGAAACTGGAATCCAATCCTCATAAACAATATCATCTTTTCCATTTTTATGTCGCCTTTTTGGTCACCTAGACAATACACAAGAGATTTTATTTTTCTTTTTGTCTGATTGCTTCTAAACAGATTTCTATTACATCTCCAAATTTCAGTTTCTCTCCCACTGTTCACTCTAGGATAAAGTGGAGTTCTTACTTTATTTCAATAGAAGCTAGAAATAGGTACATTAATGAGGCAACTCTTGATTTTATTTCAGAACTTGGTAAAACTTCGGCTTTTCATTTCAAAAACAAAAGTAAGCCTCTGTGCTTGCTGATCTGTGTTCCAAAGACTTATTCTCCCTGTGCACCCACTATTTCTGCTAGCTAGAAGTAAGGCAGAATTCCCATAGAGTAATTGTATTTCAGTTGTATTTCAGACACTATAGACATGAAAGCTTCACAGAAAAGGTTGCTTCTTCCTCAGTGGAGCTCATTTGGTAATAGATGCCAGGTGCATGACTGATGCTGGTTTGAAATGGAGGACCCAGTAACAGCTATATCACTCGGTGAAATCACATGAGCTCACCAGAATTAGAATATGCCCATAGGAGTAAACATAAATTCTCATTTTTGAAAAATTCATAACTTCTCACAACTTTTGTTGTTCTCATTGCTATTGATATTGTTTTAATGATATTCATCCCTATCAGTGCCTAGCAAGAAAATATATGCAACAAATATTAGTTGAATGAATGTTTTAATCCACACAGTAAGAGCCATAGGATATAAATATACGTGATCAATATTCCACTGCAGAAACCACTGGATATCTTAAAACATTATAAAGTTAAGTGTGGAAAACTATTGCTGTGCTTTATGATTTTAGAAGTAAGGTGTATTTATAAGAAAATATTTAAAAATACCGAGAAATTTTAGAAATTTTAAAATAGTGACCCAAGAATACTCTTTAGTTTTAGTATTAATTTTTATATATGTACTTAAAAATTACTGTTGTTATTATTATTACATTTGTAAAATGCAATTGGAGTATATTCGTTACTTTAAGGTAGGAGTGGGGAAGTGGTTTACTTGAGAAAAATGACATCCAGTTTTGTACTTTTTCTCAGGCTAAGAAGTTTGTAGAAACAAGCAATGAACTGAATAACTTTAGTATTTATTTTAAAAAGTGATATATATCCCAACAACTTGTAACTTACTCTTTAAATAACAGAATTTAAGAAAATGAACAATATTAGATAGTATTACATAATAGTTATGTCTCACTTTTAGTATTTTTATCTTTCTACATATATGAATTTTATAATTAACTGAATATTATAATTTTTAGACTTCCAAACTAATTTTCATGATTTTGGTTATCTGTATTGGGGTATAATTTACATACAATAAAATTCACCAATTTTACATATAAAATTTGATTAGTTTTGGAAAATGTGTGGTATTTGCCCTTGGTTTTCTGAAAGTAGAATTTAAAATTCATCAAATCTTTTATCCCGCTGCATCTCACTTCCAATAAAGATATACTTCTTACATTTTATACGTATAATGTCTTACCTATAGAAATTGATAGAATAGGGCCTTTCACAATACTAATTATTTCATTTGGTGTTTACAGCCAAGCAGTTTTGCTCCTCAGAGGATCTTAACTGGGAACTAACCCTCATCTGTAACTATAGTTTCTCACACCATCAAACTTGACTTAAAATGTGCCAGAGCCTAGTTAAATATCAAAGAAGAGGCCTGATAGCTTTTGTTTGGGAATAGAAGGCAGTGTCTACTTTGAAGTTATTGTTTCTAACCAATAGCATCCTCAGATTTTAACATTTTTGTTTTATTTTGTTTCAGTCTCACTGACAAAATACCTTTCCCATTTTGTGCCTTAATTTCCGGTTTGAATAGCAATACCTTAGCTCAATCTTTACAAATAAGCACTGTTTTTGTCCCTTTTACTGACTGTTTGCTTTTTTTTTAAAAAAAAGTCCAAATTAGTTTCAAGATCAAACTTCTATGTATATTTAGAATCTAGCCTTGAATATTTCCTAATTTATACTGAATTCCATTTATGTATCATTCTTGGATTAGATTTTCTAATCTGGCCATGTTTTTTTCTTTCAGACCTGTTACTAGCTCACTCTTTTCTATTCAAATCTTATTTCTCATCCTGGCCTATTTCCCAAGTGCAAAGACAGTGGGGCTTCCTATGTCTTAGGGCTGCCCAGAGCTGATGCATATCACTCAATTACAGTATTATAAATGATATTTTTAGAAGTATATAATAAAAATATTACCACCTTTACAGCTTAAACTTGAATTTGTAATCAGGTTAGAAATGATCAATGAAAAACTTTGTGATATAGAGCATTGTGTTTTTCTATGCACAACTTTGTTGAAATTCTAGCACTTAGGAAATGATGTCTACTGAAGATTTACATTGGCTAATTCTTCTCATACTAATTATTTTTACTATGTTGATTATTTATTGTTTTATATTGGTTGATGGTTTTTTTGAATGCTCAAATAAGCAGCCATTCTTGATAACTATTGCTTATCTCAGATGTGAAGTATATAATAACATTTTATTACTGGTTTTGGTTACTGGAGGTTATTTTAACTAGAATTTTATTCTTAGTTCAGTTTTTAATTCAGTCTAAAAGGTATTATTACCAGGTAGGGGAGAGGTCAAATAACTAACATTATTTTCCAGTCATTCTGGCAATCTTTAAAAACGTGGTTCTCTGAGTAGGTATGTAGTTATGTACCACGTAACGATGTTCCAGTCAGTGATGGACTACATATATGACAGTGGTTCAATGAGATTTTATTACCATACTTTTACTGTACCTTTTTACATTTAGATACAAAAGTACCTACCATGTGTTACAATTGCCTATAGTATTTAGTACAGTAACATTTACAGATTTGTAGTCTAGGAGCAATAGGCCAGACTGTATGGCTCAGGTGTGTAATATGCTATACCATCTAGATTTGTGTAAGTATACTCTATGATGTTTGCACAATGACAACATAGTCTAACGATGGACTTCTCAGAATGTATCCCTGTCATTCAGCAATATATAACTATACATATGATACTGGGTTGTGATCATTTCCCAGTTACAAACAAATTAACTATCAATTTTCTCCATAATATCAAACTCTTATGTGATTCTAAGTAAATAATTGGCAGAAAGGAGAATTCACATTAGTTTACTGAAAAAACAATGTAGTTTTATGAAATCTTGCCCGTTAGTGATATACCCTATTCACTTTTGTTGACAAAATGCAAATTGCTTTTATAATATTACTGTTCTCCATAACATTCTGATTTGTTTAACCTCGTCATGTTTCTACTAAACCAGTTCAACAGAAAGGGCTCATCCACTTATACATAATGCAGTATCTTTCAAAAGCCCTATTAATTTTTTGCTTATAATCTCTGGGTAGCTTCAGTAAGTCAAAACATGACTTCATATTCTAGCCTGTCAAACTTTTAGGCATCAAGCAATTTTTCCTGCACTTTTAATTAACAACACAAAATATTATCTGTAATGAATAGATATGTTAACAAGTTATGTTAAAACAGGACAAAACTACCTTTTGGCTCAGTGGGGAAGAAACAAGTAAATATATTCTTGTTGCTGTGGTTAGAAGGTAGCTATGTTAGAATGTTGCTATGGAAGAGATGCTACTGAATTGGGTGCAGGGAGGTGAAAACATGGGAGTTAAAACATGTGGTTTATACACCTATGTATCTAAGATACCATGCAGAAGAGGCTGGAATTAGACTGATGGTTAATCAATGGGATAAAGGGATAAAGGGATGTGTTTTCAATCCTTGTCAGATGAATTTCTACTTTATCGTCTGGATTATTGGCCTTTATTTTTCTTTCTCTTAGAACTTATCATTCTTCAAAATTGCAATTATTTCTGTAATCATATCAAATTATCAGCTTCTTAGTGATGTTTCTTACCCACTGTGTTTTAACATCTGAGATATGGGTGTGTAACTAATTGTCATAATAGCTAACTAGCATTCATTGCATGTTCATATAATGTCCAGCTCTTTGTTAAGGGCTTAAAGCTCATTATCTCTTTTAGGCCCCACAACACTCTAAAGTTGGTATTCTTAGGAATTCTGTGAATGAGAAAGCTAAGACTTCAGGAATTTGGTGATAAATTTAGGTAAAAGTTACAGCAGGCCCAGGACCTATGTCTTTCTACAGTGACATACATGCCCTGAACTGCTACTCTCTCTCACATTACCTAGGCAGCTTTTATTGTGCTTTGTTGTCTTTAAAATAGAGAATTAACAGTTGCTATTTCATAAGCTTGAAGATGCATTGCCTGTAATATTGGAAGCTGATATGCAGCTCACCACATATCCAAAGGCCGGTAATAATGAATGTGAAATAGGGAAGAAAAGACAGAGTATACTGGGATGGATCATTATCTCTACATGTTGATTTATTTTAAAAATGCCTTTCAGTGTATATTAACACCTTGGAATGTGTGCAAGTTACACTGGTGACCTTTCTGCATAGAACTCCAATGAGAGAAAAGGCATCCCATTGTTAGATGAAATGCTTTTCATTTCAAGCATGTAAGCAGTACCACACTTGGTGGATTAAAGATCGATTGATCTCAGCAAGCAAAGAACATTGTTAAATTGTTCAGTCTTCCTTTCTGGCTTTCTCTTTTTGCTAGGAATGGAAAAAGAGAAGGCCTTGCTCTCTGTTGTCTCAGATTCTTGTACCTAGGGCTATAATTGCTGCAAATAAAACCCAAGAACAATTGGGTTGTGGTTTCCAAGTTTAATTACATTAGAGCTGCTTCTTTTGCCCTATAGTCACATTTGCAATTTGTGATTAAGGTATTAGTGGGAATAAAGTAATGATAGATTGCAGTTAATGAAGCATTTTCTCTATCTGTTGTTTCTTCAATGCTTCTTTCCCCCCACAGGATAACATATTTATGTTAATTTTTATGCATGCTGTAGTTAGGTTTCTATATATTATGTAGGGAAACTTTTGCATTAGCTCTAGTAAATAAAGTGTTCAGTTTTAAATCATGGTCTTTGCTCTACTTTATTTATTTGTATTTACTCTTTTTCATTACTGCGGGAGGAAACAGACTCAGTGTTTTATTTTTATAATAAAATACTCTGAGAAAGAGTTATTATGTGTCCTAATACTGGTATGCAAACATCATTAAAGTTTACACAGCAATGGTTTTTAATAACATTTGGAGATATTTTGGCTGATGCAGTTTTTGTGCTAATATTTTGGCTCCAAGATAAGAAAAACTGGATTTAATCCTTGCTAGAATGCTGAGAAAAGCTGATGTTATTTGTAAATGAAGATTTAAAAGCATTTAACTAAGCTTCATTTTAAGATATACATGTAAAGCCACATCTTTTTTTTACTTTGGAATTTTAAAATATGATTTATTTCTTTTGTCAGGTAGACTCCAGAGTTTAAAGTGAAATATATATATGTTTTTTATATATATATATGTTATAATATATAAAACATATATATTACATATATATGTTGTGTGTGTGTATATATATATATATGTAAAATATATATATGCAGAAGGCTGAGAATCAAACCAATATTGAAGCATTCTTACCAATGGTAACTGGGATAGTGTTTGTGAATGAGAATGTGGGGCGTGTGTCGAGGAGGGAGGTAAGGGTGTGGATTAAGAGTTGTGGAGGTGAGATGATAGACAAAGAAGAAAATTTTGTTATATCTTTCCTTATTGAAATTGCTCATTAGTTTGAATCCTTCCACTGTCGTCTTGACTCCCCATTAAAAAAGAACATGGTCACTGAGACAGTGTCTAATTTTGATGTGCTTTTGATAGCAAAATAATTATAATGGACAAATCCTTGAAAAGGAATTTCCTTGTCACATGACAGTGATATACTACAAAACAGTTGTGCCATGGCCATAGCAGCTTATAATATTTAAGTTTCCTGATTCTAGGTACAAAGATCTCTCTGTAAAAGCTGGCCAAATATTCAAGAATGTACTGAAACATTCAAAAGGTGTACATTTATGATCTGGAATAATTGATAAGAGTTTAATAATTGGATTGCTTCACTAGGGAAAGGCAGAAAATATATGACTATGGAGTTAACATTCATGAGATTATTAAGGAAATGATAAAGAGAACAATGGAGAATCACTTTCAGTGTACTAAAAGTTAGGGAAGCAGTGGAGGCTTTTGCTGAAATTTGAAAGAGACAAATATTGAGGCAAGTGAAAAGTAACAGTTGAGTCATTTGAGATATGTGCGTTTTACTGTCAGTTTTATTTTATTTTTAATTTTTTAAAATTTCAATAGCTTTGAGGGGTACAAGTGGTGTTGAGTTATGTGGATGATAGTATGGTGGTCAAGTTTTGGCTTTTAGTGTGCCCAACACCAAAATAATGAACACTGTATTCAGTAGGTAATTTTTCATCCCTCACCTCCCTCCCGAACTTCCTTCCTCTGAGTCTCCAATGTTCATTATACTACTACGTTGGCCTTTGTGTACCCATAGCTTATCTCCCATTTATAAGTGAGAATGTGCAGTATTTGGTTTTCCATTCTTGAGTTACTTCACTTAGAATAATGGCCTCCAGTTCTACTCAAGTTGCTGCAAAAGACATTATTTCACTCATTTTTATGGCTGAGTAGTTTTCCATAATGTTTCCGTGGACTCATTTGTCAGTACCCAAATCAGTAGCACTGCTGTACACCAACAATGACCAAGCTGAGAATCAAATAAAGAACTCAATCCCTTTTACAATAGCTACAAAAATAAACTAAAATACCTGGGGACATACTTGACCAAGGAGGTGAGAGATCTCTACAAGAAGAAGTACAAAACACTGATGAAAGAAATCATAGGTTATTCTTTTCCATGGAATGATAAGGAAATGGTATTTCCATTTTATTTATCCACTTATCTATTGATAGGCACTTGGATTGGTTCTATATATTTGCAGTTGTGAATTAGGCTGTGATAAACATACACGTGCAAGTGTCTTTTTGGTATAATGACTATTTTTCCTTTGGGTAGATACCCGGTAGTGAGATTGCTGGATCAAATGGTAGTTCTACTTTTAGTTCTTTGAGAAATCTCCATACTGTTTTCTATAGACGTTTCACTAACTTATATTTCCACCAGCAGTAGGTAAGTGTTCCCTTTTTACCACATCTGCACCAACATTTACTGTTTTTTAATTTAATTTTTTTTTTCATAACGACCATTCTGGCTGGAGTAAGGTGGTATCTTGTGGTTTTAATTTGCATTTCCCTGAGGATTAGTGATGTTGAGCATTTTTTTTCTGTGTTTCTTGGCCATTTGTATAATTTCTTTTGAGAAATATCTGTTCATATGATTATCTCAATAGACTCTTTTGAGTCTATTCAATAAAATTCAATAAAATCCAACATCTCTTTATGATAAAAACCCTCAACCTGGTCAGGAGCGGTGGCTCACACCTGTAATCCCAGCACTTTGGGAGACCAATGCGGGTGGATCACTTGAGGTCAGGAATTTGAGACTAGCCTGGCCAACGTAGTGAAACGCCATCTCTATTTAAAAAAATATAAAAATTAGCCAGGCCTGATGGGGGAAGCCTGTAATCCCAGCGACTCGGGAGGCTGAGGTAGGAGAATTGCTTGTACCCAGGAAATGAGGTTGCAGTGAGCTGAGATCATGCCACTGCACTCCATCCTTAGTGACAAAGCAAGACTCTGCCTCAAAACAAAAAGAAAAGAAAAGAAAGAAAAGAAACAAACAACCCCTCAACCAACTAGGTATAGAAGAAACATACCTCAAAGTAATAAAAACCATATATGACAAAGGCACAGCCAATATAATACTGAATGGGGAAAAGTTGAATGCGTTCCTCTTAAGAACTGGACTAAGACAAGGATGCTCTCTTTCCCTACTTCTATTCAACACAGTACTGGAAGTCCTAGCCAGAGCAATCATGCAAGAGAAGGAAATAAAGGACATCCATATCGGAAAAGAGGAAATCAAACTATCTCTGTTTGCCAGTGATATGATCTTATACCCAGAAAACCCTAAAGATTCCCCCAAAACACTCCCGGATTTGATAAATGAATTCAGTAAAGGCTGAGGTTACAAAATCTATGTGAAGAAATCAGTAGCGCTGCTATGATACAATGACCAAACTGAGAATAAAATCAAGAACTCAACCACTTTTATAATAACTAGAAAAAAAATTAAATACCTAGGAATATGCTTAACTAAGGAGGTGGGTGATCTCTATAAGGAAAACTACAAAACACTGATGAAAGACGACACAAACAAATGGGCAAACATAGGCAACACAAACAATGGGAAAAGCATCCCATGCTCATGCGTTGGAAGAATCGATATTGTGAAAACAGCCATACTGTCCAAAGCAATCTACAGATTCAGTGTGATTCTTAAGAAAATGCCAATGCCATTTTTCACAGAATTAGAAAAAACAAGCCTAAAATTCATAAGAAACCAAAAAAAAAAAAAAATAAGAAGAAGAAAAGAAAAGAAAAAAGAGCCTAAATAGCCAAAGCAATTCCAAGAAAAGGAGCAAAGCTGGAGGCATCACAATACCTCATTTCCAGTTGTACTACCAGACTATAGTAACCAAAATAGCGTAGTACTGGTATAAAAGTAGACATGAAGACCAATGAAGCAGAATAGATAACCCAGACATAAAGCCAAATACTTAGAACCAATTGATTTTCAACAAAGCAGACAAAAATATCCACCGGGGGAAGGACACTCAATACGTTGTTCTGGGAAAACCGGATAGCCACCGGTAGAAGAACAAAACTAGATCCCTATCTCTCACCATATTAATATTAACCCAAGATGGATTAAAGACTTAAATCTAAGACCTGAAACCTTACAAATTCTAGAATAAAACCTAAGAGAAACTTTTCTGGACATTGGCCTAGGCAGAGAATTTATGCCCGAGACACTAAAAGCAAATGCAACAAAAATAAAAATAAATAAATGGGACCTAATTAACTAAAAAACTTCTGCACAGCAAAAGAAATAATCAAAAGAGTAAACAGACAGCCTACAGAATGGGAGAAAACATTTGCAAACTATACATCCAACAAAGGACTAATATCTAGAATCTACAAGGAATTCAAACAAACAAGGAAAAGAAGCCAAATAATTTTATTAAAAGCGGGCAAGTGATATGTAAATTGTATTTTTAAAATTATAACAAAGAGTGAAATCTAGTAAATGTTATACCTCTTGGTGTTTAGGAGTGAAGTGTACTGAGGTCTTGAAATGCATCCACAATTATAAGTTAGCTTACAATGTTCAAGTTACCTTGAAATATGTCCAAAATTAAGATGGATTAATTGATGGGTAGATTAAAGGTAGATTAATGCATGATAGAGGTATATATATGTGGATAAATACGCAGGTGGATATGTGATTAAGCAAATATAACAAAATATTGATTCTAGAATCTAACACTAGGAACATGGCTGTTCACTGTGCACTTTTCTCAACTTTTCTTTATATTTGAACATTTTCATAATGAAATGTTCTTTAAAAAAGGAAAGTTACCTGAGACAAGGTGAGAAAATTCTTAATGTCTATTCAGGTAATACTAGCTGAAAAATTGAAAATAAACTTTAAGTGGAGATGATTGTCTTAATCCCAAAGTATTGCTGACATGGGATTAGTTAACATGTCTTTAAGGTGATGCACTATATATTTCGGGGAAAAACACTTCATTTTCCCTGTAAATCATGGTGCATCAATAATCATGCACTTGCACCAAGATTGTCTCTGAGTTCTGTAACACTCTAGCATTGCTTGTGAAGGACATTCTTCTATTTGGCCAACAAAGAATATTTCTGTCTTATCTTAAAACAGAGATAAGGCAAATCATTTTGACAGTCTCTGTGGCAAGGTAATCCCGGCTAATTGACTCATCTTTCTACCTCTTACATACAAAGAATGGGCTAGAGTTTGTCATGGGACCACAGGAATCAGGCTTTGTCCCTGAGTTTATTATTTTTCTGAGGCAAGGTCTCGCTCTGTTGCCCAGACTGGAGTGCAATGGTGCGATTACAGCTCACTGCAGCCTCGACCTCCTAGACTCAAGAAATTCTTTCATCTAAGCTTCCAGGGTAGCTGGGATTACAGGTATGTGCCACCATGCCTGGCTAATTTTTTATTTTTTGTAGAGATGGAGATCTCTCTCTGTTTCCCAGGCTGATCTTGAGCTCCTGTGCTCAAGCAATTCTCCTGCCTTGACCTCCCAAAGAGCTCAGATTACTGGTGTGAGCCATGGCATCACACCTCTGCTTCATTCTAACATAATACTTCTTCCCTGTTTCCCGGACCAAATACTCAAGGTCATTAACAGAATGTTATTAAATTTGAAGACATAAAAATTCTAACTTTAAGCTTTACTAACCAACATAACATATTGAATTTTCCCCACCACAAATTTCCAATAGCTGGTAAATTAATGGTGTGTTTTGTCTTTCATCTTTAAATATTGAATGAAGCACAGTTCTGCTAGATACTCATATCACAATACATGTCTTCAAAAACAATTTATATGCCCAGTGTATCGATATGTAATTTATTCACACATTTTTTCACCACTACCTTTATTTGCATGATGGATGTGTTGATGCCTAAGCCCATTTATCACTAAGAATGAAATAACTACCACTGGGAAACTTTTGGGAATTATATATCCATGAGCATTTCGGAACTGATCTTTTGTGACGATGGAATGGTCACTGACCAGGCCCTCATTGTAGACTCATTACTTTTGAACACATTCATCAATACCAAGGCTTGGGTGGCTACTGGATGTCACAGATCTATAGCACTGTGTCACCATGTGCTCCCCAAAAATCTATTACATGGTTTAGACTGTTTTCCCAGGCTTAAACCTAGGAAAATTGATTGCCTTTCCTATAAGTTTACATGGTCAGAGAAACCCAGAACTGGAAAGCATTTTAAGCATTCATTCAAGTCAAACATTTGTGTTCTAATAGAACTTTCTTAAAATATCCAATACAGGCAATAGCAGGTCTTGTTCTAAAATATTTCTGGAAAAAAATTATTCCATTTAGATAATGCCACGTATGTATCCAGTCCTTCATTATGTGCAGTGATGACTAGACTAATTTTCATTAGTGCTGTTTAAGCCTGTATTCAGCTAAACTTCATCTCCATAGGAGTGAATCCCTTCAGTAACATCCTTGTAGTAGACTTCATATATTTATAAAGCTACATAACTACATATAAAACCAATTATGTTTTCTCCTAGCCATTTTTATTTATAATGCGTAGTCTAAACTCTTTTGATTTTATTTTAGAACAGCATTATTTAAACTTTCCTGCTAAATAGTACCAGAGAAGCCTAGAAACTCAAGAAAAACTACTTTTGAAATATTCTTGGGATCTAAATTTTTGTCTTTAAAACATGCCACGTAACCTTTTCTCATGTCTCCATACTGAATCAATGCTTAACTTAAAACACCATATTTTAACTTATGCATTAGATAGAATACTTCCACACATCAAATGTTCAGGTAAAATAGATAATCTGTGAACAGACTTGGAATTTATTCTGCTGCTGGCCAAATCCTTGCCATGCTGCTGTTTCCTCCAATGTGGTATGTGTTTAAATCTGGGGAGCATACTCTCAGTACATCATAAGTATAGCCTATAATTATTGTTGTTCTTATTGATGATGCTATTGGTTTACCAAAAATAATTTCCTGTAATACTAAGCACATCGCTATCCAATTGAAACACTTAACTTTTACTGAGGATCTGAGCATTGTCCCATGGTGTATTAGGATGTGTTATTGCTAAATACCCTTCTGAAGATGGTGACCGAATCCTTGAAATGTGTCTGTTGTGGCAATTTGAAAGACAGGTGAATGCCAGGGTCAGGCTATCACTCACTGAAGCCAACTGGCTGGCTGCCCACGTTTCTCATAACATTTCATTTATTTTGATGGATTCACCAAGGTATGAGCCCTGGCACTCAGGTTTGGGGCACAGAAACTTTGATGTTTATAAGCACATTAAATGGTTCCATCTCTAGGGTACAGATTCACATTAACCAAGGGCACAAAGACTAGCAAGTAAGCCACAGTGCCAAAGGATAAATTGATAAAGAAAAGAAAAATGGTCTTGCAGCTGGCAGGATGCGGGTCAGTGCAGTCAGGCCCTTCTGTCCCTGTTGGCAGGTATTTCAGAAAAGCTAAATGAACATCCAGAAGTTGCGAGTGAACATGAAATCGGGAAAGAAAAAATCAGTTTTATGATTAAGGTATTTAGTAGTATGAACCTAATGTTTCTTTATCCATTCATTTCTTCACAGAGACTCACATATCATGGGAATCAGAGTGGGCAAGAGTTGGGAGGGCAGTGATGGTATTTACACCTTCTTCCAATTGTTGCACAGTTTCTATAGATGTATTTAGTTAATCATGACGCAGGCAGTGCCTTTCTCTGTAGTCTGGGAACAGTTCTTTTTCTTATGATTCAACTCTGAGAAGGCAGTGCTTTCTTTTACTCACTATTACACCATCATGTGGTGTAGGTGAGCTTCTGGTAAGGAAAGAATAAAGAAAAGAAATTACGTTTAGTTGTTCAGAAACTGTGTGATTTAGTAACATAGAGCTTCATTACGGTAATGTATCCTGTAAGTGGAAAGACAGGCAGTGTGGGTATTACAGAATGATTTTTTTTTTTAATGGGAGAGAATGATGGAGAAAGAGACAAAGGAAAGTTATGTTAGAGTCATAAACCCTGCATGATCCTGTAGAAGTTCATACTTGATCACTGCAGCCTGAATCAACATGGACATCAGTAAATCTCTACTCTTGCTGAAGAAACAAACTAAGACTATAAAGAAGTACTTTGTTTTTGATACTAATTGTCTTCCCTGACAGCCAAGTCAAAAGAAAGAGATAAACAATGAGCGATTTTCTAACATGAAAAACAACACAAGAAATGTCTTTCTTATAAAGGAACGCACTCAGTCTGTTAGTGTATTTATTTTGCCAGTCATTCCTACCTGATTCAATGAATATTTATTGATTAAAGATCTAGTCTTGTGAAAGAGACACTTGAAAGTGGACAAACAGATGTAGTTTGTTAAGTGCTACCATAGGGATAAGCCAAATGCCATGAGCAGACTAGGCAGGGATGTCTTGGGAGCCTCATTGAATCATTCTGAAGAAGTTCGAAAGGCAGTCACGGTGTGGGCGGGCATGCGTTTAACTAGTAGGTTGACCTAGGAGGGAAATACGCTTCTGCTTTTAGAGATGAATGAATGTATTTATCAAATGTGTATTGAAATTCTAACACACATCAGGCTTCGTTAACATTATGGATACACTGAGCGAAAGAAATGAGATTCAGCTCACATACACAAGTAGGTAAATTTTTTTTTTTTTTTTTTTTTTAATTAGCTTTTGTAAATTCACCTCTAGAAGGACTGGTACTGTTTTGTACTCTCTCTTTCTGTTTGTTTTTTTGCTTTTTGGGGGGAAGGGGACTTCCAAAATGGTATTTATGACTTTTCTTCTTTGAAAAACCGTTCTTAAATTTATCTTCAAAAATCTCTTTTGAAAACTAGAACAAAATGAAAAATGACTAGGACTGCATTGTTAACCTTATCAATTGTGACTATCAATATGGAATCCTTACACCTATGTAGTTTATGAAGGCGAAGCCTACAGTTGGTTTGAGACAACTATTAAACCTGACCAAATTCTCAGAATGCTTTTATGATGCTAATAAGTATCACCACAAAATGAATTGATGTTTCTCATGCAGCCAAAGTGGCAATGATTTTACAGGAGGGAGAGACATGAGGTTGGTTATCTCTTCCTGGCAGATGGGCTGTCCCTCCCCAACCCCTCCTCCCGACACAGACACAGATTGGTAGGATTTTTTCTGGTTCTCTGGGAGAATGAAAATATTTTTAAAAAGCAAAACAAAAGAAAACTCTTAATTTATATTGAAATTACCCATAATCGAATGATTCACACAAAATGAACTTTTAGAGCAAACGTCTTTTCAAATTGTATGAGGGATGGCTTATTTTTAACTAATGATACTGACGGGACATTCTGGGGACTGCTGCAGATACTGGCTACTCTATTCACAAAGACTAGGGGGAAAAAAAAGGCTGTCTTCAGTAGATGAATGGAAACACTGACTGGCTTTGAGGCAAGTAATTGCCTTACTCACCCACACAAAAATTTCAGCCAGAAATGTCCTCCTTTAAGCAGAGCACAAATGATGTGAAATGCATACTTGCACAGATATAGTATAACTTACCTTGAGTTTATTTAATTATTCCTGGTCCATGGGATTTTTGAAAAATTGCCAGAATACTACTTTTCTGGAGATATAAATAAAAGGTCCAAATCTTGCTTAACTTCTTTCTTCCTTAATTGCATAGTATATATGTGTTAGAAATGGCTAATAACCATCACAGAGTAGTTGAGAAGTTAAAACACACACATATTCTTAATATTTCTAATTAAAAGCAGCACAGGAATATTGATTACTACAGTAGAAATGTAATGTGTTCTTTCTTTCCTTTTTAAATGCCTATATGGTACTTATTAACATTTTTAATGGCAAAAGCAATAAAAATAATTAAAAGCACATTTAGTTCCTGTTCTGCCTCATTTCATTAATTTCTGCCTTTTTTTCTTTTGGAGAAAAAGTTGTAAAATTGGTATCTTAGCTGTAGCTGCCTCTTTATGATATTAGATTTCTGTATGTAAAGAAGGTATTAGAAAAATTTTCTCCTACACTCAAGGAATCTTTAAACTTAAGATAAAAAGTGACTGTACCTTCTAGTTTCAAAGCAGAATAAAAATGTTTTACGATGAATAGAATTCTTGATTTTCAAAGAAGTTTATTACATTTGATTTTATCAGTTAATAAGTGATTATAAATAAATGTGTGGAAAAATAAACTTTTGAGCTAGATCAAATGTGTTTGTTTCTATTTCAGTATTGGCTTTGATGCCTAAGAAAGCATAATATTTAACTACTGAAAGAGCATACGTCTTTGTAGTCCCCAGCTTTTCCTCTGGTGAACCTTAGGAAAAATGGCACTTGCTCTGGAGACAGGGAGGAAACTCCAGATCATACCCAGGTTTCTGGCTTGGGAGGTAGTGGTGGTGGTGGTGAAGGAAGTGCAGTTAGTTAAGATAAGGAGATGAGGTAAATTGACGAATCTTCCCCCAGACGCTCGGTGGCATCTAAAGGTCAGTGGTGTTACGAACAGCAAATTAGTAATGCTGGCTGTGAACTTACCTTGAAGCTACAGCGCCACTTGTTCTTTTCATGCAGTCGTATTTCGCCAATGGCTTTACTATTTTCTTAACCTATGTTTGGCATCTTACCTGACTCCTGGGCAATTACAGCCTTTAAGGAACCACTAGAAAAGGAAGTACATTAAACACACCTTGTTCATCTTGAAGAGAGAGCAGGGGAATGGGGGTTTCCTCGGCCTGGGATGACTTTCTTCTGCCTTTCAGATCTAAGCTCTTTCTGACCTGGATCTTATTTAACTGGGAAACGGCCAGGATAGATTTGATCTTTAGCATTTCTAACAAACATCATCAGGGATTTCTCTTTCCTGACTCCTATCACATTTAGCATCTTGCACCACCGTGCTGAGTATTTTTAAAAATAGAGTTTTCTCTTTTGTGCTTCTAATGTATAATAAATTATTCATCTTCCCAAATAGATTCTCATTTATCTGGGGGCAGTAAGTTCATCTAAAGTCCTTCCTTCCTTACCTACTTTCCTTCCTTCCTTTCTTCTTTCATGCATTCCTTCTTCCTCCCATTAGTAATAGGCTGATACTATACTAAGACTTCAAAAATGTGCATGTTCTTTAAGAGTTTACAGATGTTCTAAAACTGTTTCACAGGAACTACTTTCCTTGACTCAATAACAGTTAATCCTCAAGACCGATTATGTATAGTTTTTTTAATTCTTCAAATTTGTGAGATGTGGTTATAAAACTTAAATTGATGTAGATGAAACAGTTTATAAATAGTTTTCACTTGCATTATTTCTTGTAAAGCTCGTAAATACTGTATGCAAGTATCCCTTCTATTTTCTACGTGAGCAGCATGAGCCTGTATTGTATCTACGAAGTAAATGAGTGGGGGTAGGTTTCGTGACACGCTGGCTGCATCAGATAATGCCGCATGGCATAAGCTGGGCACACACTGCTGTTCCTGTTTTATGCCTAAGAAGATGAAAGCCTTATCTTAAATCATACAAGTAATTATTAATGGACATCCCAGGTGGGCAGACCAGGCTGCCAAGTTTACTATTTTCTATCACTCTACAGTGAATATTCCACATTAGGTATGGATTATCTGTTGTCAAGAGAGTTTTATATCACACTTTGATATAAAATTAAGTATAAAAAGCTATTGAGAATCAATATTTGACATTCTAAAAGTGACTTCAAGATGATAAAGAATAAATAGTATACTAAGCCAAAAATAGTTTCTGGGTTTGTTACATTCATCTGTTTAATAAATATGTGGATGCACGGTGCACCAAGAACTTAGCTTGGCATCGCAAATGCAATGAGAAGTAATTATATTCTCTACTCTCCTTGTGGACAAGAGTCTAGTCTGTTAACTAGAAACTACTTCTAGATGATTGGGCTGCAAATATGATCCTTCTGCTATGTTTTGCCTAGAACTTTAGGCAGAACTTTAGTTCTAGGCAGAATGTAGCAGAAGATTATATATGCAGCCTGCTCACCTCCTGAAATCAAGCTTAAAGATGATTGTCTTCCTTGTTAGTAATCCGTAGAGGCTTATCAATCCCAGAAATTTGGGACTATTGTTCCAGTTTGTAGATCACTGACATTCTTTTAGTGCTCTTTCAACCACAGTTTATAGTTCCCAGGATGGGTCAACAACTGTACTCCTGGGATGTCTTTTCTCTGTCTATTTGAGATGCAGATAGCTAGTTATCCCCCAGTCCTCACAATGCTGAAATGCATCCCTCAAGATTAAAGACTCTATTCCTAACTTTAAGGAATAAAGCTGAGCTTAGTGCTTCAGTCCAAATATTTTGTGAATACTTAGTATGTGCTTTACTAGGTGTTATAGATACAAAAATGAGTGTGAAATAGTCTCTGACCAGGTGGAAGTCAGTTTACACTTAAACATAATTTGGAAAATAACACGTATGGAGGAAGATTCATAAGCCTGATCATGTGTGTTAGGCATAACTAGTTAGGCTTATAATTATGCTTAAATAGATTAGATCAATCGTGTATGTAACAGAGCTAGTAAATAGATAATTATATATTAAAATGCAGGTGTACTGATTCCGAAACCACTAACTCATAATGCATCTACCAAATTCCTCTGAGTGTAAGATTGTTCATTTTAGCAGTTTCAGAACTGTATCACTCCAGGACTTAATCTCTATGGTAAGGGTTCTCCAATTTGAGTGTGCACAGGAATCATCTGGAGAGCTTGTTACAACAAAGATTGCTCAGTCCTTCCCTCCCCAGGAACTCACTAGGTCTGAGTTGGGGATGAATAATTTGCATTTATATAAACTCAAGGGTGAAGCTGACCATATTTTGAGCAGCACTGACCTTGGGGACTGTTTCCCAGACTTCAGCACATAGTAGAGCCATCTGGAGAGCCTGTTAAAAGTGGCTGTTAGGACTTCCCTGGCCCTGGAGATTCAGAAGGTCTGTGATGGGGCTGAATAATGTTTATTTTCAACAAGCTTTCAGATGATGCTGATCCTACTGGTCCATGGACTGCACTGAGCTAAGGCATTGTCTACATAGGTAGACAGAAGTAACCTACTAAGAAACTCAATTTTGAAAAATATGAAGGCTTGATCAAAATATGTACTCTCCTTAGCACGGAGTCCTTTCATCAGAGAAACGGGAAAAAGTAAAAGTAGGAAACTAAATGGCATGAATCTCATAGGCAGTTTTAAGAAGCAGTAGGCACTCTAAATAGCAACTGACTTTGATATGTATGGAGGATGTTTTACATCTATTGGGAGAAGATTGTCTGTCTGAATAATGTAACTGTAGAAGGACCCTTAGCTTTCTGTCTATTTAGAGGTCAATTTCAGTTTCTATCCCTCTTTTTAAAAATATCTTGTCCATGTATTCTGTTCCTAACACTAACATATAAGATTGATGAAAATATGGATAATATAAAAAGTGGTATTGAATGATATCACTAGAAATAGTGTTCATGTAAAGAAAAGATGTGGGCCAGCACCAGGGTCTGGGCAACTCCACAATTTTGAGAAATTGGAAAAGTGGCTAGCAAATAACAAACAGGAAAGTACGGTGTCACAGGAGCCAAGAAAATGTTCTTGTGGGAGGCTTCAGCAGTGAAAGGATTGCAATGCTGATGAGAAATACTGTAAGATGATGGAAAAACTGGCTGTCTGACTTGGCTCCATGGAGATCACGATATTTCTCATTGGAATGTTTTGGTCAACCCTAACTGTCCTTCTTTGCAGAGTGAAAGTCTTGTGGGAAAATAGAGATTAAAATATAACTAATTCTGTCTATAAATTATATAGACAGATATAAGAAATATATACATTCAATCTATAAAATAGAACTAATGTGTTTGTGTGCATGCATTTTTCCCTGAAATATAGTTTTGCTTCTGTATTTTTGTTCTTATTCATACCACACATTATTCATTAGCACAGATTTATGTTACACTTTGATAACTGATATCCATCAGATATTGTTTTCAAAATTATTATGTTATGTGATTATTTTTCCATCTAAATTTTAAAATCACTTTATCAGTTAAGAAAAAGGGTTTTATTTGGATTTTCACTGGAATTACTTTAAATTTGTAGATTAATCTAGGAAGAAGGGACATCTTTACCACATTGAATTTTCCTTAACAGGGATTTGAAGATTCTCTACATCCTTCAAGTGGTCCTATAAATTCTCTAATAACATTTTGTGGTTTTCTCTCTTTGGACAATAATACTGTCTAAAGACATTTAATATATTGTTTTGCTATCATAAATGTTATTTTTATGTGTTTTTATTATAGTACAGTTCATTGACATTAAGTACATTTGCGTTCCTGTGCAACCATCACCACCAGCCGTCTCTAGAACTTTTTTCATCTTATCAAACTGAAACTGCATAAGCATTAAAAAGATAACTTCTCATTCTTTCCTCTCTTCAGCCCCTAACAACTACCATTCTGCCTCCCGTCTCTAAGTATTTGACTACTTAAGGCACGTCGTTTAAGTGGAATGATACAGTATTTGTCTGTTTGTGACTGGCTTTATTCCCCTTAACACGGTGTTTTTAAAGTTCATCTATGTTGTAGCAGCTGTCGGGATTTCCTTCATTTTCAAAGCTGAATAATACTCATACATACACACACAGGCACACGCACCACATTTTGTTATTCTTTTCATTTACCAATGATCATCTGGGTTGTTTCCACCTTTTGGCTATTGTGAATAATGCTTCTGTGAACAGAGGTGTACAAATACCTGTTTGCATCACTGCTTTCAATTGTTTTGGGTATATAACCAGAACTGGAATTACTATTGATTATTAATGATAATCCTGTTTTACTGTTTTGTTAGATATATCACAATATGAATTTCCAGCTACAATTTCGGGGTCATTTTAAATACTCTGTTTTCTCATGTACCATTTTCTTGACTTTCTTTAGTTTGTCATTACTTTTCTTTAGCTCTCAGAGTGTATTTAAGGAAGTTGTTTTAAAGTCTTTCTCCAGTAAATCTGAAGCCTTGTTTCTTTAAGGTTGGTTTCCAGAGATTTATTTTGATCTTTTGAAAGGGCTAGATTTCCCTGTTTCTTTATATGCCTTGTGATCTTTTGTTGAAAATTGGGTGTCTGAAAAATCAGACACTTCTTCCAGTCATTGTAGACTGTGTGGAGGAAGATGTTCTCTAAATAGCCCAGTATGAAAGTTTAAGGTTTTCTCAGGCATTTTCTAGGCCTGTGTCTTCCCTGGGCCTGTGTGTGTGGTGTTCTCTCCCAATTTTCCCATAGATGGGGCTGCTTTTATTTATTTATTTATTTTGAAGGCTGCTTTGAAATGTTTTATTATCCATCCCTAAGAGATTCACCCCTGATTCTTCCTGAAATCTTGACTGTTCCTCTGTACTACTCTTGCCATAACATTTTGCCCTCAGTTTCTGCATGTCAGCATACTCTTGCAGTTTTCACAAACTATGTTACCCCTCATAGTTTTCCATGGCTTCCAAACTGAGATTCAAACTATATATTCATTTTCGTCTGAGAGCTCCAATTGAGGCAAGACAGAAACCAGTCCCTCGGGCAGCCCACAGACAGGCCAGAACTTTGCAAAATAAGTTCCACTGCCCTCCTTCCTTCCTGAGGGAAAAATACTGGAAAGTGGGCTACTTTTTTTTTTTACTGCACTCACTGTTGTTCCAAGGTGGGGCAAGCACAAACAATAATGTCATGAAATGTCCTACCTTTTTCACTGTGGCTTTTTCTTGATGGGGCATTCACTTGGTTGGAAAGCAGTGAATTTGGCTGGTTACCAGAGCTCCCAAAAAGCTGTTTTAGTCAGTCGCTAGTAGTTTACTTGATGATCCTGTGGGGGAATGAGGACCTGGCGCTTTCTAATCTGCCATCTTTCTGACGTCACATCTGTTTGTTTGTATTTTGTCTTTTTTAATAGCTTTAGTTGTAGTTTTTCATCCTAAATGTGTCCAGAATCACAGTTGCTTAGTCCTACCTTAGACCTCTAAATCATGATGCTAAAAGTCTAAAACTAACACCACACAATATATTAAGGGTAGCTGTCATACTTATTTTGTTTCTAATTTACTCTTAATTCATCTAGGAGTGTGTATCAGTTCATTTTTACATTACTGTAAATAACTATCTGACACTAGGTAATTTATGAAGAAAAGAGTTTAATTGACTCACAGTTCCACAGGCTTAACAGGAAGCATGACTGGATGGCCTCAGGAAACTTACCATCATGGTGGAAGGCAAAGGGGAAGCAAATACATGTTACCATGGCAAAGCAGGAGAGAGAGCGAGCGAAGGGGGAAGTGCCACACAATTTTAAACCATCAAATCTTGTGAGAATTCACTTACTATCATGAGAAGAGCAAGAGGGAAATCTGCCCCCATCATCCACTAGGCCCCTTCTCCAATTGATCCCACTAGGCCCCTTTTCCAGCATGATATTTGCTTAGGGCCAAAAATCCAAACCATATCCAAGTGTGCACCAGTAATCATAATTATTGGGGAGTGATAAATGCAAATTGTAATGCATATAATTGCCAGTTCTTTTATAAACAAATTAATTGTAAACAAACAAACCCAAGCTTAGGCAACATAGCAAGACCCCATCTCTACACAAAATATACAGAAAAAAAGCAGCCAGGTACAGTGGTACATTTCTGTGGTCCCAGCTCCTTGGGAGGCTGAGGTGGGAGGATTGCATTAGCCCAGGAGGTTGAGACTACAGTGAGCCATGATTGTGCCACTGCAGTCCAGCCTGGGTGCCAGAGCAGGAATCTGTCTCAAAAACAAAAACAAGAAAAACAATCCCAAATCAAAATAAAACAAACAAACAAAAAAGAGCAACAAAAGACATTTGCTTGACATTTCTAACAAGCTTCCAGCTGATGTTGATGCCTTTGTTCCATAGCTCAGATTTCAATATGATTTAGCATATTTAGCCTTATGTAGGTCAACAGCATAAACCTATAAAGAGCATAATTTTGAAAAATGTGTAACTTGTAATTAGTTATAAACACATTACTTTACTTAGCATAGAGTCCTCCAATCATAGAAGAAGGATAAATGAGGAAACTGTGAATGGCATGAGAACAATGAGCAATTTTAAGAAGCAGTAGGCAGAATAAGTATTAAGTGCAAATTAAATATGAGAAATGATCTCTATGATTATATTTTCTGTATTGATATTCTTAACTGATGTCTCGTAGGAAACCGTGACTGTTTCTCTTAATACTAGACAATAGTCCATAATATTTTTTATTTATACTAAACTCTTACATTCAATTGACTAAAGTTTTATTTAGTATAATTGCATTTATTTCTTTAAATTGAATTTAAATTTTCTTTTCGTGGTATTTTTTCAGACATACTATTCAGACAACATGAACTTAATAAAAATTTAGAAGTTTTTTCTGACTTCAGTATGTTATAAAATATTTTAAATAGTGTTTCGTGGAGGCAAAATCAGATTTTGCCTGCTTCTTTTGGAAACTCCTTGAAAATTATCTCAGTTCCTTTTATGCTTATTAATCTATTATAGCTTGTAAATGTTGTCAATTATTTTTTCCAGAAGGAAAAAATGCGTACTTTGTGGACATTTCCAAATACCTACATGTGTATTTTAATACACATTTTCTACTTACTTTTAAAAAAACTCCTCTGCGGCCGGGCGCGGTGGCTCATGCTTGTAATCCCAGCACTTTGGGAGGCCGAGGCGGGCGGATCACGAGGTCAGGAGATCGAGACCACGGTGAAACCCCGTCTCTACTAAAAATACAAAAAAATTAGCCGGGCGTGGTGGCGGGCGCCTGTAGTCTCAGCTACTTGGAGAGGCTGAGGCAGGAGAATGGCGTGAACCCGGGAGGCAGAGCTTGCAGTGAGCCGAGATCGCGCCACTGCACTCCAGCCTGGGCAACAGAGCCAGACTCCGTCTCAAAAAAAAAAAACAAAACCCTCTGATTCCTTTTTCGTTCCAGATTTTATATAGTTATGTAATCCTAGCATATCCAGCACCTTTTTTATAGGATGTTGATTGAATGTGCATAGTGAATGTTTTATATCAATATAAGAAAATTAATAATTTCCTTCTTTATTTCTCATAGCAAAATTGTATGATTTACTCTTTTACCTTTATTTATTTAACCTTGTATTCTATTGTTGCCTAGAAAATTCTTCCTCAGACTTTATGCTCAGTGGGAACAGGTCTTATTTTAATTTGTATTCCCAGCTTCATCTTGTGTGGTATCCCAAACCTTAACACACTCCAGTACATTTTGTTAAATGATAAATGGTATTATTTAAGGGAAATTTAAATTGAATTTCAATATCTCAAGGCTTTTCAAGCCAGAGCTGGCTAAACATTTCTTAGGTGTGTTGTAAGAGCATGTTTCTTTAAGATGGAGTTTATTCCAGGTATCGTTTAAAGTTTTAACTCTTAAATGCCGTTTCTTTAATATCATGAGACAATATAGAAACTTTTAAAATATTTTAACTTCCTTTAGGATATTTTAAGATTATTCAGTATAAATGTCTTTGGACTATTACAAACCCTTCCATATTTGACATTACTTACAGTTGAAAATATAAACACCATCAGTAAAATAAAATAAGTAAAAGACAATTCAAATTTTTGAGCTATTTAACAGAACATGAACTGATGGAAGAGGACACCCCATTTTTTTTTGTTTTGAAGAACTTTATTGAACTTCTTTGAGAAAACATTAAGATTCTAGTGAGGACATATTGAAACAAGTAAATATAGGGAAGGGATAAAAAGAAAAGTGAATAAATAAGTTTTTGAGTGATTGATGTGATTGTGTTAAGAATGACACTAAGAATCATGTAAAAAATGTTAATGATCTAGGGCTAAAAAACCTAAGTACATCTTTTCAAACAGAAATACAGATATTTTAAAGAACCTTCCTTGTGGTTCTTAGAAAGTAGACAGGTGGTTGGAGAAAATCTATTTTTGTTAAAACACATCCACATTCAATCTAGATATATAATTTCAATATCTCAATGATTTTTTCCTGTATTTTCTCTAAATGTCATGTTTTTTAGACTATTTCAATATAGATAGATTATATTTCTCTTCAGAGTACATATGGCAGATAAATACATTGACGTTTTCCAAAGGAAAGTACAAATGGAATACTATTTTTTAAAAAAACAAATTTTGGTATCCTTTACTTCCTTATGAAGAAAAGCACATCTGCTGGTTAAGATTTTTTCTTTATTTTGCCAAATAAAATGGTGTCTAACCCTTGCATTTTTCTTACTTATTATTCCCAGCATTTTTCTCCTTGCACCTAAACTAATAAAAAATGAATTTGGACTTAGATAAATTATCTTTATAATGGTAAGCCTTGTCTTGTAAGCTAAACTGTTCTCTGAAGGATGATGAGTAATTTGTTGGTGGTAGATATAATGTAAATAGTTAGGTTACAGACTCAGTTTAGTTTGGACTGCAGCACTAACGTGTCTCTAGGCAATCACAATATTTAATATGATCTGACATTGAACACAAGCATTTCAACTGATGCATCCATCCACTGGAGGGCTCATTTACAAAAGTAGCACCATATATGGATCATTTAATGTTTGCCCCTAAGTTTCTAGACCCCCTCTTTGTGATATCATAATCTAACATGCACTTTGTTCTGTGGCCAAAGCATCCAGATGATCCTAACATGTTCCTTGTCTAAGGCTGCTGCCCAGGATCATACCTGTTCTGTTGGTCTGGCATGTGCAATTGATTGCTTCAGATGTTGGGTGGTAGAAAGTCATCAAAAATAAAGTCAATCAGGATCACTTTCACCACCACTTAATTAACTGGCCAATTACTTTCCAAGCACCTATTAAGAGAGCAAGAGATTGTTAACTGAAAAGGCTGGGTATAGTGGCTTATGGTTTTAATACCAGAACTTTGGGAGACTGACACAGGAGGATTGCTTGAGACCAGGAGTTTGAGATCAGCCTGTGCAACATAGAAGACCTCGTCTTTACAAAAAATAATTTTAAAAAATTAACTGTGTGTGGTGGCACTATGCCTGTCATCCTAGCTACTCAGAAGGCATAGGCAGGAAGATCACTTGAGCCCAGGAGTTTGAGGTTTCAGTGAGCTATGATTGTGCCATGGGACTCCAGTCTGGTTGACAGAGCAAGACTCTCTCTCTAAAAACATTTTCTTAAATTAAAAAAAATAAAATTTTCTAAGATGTGATTCTTACATTAAGGAGTTAATAACTTTAAACCCAACAGGGATATGATGGATCTTTATACATGGTTTTAAGCAACACCATCACTACCATTCACCATCATCATTATGATGATGATGATGTCATTCATTCATGATATTATGAATGATGAGAAAGAGTGCAAGTATATTGAGGGAGAACATTCCAAACAGTTCACTTAGTGTAAACTTTCTTAGTGTATACTTAGGTATGAGTTTCTTATGAGTTATTTTATTTTAATCCTTCCAACATTTAAAAATAATTATCATTATTATTCCAGTTGTTCAGGTAAAAATATTGAGGCTCAGAATAATTTAGAAGTGTGTTTTCAGTCTCCTAGCTCTCAAGTAGCAGAGTTGGATTCAAACTTACTGATACAGTGTATTTTAGGCATTTTTCTTTCCAGAGAAAGAAAAGTCATATCTGGCTTGCATAACTAGGAGAAATCCCCAAGAGAAGAGCAGGATGTTGAATGACTGACAGTGTCTATAACTGGATGCATATGAAAGGGGTTGGATGGAACAGAATTAGGAATGGAATGGTGATGTGAAGGTTGAAGCATCTGAGGCAAATGTAAGGAAATGGCAATCAGAGCAGCATGAAATACAAGATTCTTTCTCAGAAGTAGATTGTGCTGGCTGGGGAAATGGGAGCGTGGATATAGATAATTATTTTTCTAGACTTACACATTTGTGTTTGATTCTTTAGCTAGTGTAGGGATGTTAAAGAACTTTGGAGAAAAAAGTAACGTAAGTAACACCATGCTTTAGAAATGTAATGGTAATAGAATATAAGGTGAATGGAAAGGGGAGAATTATATTACATTCATTAAGTCAGCAGTTCTCAATAGGGACTTGTATATGCCTTGAGCATTGATGAGTCATTTCAGAGGAACCACACATTCTTATGTGCGTCACTTTATGAACAGAAAAATATGTCTCGCTCAAATTTGTTTTACCGCTTTTTAAAATGGTGGACTTCCATGGTCAGTTGTGACTTGGAAAATCTACAATTATTTGCAAACATTACTGAATTCAGGATAGCATTACTGAATTCCAAATATTACTGTGAATTTTCCCAAATAAAAGGTATTGACATACAGTTATGTAGGGGTCCAAATAACTTATTGATTTATTGATTCTTTAATCAATTCTAGAAATATTCATCTTTACAAGTGGCATTATAGTGTTTAAGTGTGATCTTTATAATCAGATTTTATGAACTAGAACTCCAGCTCTTCTACTTATTAGTGATAAAAGGATATGTTACTAATCTCTTCAAATCCCATTTTCTTATCTACAAATTTGTGAAGGTGACACTAATCTTACCTGATTATTTTGAGGATTATGTGAGATTGCAAATCTAAAATGTTTCAATACCAGACACATAATAAAATATACAAGCTATTATTACTCTTTGTTAGATTATGTCTGGTAGACATTACATGGTTTTATCATAGTCACAAACTGAAAAACACAGTCAAAAGTCATTTCTCAAATAGTTTGTCGTGAGTTGGAGTGATAGCATATCAAGATCGTAATCAGTAAATTTCAGTTTATAATTTTTTCTTGATTCTCTTACTGAATTGAAAAGTCAATTATAACTGCTACATTTCTATTCTTTTTCCTTTTTCTTACATTGTGAAAATAATATGTGCTTGCTTCCCTTAGAGTTAATAAATAGGAAAGTATTTATGGTTCTTGGCCCAGATACCCACTCGCTGTTGGTTACTGCCCTTTTTTTCACTGTCTCAGTTCTTGAGATGAGTATTTCCCAACTTTCAGACCACTGTAGGTTTTGATTTACAGCAGCAGCCTCTCTCGTTCTGTCACCCTACCTTCTGAGTAGCCTTGAAGTAGGGCATTATTATAGAGAATCACCAATCATCACAGCACACACATTCTGACAAAGAAACTCACCTAGAAACTTGCAGGAATGTTGCATTCCAGATAAGGGTTTATGGTCACAAGACAACTATTGACTGTCTTTATATCACTTCTCTAAAGCTGATAATTTGCGGGACCCACTGTATTGATTTAAGTGGAAAATATGAATGAGAATCCTAAAGTGCAAGAGGAATAGAAGTGTTGGATAATAAGCATTATTTGAAAAAGAGGTGTGGAGCAAGTCATTTAAGAAAAAGTGGAATTGATCTCTCCTGGATTTGGTTTATCAGAATGAAAGACTAACTTAGAGCGATTTATCTGAGAAGCAAAACAACAAACAACAAAATGCCTCCTATGCATGGTTTCTTCTTGTATTTATTTAGAGTCTAGTTCTTTAAATCTGATGGGTTTATGGCACAATTCAATACCAAAATAACTATATGAGTATTAGCATCAACATTTTAATCTGTGAGTCACAGGAACTCATGTACAATTTATTAAATGTTTTCTATTCTGTTTATATTTGTTTAAAACAAAGCTGCTCTATGGCTTCTTGGGTGATTTGTGCACATGTAGTGAGCTGGATACCTTCATGTTTTGTTTCATTTGTCACCAAATCAGTTAGCTATTTCTGAATAAAGAGGCTGTATTGAGAAAGGATGAAAAGCAGTTGGGAAATAGAGTAGGAAGAAAAAAAATGAGAAGCTCAGTGTTTTATAAACTTTATTGCAAAGTAAAGCTGACATTCATTTCAAGTCAATGTGGTCTGTACTTTGCTTTGGTGAATTATGCTCACACATATCTAGTCAATACAGTAGAGCACAGATCAGTGGAGGAATGAATAGCTTTACCACATGCATCGTGAGAGACGTACAGGTTTATTTTTCCCATCAACCATACCTTTTGCCAATATCATGCATGTTGCCCAGCAAGAGAGTGTCATTAACCACTGATATAGAAGGATTCATTTAATTTAGTTACTAAATCCTGTTCGTTTTTATGAGTGATGGGAGAACTGTTTAAAAAAGACCTGTTTGGTTAACAAATGTGTGCTGCTCTACAGTGAGGGACATTTTGAATGATTTTCCCATTTCTAATCTTTCCCCCATCCAGTTAGAAAGTAGCCCACAGTGCTTCAAGAACATTTACATCTTTATTGTAGGTTCCATTGTAGCAAGAATGCATGTAAACGGACTCACTCTATTTCCATAATTATTTTGCGGAGTATTTTGGCTCTCATCCTGGTGTTTATAGTCAATGCATTTTTACACCATCTACATTTTGGACAGCAAGCATAAAACTCTGCTGGTTTATCTCACAGAGAGATCAGACTGGCCCCCAAAAGATAACCATTTATAATATGTGCACTTTTGAATAATTAAATGAACTACTGAAGAGGAAATGGATTCTAATCAGCTTTCAAACTGTGATTGTGCCATGCACTGAATCATTCCTTTATGAATACACTTCTCTTGGAGCATGTATAATTATGAAACTTTTTTTTCTATCTCGGTAGGAACTGGGAAGTAACAGCCCTCCACAGAGAAACTGGAAGGGAATTGCTATTGCTCTGCTGGTGATTTTAGTTGTATGCTCACTCATCACTATGTCAGTCATCCTCTTAACCCCAGGTAATCTGTCTTTATTCCTCTCTTATGATGGTATTGTGGATGATAATTTCACATTCAAATGCTTTAAGAGGGTAGCAATATGTGGTATCTTAGGGCACATTAGCATGGGTTGGAATTTGGAAAAAAGCATAATCAGACATTTTGCAAATGGCACAGTAATTCTGCAGTTCAAATATCATGCAGGATATTTTGGGGAAGCTGAAAATGTAAAATATATAAGTTGAGAATGCCAAGGAGATTTTTGGTCTCCATTGCCACTTACAGACTTACTATGTGTTAGTTTGATAAATGCAGAAGACATTTGACTTTTATTGTGGGTTGAAGATGAGGGAGTGGCGTCTGGAAGTTTCTATATATAGATGATAACCCAACTATATGGAAATGGAAAGAGAGGATTTGATGGAAAAAGATCAGATCAAAAGAGAGTGATCTGAACCTCTAAATTTGGACACCTCTTTCTTAGGCCTTTTTTTCCTTCTTTCCCTAAAGTTTTTACATTCTAAGTTTCTACCCTATCCAAAGAACCTTTGCAAATTGCCCCTGCAATGATTTTTGGACTGTGTTCTTCAGATTAAAGTTTAATACTAATATGGAAATTCTCATTGTGCTTCTTTCTGGGGACTATTTCAATACCCAGGAGATTTATTACTCTTTAGTAGGTACTAATAAGGAAGGCAGAGATAAAGGGATCACTTTTAAACTCCCCCAGTTGTCTTCCAGATACATTTGGCAGTTGCTGCAACCCACCCACGCGACTGTTTTTCTCAAAGACTGAACACCCACATATGACACAGTGTTATGAAAAATAGTCATTTTGGGGATAGGATTGAATGAATCCAAAAATCAACTGATATTTTAAAATTATAGCCTGTTGTTGAATGCTATTTATTTCCACTTCAAGTTTGTCTTAGTTTCGTTATACTATGAGCCCCTTAAACACATTGAACTTATCTCCTCATGTACAAAATACGATTAATGATAACTGTTTTTCAGAGTCATTTAGTCAAGTAATTTTGGTGACTAATTATACAAATGGCAGTATCAATTGTTCCAGTGAGAGACTTCGTGAAGTATACCGTCTTTGAAAAATATTGACTTTGAAATGTATAAACTGCCAAAAATGCAGTTTTTAGATGTTAGTTAACATATGGAGAGGTTGAGAAAGAAATTAAGGGAGGTAGTAGGGAGGAAGGAGGAGAGAAAGGTAATTGGAAAGGAAGAAAGAAAAAATTCCCTGGTAAAAGTTGGCTTATCCGGCGTTCTCCCCAGGAACCTTTTCTTAACTGCCTCATTTGTACATCTGCAATACAGTGTAATTGAGCAATGTGATGGCTCTAAGTTGCTGCACAATGCCAAGAATTGTTGTTACAGGAAGATGAGTTTCAGCATGGTGTTTCACTTAAACATAAGAAGTTTAACATAATTATTAAAAAAGAATGAGTCGATATTGCTGCCTTCTATTGATGGCTATTAGCCAGATGGAGGTATTCATGTCATAATCCCTATGTATTTCTCTTGAACTCTTTTTCTTTCATCCTGATTCTAGCATCTTTGGCCCAGTGATTCACTTTCTCAGGTTTTCTTGTTACTCGCTGAGGCCATAGTGATAATTTGGTGTCCTTGAGAGTTTGATACAACAAAGACCATATAGCATTAGCCACTCACTAAATTAAACTTCTGCTCAAAACTTTTCAATTTTTCCCAGTATAAAACCACAGTGATGAACCATAATTGAGTTCATTTTGTCCTGCACTTATTCATTTATTAAAGCAAGAACAAGCGTGACATACCTGAGTTTGAGTTCTGTCTCTGTAATATAGTAGTTTTGTGCAATTTGGCAAGTTATTTAACCTTGTCTCTCACTTTACTCATCTGCATTATGGGTATAATATTTATTGCCAACTTTGCAGTGTTATTATGGAGGTAAAATGAGATAATGTAGTTCAAGAGTTTATTTAGCATAGTGCCTAGCACTGCTGCTGCTATTCCTTTGATGATTGCTATTATTCAGTACTTACTGACCACCAGAAACCATGACAAGCAGTGTTACATAAAGAATATTTCCCAGAAAAGGTATAAAACCTCTCAGGAATATACATCTTTTGTGACTTCAACTTCAGTTATGACAAATGGAAAGGGACAAAATATTTAACCTGAAGTTAGTTTCCTGGGGTCAAATTATTCATGCATTCATTCATCCCATAGGTAATTATGGAGTTCTTACCACATTCTAGGTGCTGTGGTAGTTGGCCCTGCACTTTCGCTGTTTTATAACTTTCACCTCCAATCCCTAGTTACACAAATACAAACATTTAGAAAATACACATATTTAGAACACCACAGCCCCCCAACCCAGACTTAATTTCATATGATATTAATCATATAAGTAGAAGTGGCATTTATTTATTTATTTATTTATTTATTTATTTATTTATTTATGTTTTGTTTTAAGATGTGGGTCTCGCTCTGTTGCTTAGGCTGGACTGCAGTGGTGCAATCCTGGCTCACTGCAGTCTTGAACTTCCAGGCTCAAGCGATCCTCCCACCTCAGCCTCCTGAGTAGCTGGGACCACCATGCCTGGTTATTTTTTATTCTTATTTTTATAGAGATAGGGTCTCTCTGTGTTGTCCAGGCTGGTCTCGAACTCCTGGTCTCAAGCAATTCTCTTGCCTAGGCCTCCCAAAGTGCTGGGATTACAATCATGAGCCACCACACCCAGCCCACGATTATTATTTAGATTTACAGTTTACCAAGTGCATTTCACATACCACATGTTCAAATGTCTTTGGATTTCACTATTATTATTGGTAGGGACATTCTAAAATAAAAAAGAAAATAATTATGCTGGAGTGCAAAAGGTATTGCTATAGGAAGCAGACACCCTACTTTATACAGAGAGTGTTCTATACTTTATGAAAACTCAATGCCATCAAGTGCCTAGAAGATTATGTAAATTGATCAAGTGGGCAAGTGTAACAACTAGTGGTTAGAAATTTGAGTTGTGACCCAGCAAAATGGCAGCGTAGTCACATGGCCTTTATGGTGGGCTCAACCCAAACATGTCAGAGTAATATATAAGGCCGGAAGACTAATAGTTTGCAGCTCAAGACTTGAGTCTTCAGCCTGGAAGCACTTTTAGAAATTATCTAGTCTTGCCTCTCTCATCAGACAGGAAAAATATCTGAGTTTGTTCAACTTTTGGGGTGAGAACAAGAATATCCATCAAGGCCGTGTACACTGTTGATTTTGCATGTGTCTGTGGCTGTGTATGTCTGTGGTCAGGCTGCAGTGCTCCAACTGCACCAAGCCTTTCTCTTCTAGCCCT
The DNA here is from genome assembly GCF_009828535.3 of Hylobates moloch. Classification (NCBI taxonomy): domain Eukaryota; kingdom Metazoa; phylum Chordata; class Mammalia; order Primates; family Hylobatidae; genus Hylobates; species Hylobates moloch. The sequence goes on from NW_026652299.1 coordinate 21,118,593, forward strand.
CAGGCTTGAGTTCTCTCAGCTGTGCTAAAACAGAGCCACAAAGAAAACCTCCAGCTGGAAATTCAACATACAGCATCATCCTTCTGATCTTCCCTCTGTCCACCAATATGTTCTCAAGGCCTAGCTTTCTAAGTAAAACCAGTCAAGCAGGTGGAAACTTTCAACCAAGTAGAGGAATCTATGTCAGGAGGGGAAGCTTCTGATTGTGGAATTTCAGCAAGACACTGGGCCTTTTAGGACAAGGCCTGCCTCTAGAACAACTCTTCCAATAAGAGTGGCAGTCAGGCTGGACGCGATGGCTCACGCCTATAATCTCAGCACTTTGGGAGGCCGAGGTGGGAGGATCACAAGATCTGGAGTTCGAGACCATCCTGGCCAACATGGTGAAACCCCATATCTACTACAAATACAAAAAATGAGCCGGGCATGGTGGCATACACCTGTAGTCCCAGCTACTTGGGAGGCTGAGGCAGGAGAATTGCTTGAACCCGGGAGTCAGAGGTTGCAGTGAGCCCAGATAGCACCACTGCACTTCAGCCTGGTGACAGAGCGAGACTCCGTCTGAAAAAACAAAAAAGAGTGGCAGTCATAAATTCATATAGCTTTCATAATTATATAACCCTGGGCTAGTCACTTACTTCTATGGCTTCAGTGTTTCATTGAAGAAAAGGACGTCTTTGGTTTGCCAGAATGTGAGGTGATCTCTCGAAGTGTATTATAACTCTAATGTCTATTATCTAATATATTAATAACAACGACCAATGATTATAATGCCTTGTTTAGTGACAAATATAGCAACAGATGAAATATGGTGGGCTCTTTCACTAAGGTTTTTCTACCATGAAAATATATTTAGTGGGTTGTTTTTAAAGATGAAAGCATACAAAAAGTTATTTAGTCAAAGAAATGTTTTAGAAACTGTTTTACTCAAAATAGCACAACAATTTGCAGGTAAGTGCTAAGGAATGCAAGCCTATAACCAGAGAAACACATGTTCATTGTAATTTTGGTTTGATTGCAAATTTTATTACAGAAGTAGTCTGACACATGTGCCTTAATTTCTAAAATTATCAGACTCTTCCTTGCCTTGTGAAGAGAAGTCCTAACTATTTTTGAAGAATAGGCTATTCAAGTATTTCATTTTATAAGTATTTCTGAAAGGAACAAATTACTCATTCCGTTTTTTTAATTACAGGGTGGACTTATTCAGATGTATTGATGAAGCCTACATTATTTTTTCTATTGAGTTTGTTTAAAGAAAAGGAGTTTATCCACATTTATTTTGAGAATATGTTAACTATAAGATCAATAATTATACTCTACAAATATATGAGTGTACATTCATGCTTAAAGTTGTAGAAATCAGTGTAGTAAAGGTACGCATCTACTTTGCAATCTTTTTACATTTAATATGTAGAGTGAGAAGGAATATACGTGGGGGAACATTTTGTGCAGAATACAATTACCAATTTTGGCCTGTTTTAAGAACAAAGGTGCATATTTTATGAGTCAGAATGCAGTTGATATGGGGGATAGTCATCAGGCTCTTTAATCCATCTGCCATATTGAAATAGCCACCTGAGAACTGTGTATACTCCACAATTCTTCAGCAACAATGGCCTATTGCCCTTTGACTGTGTCTGTAATCAGTCAATGCCAAGACAGAGTCATCACACTGATTATCTGTCATGGCTGACTAAGGATAAAATGGGAAAGCACCAAAATGTGGTCTTCATTGTTAGCTCTAGCTCTTGTTTCTTTTGGAAACTTCCCAGTTACCCTCTGTTACAATAGTGGGATTCATTCCTTTAGTACACTTTTTAGGTGTGCACAGTGGATGGTCTTTGCAGGTTTATCAGAGTATAAATGAAACCAAGCATTGATGTAGGAATCATGAGAGCTCTGCTTGATCTCAGTTAAACAAGAATTTAATAGTAATTTTTCAGTTCCACAATAGAGATGTCTTTATTTTCACTTCTAGAAGTATCTATAAGATTAAGAATTTTAAACTAATTTCATATGCCATGTTGGGTAATAACTTACCCAGGTTGATACTCCCACAGTGATGTTGATGGTTAGATAAGTCTTTAATACCAGATATGGGTTACATCCATGAAGCTATGCTCAATTAGTTCATTTGAGTCAAAACAGAATTAAGGAAGTGAAGGAAACTAGAGAAACATAGGCAGCCCTATTCAGAAAAATCAACAAAAGAAACCAAAAACTAGAAGACAGCATTTAAGGAATTATGCCTTTGTTACATCAACTTACATGTACACTGCACACAATCAACTCATTTAACCCTCATGACACACCAGTTTAAAGGAAGTAGAGCAGTTTTCTACATAACACAGCTAAGGCCAACAGATTTGGATGACTTCAGCAGCTAGTTTGTGGAGAAAGTATAGTAGATAGAGTGATTAAATTGACCTTGGTATTAGACTGACTTGGATTCATCTCCTAGCCTTGCTACGTGCCCACAAATATGATGTTGAGGTAAAGAATTCTCTCTGTTCCTATTGTTAAGACAATAGATTAAAAAAAAAGATTTGACCCTTTTAAAGAGGGCTTTAAAAAGATTCATATGCCTGCACACACACACACACACACACACACACACACACACACGTAAAACTCATTTCCTAGAAAGCATTTAATAAAATTAAGGACTTTATTGGACTGATGACAGCTGATCTGTTACTGTTAGCAAAAACTCAAAGTGAATTCATTCTAGTTACTATTTTGCTCTAACAAAATGACAGCTCCTGGTTATAGTTAGTTAAAATGTTATGTTGTACTATATTGCAAACAATATCTCGGCATCTGTAATTTAATAGGTGTCATTTAAGCACCTGACCTGTGTTTTCAAATATCAAAGCAATGATTAAGCTATCCCCATTATGCATTATTAGGGGAAAATAATGTTTTACCAGATTTTTAGATTTGCACTATTTGTAAACATCGGCATCAATCAAGATGCAAATTGTTTATTTTGTTGAATTAAAGCAGGAGATGTGTTGTATTGATATGCATAATCTAATGTGTCTCTGCTTGTTTTTTTTTTCAAGAACAGCACAGATTGAACAGGGATTTCAATGTAGCATTACCCAGGCATAACAATGACAGATTCTAACAGTTTCCCCCTGGATAATATAGATTGTTGTTGCTTTTTTAAATAGATTTATCTCTGATGTTGAATAAAAAATAATTTCCTCTGGCATTAATGAAATAAAAACAGTTACTTTTTTTTGTCTTTCCTTTATAGTTTCATTTCTATATTTAAGCCATATTTGATTCCCTTAGTTACTCTCATAACGTTAGAGTGTCCAGTCAGATAAATGATGAATTTGGTTTACATTATAATGTGTTTAGTTTTACAAGAGTCAGAAGAGAACCTATTAACCTTTATGTATATCTTCTTCTTGCCAGAGGTTGTACTAAGTGCTTTACATGTGCTATTTTATTTTTTCTCGCATCACTAATATTGCATAGATACTATTCATTTATTTACGTTCTAGAGTATTCATTTGAGTCTTACAAGTTGAAGTAAATTGACTAATTTCACACAACTAGAAGGCAGAGATGCTGGATCGCTATCTCAGGCACTTTTAGCTTTTACATGTGTCATAATCCTTGTAATATAAGTTAAGACATATTCTTGCACCCATGGAAGATAGGGGCAAAAAATATTTTAGAAAAATAAATTTCCCCTTTATTATTTCCCATGATTTTTGTAATTAGTGAAGTAATTCTATGTATTTCTAAAAGGGAAGGCATAGCATAGAAAGAATTCAGCTGAGGATAGAGGTGTAAAAATTTGGACAAGGGGCAGAAAGGGAGGCAGTGACAGAAGTGTGAAGTTGAAAATTGTAAGTGTAAATTCTGTATGTATTTTTATTTCTGGTTTCATGATTTTTAAGAACTTCAAATACCCATGATAAAATATAAGTTCACATTTTCTATCCCAAACCACATTATATAAAATTATGTGTCTTTATACAACTTTAATATTTTGTCATGTATTTTATTTCTTCTTCCTAATAGAAATTTAATTTAGAAATGTGATATTCTGGCCTCTAATGTATGATTAGATAGCCTGGTCTCTGAGAAGTCAGGTTTCCATAAAATAGAGAGTTATGGTGGGGTTTGGTGGCTCATGCCTGTAATCCCAGCACTTGGGGAGGCCAAGGCAGGAGTATCACTTGAGCCTAGGACTTCAAAACCATCCTGAGCCACATAGTGAGACCCCATCTCAACTAAAAGTTTTTTAAAACAATTAGCCAGGTTTGTTGGCACATGCTACTCAGAAGGCAGGAGGATTGCTTGAGAATGGGAAGTTGAGGCTGTAGTGAGCCATAATCATGCCACTGCACTCCAGCCTGGGCAAGAGAGCATGACACTGTCCAAAAGAGTCTTCTATTTAGTTCCAAAACATAATCATCATCCTAAAAGGAAACTACCCATTAAGCAGTTGCTCCTCATATCCCACCTCAGTTGCTCCTCATATCCCACCTCCCTCATCCCCCGGCAATCACCAGTCTACTTCTGTTCTCTGAAGATTTACTTTTTCTAGATATTTCACATAAATGGAATCAAATAATATGTGACCTTTAGTGTCTAATGTCTTTCACTTTGCATGTTTTAGAAGTTCATCCACCAAGTCACTTGTAACAGTGCTTCATTCCTTTTTATGGCTCATAGCAATCCATTGTATGCATGTTCCGCAGATTGTGCTACTGTGAACCTGTGTGTATTTGTTTGAGTCCATGTTTTTAGTTTTTGGGGTTATATACCTAGGATTGGAATTGCTAGATCATATGGTAATTTCTGTTTAGATGTCAGAAGAACTATTTGCCACAGCAGCTGAACCATCTTACATTCCCAGCAGAAATATTCGTGTGTTCCAGTTTCTCCAAATCCTTAGAAACACTTGTTCTTTTCTTTCTTTCTTTTTTTTTTTTCAGTTATGGGCATTCAAGAGATATGAAGTAGTATCTCATTTGGTTTTAATTTGCATTTCCCTAATAATTAACTATGTTGACTGAGTATCTTCTTATGTGTTTATTGGCCATTTATATATATTCTTTAAAGATACGTCTATTTAAGCCTATTGCCCATTTTAAGGGACTTGCTGGTTTTACTGATAGTGAGTTGTAGGAGTTCTTTATTCTGGATATTAATCTCTTGTCAGAAACATATTTTCATATACTTTCTTCTATAATGTAGGTTGTCTCTTTACTTTCATAATAGTTTCATTTGGTGCACAAAGTTCTTCACTTACCTATTCTTTCATTGCTTATGCTTTTGATGTCTTACCTAAGAATACATTGCTGAATCCAAGGTCACAAAGATCTATCTTTTATTTTTTTAATTCAGTTTATGGCTTTAGTTTATCTACATGGGTCATTGACCCATTTTGAGTTAATTTTTTATATGGTGTGAGTTAGGGAGTCTAGCTTTAATTTTTGCATGTGAATAACCATTTCACCCAGCACCATTTATTGAAGAGACCATTCTTTCCCAATTATGATAGTGTGACTCTTGGTGACTGTTCTTGGTTATAGATATATGGGTTATTTCTGGGCTTATAATTTTACTTCATTCATCTCTATATCTATACTCATGCTGGTACTGCATTGTTTGGATTACTGCAGCTGTGTGGAATTGTTTGCAATCTGCAAGTGTGACTGTTACACTTTAAAAAAATATATATATATTGCTTTGCTTGAAGAGCCCATCACAGTTCCATATAAATTTGAGAATTAGCTTTTTAATTTCTGCAAGAAAGCCAGTTGGGATTTTAATAGTAATTGCATTGAGTCTGTATTTGCTTTAGGCAATATTACCATCTTAGAAATATTAGTGCCCAAAATCTCCTTCAGATGATAAGCAACTTCAGCAAAGTCTCAAGATAAAAAATCAATGTACAAAAATCACAAGCATTCTTATACACCAATAACAGACAAACAGAGAGCCAAATCATGAGTGAACTCCCATTCACAATTGCTTCAAAGAGAATAAAATACCTAGGAATCCAACTTACAAGGGATGTGAAGGACCTCTTCAAGGAGAACTACAAACCACTGCTCAATGAAATAAAAGAGGATACAAACAAATGGAAGAACACTTCATGCTCATGGGTAGGAAGAATCAATATCATGAAAATAGCCATACTGCTCAAGGTAATTTATAGATTCAATGCCATCCCCATCAAGCTACCAATGACTTTCTTCACAGAATTGGAAAAAACTACTTTAAAGTTCATATGGAACCAAAAAAGAGCCCGCATCACCAAGTCAATCCTAAGCCAAAAGAACGAAGCTGGAGGCATCACGCTACCTGACTTCAAACTATACTACAAGGCTACGGTAACCAAAACAGCATGGTACTGGTACCAAAACAGAGATATACACCAATGGAACAGAACAGAGCCCTCAGTAATGATGCCACATATCTACAACTACCTGATCTTTGACAAACCTGACAAAAAGAAGAAATGGGGAAAGGATTCCCTATTTAATAAATGGTGCTGGGAAAACTGGCTAGCCATATGTAGAAAGCTGAAACTGGATTCCTCCTTACACCTTATACAAAAATTAATTCAAGATGGATTAAAGACTTAACATATCAGACCTAAAACCATAAAAACCCTAGAAGAAAACCTAGGCATTACCATTCAGGACATAAGCATGGGCAAGGACTTCATATCTGAAACACCAAAAGCAATGGCAACAAAAGCCAAAATTGACAAATGGCATCTACCTAAACTAAAGAGCTTCTGCACAGCACAAGAAACCACCATCAGAGTGAACAGGCAACCTACAGAATGGGAGAAAATTTTTGCAACCTACTGATCTGACAAAGGGCTAATATCCAGAATCTATAATGAATTCAAACACATTTACAAGAAAAAAACAAACAACCCCATCAAAAATTGGGCAAAGGATATGAACAGACACTTCTCAAAAGAAGACATTTATGCAGCCAAAAGACACATGATAAAATGCTCACCATCACTGGCCATCAGAGAAATGCAAATCAAAATCATAATGAGACACCATTTCATACCAGTTAGAATGGCCATCATTAAAAAGTCAGGAAACAACAGGTGCTGGAGAGGATGTGGAGAAATAGGAACACTTTTACACTGTTGGTGGGACTGTAAACTAGTTCAACCATTGTGGAAGACAGTGTGGCAATTCCTCAGGGATCTAGAACTAGAAATACCATTTGACCCAGCCATCCCATTACTGGGTATATACCCAAAGGATTATAAATCATGCTGCTATAAAGACACATGCACACGTATGTTTATTGCAGCACTATTCACAATAGCAAAGAGTTGGAACCAACCCAAATGTCCAACAACGATAGACTGGATTAAGAAAATGGGTGCGGCACACCAACATGGCACATGTATACATATGTAACAAACCTGCACGTTGTGCACATGTACCCTAAAACTTAAAGTATAATAATAAAAAAGAAATATTAGTGTTCCAACTCATAAATATGGAATGTCTTTTCATTCTTGAAATAATTTAAATAAAACAAAAATCAACATTTTGTAGTTTATAGTGTGAAAGTCTTTCATACTTGGTTAAATTCATTTCTATTTAGTTTATTCTTCTGTATGATACCATAAATAGAACCTTAATGTTCTTTTCTGATCATTGTTGGTATACAGAAACATGACTGATTTTTTAGTGTTGATCTTGTACTCTTCAACTTTGCTGAAATCATCTTTTAGCTTTAGTAGCGTATTGTAGATGCTTTGAGATTTTCAATGTATGAGGATCATGTCATGTGTGAACAGAGATAGTTTTACTTCATGTCCAAATTGACTATCTTTTATTTCTTTTTCTTGTCTAGTTACTCTGGCTAGAATTTCCAGTACAATGTTGGATAACAATGGTAAAAGTGGATATTCCCATCTTATTCCATCACAGGTGGAAAGCTTTCAGTCTTTCTTCATTGAGTAGTCTTGGCTTGTTTAGATAACGATTCTTTAGATTGTTGAGGAAGATTCTTTTTATTTCTAGCTCTTAAAATATTTTTATAAGGAGTGTTGGATATTGTCAAATACATTTTATCAGTAAATTGAGATGATCATTTGTTTTCCTCCCTTTTCTACTGTATGTTGTGTTACATTGATTTTCTTTTGTTGAGCCACTCTTATATTCCTGGAATAAAACCCACTTGTTCATGATGTATAAGGCTCTTCATATGCTGAAGAATTCAGTTTTCTAATATACTTGAAGGATTTTTGCATCTGTATTTATAAGAGATATTGATCTGTTGGTTTCTTTTCTTGTGCTATCTTTGTCTAGGTTTCATATCAAAATAATTTTAACCTCACAGAATGAGATAGTAATCTTTTCTTGTACAGTTTTGGGAAGAGTTTGAGAAAGATGAGTGTTAATTCTTCTAAATGTTAGAATTCACAAGTGAAGTCATCAGGTTCTAGCCTTTTTATTGTTAGGAAGGTTTTTGATTAGTGATTTTGTAACTTACTCATTGTAAGTCTGTTCAGGCATTTTATTTCTTCTTGAATAAGTTTGGTAGTTTTTGTTTTTCTAGAAACTTGTTTACATCATATAATGTCTTAGTTCATTTGTGCTGCTATAACAAAATACCATAGACTTGGTAATATATAAAATAGTAATTTATTTCTCACAGTTCTGCAAGCTGGAAAGTCTAAGATCAAGGTTCTGGCAGGACTGGTGTCTGGAGAGGGCTGCTCTCTGCTTCCAAGATGACACCTTTTTGCTGCACTCTCCAGAGGAAAGGAACACTGCATTCTCACATGGCAGAAGGAACAGAAGGAAAAGACAGCCTTCCCTTCAATCCTAAGCTCTTTTATAAGGGTATTCATTTCATTCATAATGGTAGGGCCCTAATAATTACCTCTCAAAGTTCACACTTCTCAATACTATTGCTTTGGGGATTAAATTTCAATATGAATTTGGAAGGGGAATATAATCATTCAAACCATAGCATATAATTTGCATCTCTATTGTTTGATACATATATGATTATTATTTTGTCTCTTTATTGACCATTTTTCAATATATAGTATCACTTCTTCTCATAACAATTTTTGACTTACAGTCTAATTTTTCTGATATTAGGATAACAAATTCTACTCTTTCTTGATTATGGTTTGCAAGGAATATATTTTTACATCATTTACCCTCAGTGCATTGCATCTTAGAAAGCAAGTAAGTGAATTTTAAAAATCCATTCTGCCATTTTCAGCCTTTTGAATGGAGAATTACATTTATTTACATTTAATTTCTTAAAATGAAGCCATCGTTTCATTGTTCCATTTGTTTTCTGTTTGTCCTTATACATATTTTTTCTTTAAATCCTTCAATGCTGCCTTCTTTTGTGTTTAATTTATTTTTATAATGTCCTTCTTTGATCTCTTCTTATTTCCTCTTGAAATTTCTTTTTCTTATGGTTATGTTGGTTATCATAATTCATATTTTAAATTTATAACAATTTAGTTTGAATTAATTTTAACTTACCTTCAATCGCATACACAAACTTTTTATACAGCTTTACCCTTACAATATTGTTTTTGTCACAAATTACATCTATCAATATTGTGTGACCATTAATCTAGATTTATAATTATTATTATACATTTTTCTTTTAAATCATATTAATATAAGAAATATAAAGATGACTCACAAGCCAAATATACAATAAGACTGCCTTTTCTATCTACCTAGGGAATTATCATTACTAGAGTTTTTTGTTTCTTCATATAGCTTCAAATTATTGTCTAATATTTTTCCACTTCATGCTGAAGTACTCCCTTTGACATTTTTGGAGGGCAGTTCTACTTATTGCAAACTCCCTCTGCTTTCCTCAGCTTTTATTTATCAGGGAATATCTTGGTTTCTCCTTCATTTGAGTGATGATTTTGCTATATATAGAATTTTTGGTTGAAAGCTCTGTTCTTGGCTGGGAGCAGTGGCTCACACCTGTAATCCCAGCACTTTGGGAGGCTGAGGTGGGAGGATGACCTGAGGCCAGGAGTTTGAGACCAGCATGGCCAACGTGGCAAAACCCTCTCTCTACTAAAAATACAAAAAATTAGCTGGGTCTGGTGGTGGGAGCCTGTAATCCCAGCTCCTTGGGAGGCTGAGGCAGGAGAGTCACTTGAACCCAGGAGGCAGAGGCTGCAGTGAGCTAAGGTCGCGCCATTGCACTCCAGCCTGGGCAACAAGAGTGAAACTCCATCTCGAAAGAAAGAAAGGAAACTCTTTTCTTTAAAAATGTTGTTCCACCTTCTTCTTGTCTCTATATTTGTTGCTGAGAAATCTCCTGTTAAATTTATTGAGAATCCCATATATATATATATATATATATATATATATATATCAAGAGGGTTTTCTTTTGCTGCTTGCAAGATCCTATCTTTGTTCTTATCTTCTGAGTATTTGATTATCATGTGTCTCTGAATGCATTTTTTAGTGTTTTTTTTTTTTTGAGTTTGTTGAACTTCTTGAACATACAGTTCCATGTCTTTTGCCAAATTCGGCGAGTTGTTGGCCATCATTTCTTTAAATACTCTTTCTGCCCTTTTTCTCTCTCTCCTCTTGCGATTTCCATGATTTTATGTTGCTATGTGTGATGGTGTTTTAAATGTGTCTTAGGCTTCGCTCATTTTCCTTCATTCTTTTTCCTTTCCGCTTTCTATACCAGTAATTTTAATTGATCTATTATTATTTTCACTGGTTCTTTCTTCTGCCTGCTCAAATCTGCTGTTTTATTCTTCTACTGAGTTTGTATGTAAGTTCTTATACTTTCAAGCTCCAGAATTTCTGTGCATATATGTGTTTAATATTTTTTATCTCTTTATTGATATTTTCTACTTTTTTCATACATTGTTATTCTGGTTTCCTTTAGCTCTTTATTCATCACTTCCTTTAGCTCTGTGAGCATATTTAAGACAATTGATTTAAAGTCATTCTCTATTGAGTAAAATGTCTGTGCCTGCCCAGCAGCAGTTTCTATTAACATCTGTGAATGGACTTTACTTTCTTATTTCTTTGGGTGCTTTACAATTTCTGATTGAAAAGTGTACATTTTGAATATTACAATGTCGACCTCTTATAATCAAATTTTTCTTCCTTTTCTGGGTTGGCTTTTGTTTCTTGCTGTAGGCTGTAGCTATTTGTGTTTTCCTTGGTAGAAACTTTTAAACTATTTTTGAAAAATCACTATTATTCACCATGTATCTTCTCTGAAGTCTCTGTTCTTTAGGTTGTGGTTAGCTAGGGTTTTCTGTTTGATTATTCTGTTTTCCTTGATTTTTTGGTTTACAAATATTTTCTTGAATATTAGGAGGCAAATGTGGCTATGGTGGGATGTGGAGGCTAGGAGAAATAAAAAACAGAGTGGGTAAAATACCTTTTCAGATTAGCTCTGTGTTTCGCACTTAAACACTTAGCCAGCCCATTTACAACTCTACCTTAATCTTTACTTCCTGCCTCTCTTATTGTGATAAACCTGGATTCCTTATTATATTTGAAGCACAGCATGAGGTTTATATCTTTACCACCTACACTGCTTTCTACTTTATTATGTCATTCATAATAGTTTCTATTACAAACTAAGTTCTCAATAAATTCAGGCACACATTGTAATATTGCAGGTTTAGTTTCAGAACACTGCAATTCAACAACTATTCCAGCAAAGCAAATCATACAATTTTTTTTTGGTTTCTCACTGCATGTAAAAGTTATGTTTATCATATTTGTAGTTTATTAAGTGTGCAGTCGCATTATGTGTTATAAAAATGAACAGACATTAAATAAAAACTGCTTTATTATTAAAAAATTCTATTTGATGATCTGAGCCTTCTGCAAATCATAATCTTTTTGTTGGTAGAGGGTTTTGCCTTGATGTTGATGACTGCTAACTGAACAAGCTAGTGGTTGCTGAAGGTGGGCGTGGCTGTGACAATTTCTTAAAATAAGAGAGAAATAAAGTTTGCCACATTAACTGGCAATTCCTTTCACAAAATTTTCTTCATAGCATGCATTGCTGTTTGAGAGCATTTTCTCCACAATAGACCTTCTTTCAAAATGGGAGTTTCTTCTCTCAAATCCTACTTATTTATCAAGTAAGTTGATGTAATATTCTAAATCCTTTGTTGTCACGTCAACAGTCTTTACAGCATGTTAGCTAGGAGTAGATTCCATGTCAAGAAACTGCTTCTTTCTCTTCGTCCATAAGAAAAAACTCCTTGTTCATTCAAGCTTTATTTTGCGATTGCAGCAGTTCAGTTTCATCTTCATCTTCCACTTTTAATTCGAATTCTCTTGCTGCTCCTACCACATCTGCAGTTATTTCCTGCACTGAAGTCTTGAACCTCTCAAAGTTATCACTGCTGATTGGAATCAACTTCTTCCAAACTCCTATTAATGCTGATATTTCGACCTTTTCACATAAATCACGAATGTTCTTAATGGCATCCAGAAATGTGAATTCTTTCCAGAAGATTTTTAATTCACTTTGCCCAGATCCTTCAGAAGAATCAGTATCTATGGCAGCCTTACCAAATGTAATTCTTAATTATCAACATTGGAAAATCAAAATTACTCCTTGATCCGTAGGCTGCAGAATGGATGTTGTGTTAGCAGGCTTGAAAACAACCATTAATATTGATGTACATTTTCATCGGGGCTCTTGGGTAACCAGGTGTATTGTCAATGAGCAGTGATATTTTAAAAGGAATATTTTTATGAGTAGTAAGTCTCAGTAGTGGATTTAAAATATTTAGTAAACCATGCTGTATCCAAGTGTTGTCAGCCAGGCTTTGTTGTTTCACTTATAAAGCCCAAGCTGAGTAGCTTTAGCATAATTCTTAAGGGCCCTAGGGTTTTGAGGATAGTAAATGAGCCTTGGCTTCCACTGAATGTCACCAGCTTCATTAGCCCCTAATAGGAGAGTCAGCCTCTCCTTTGAAGCTTTGAAACCAGGCATTGACTTTTTCTCTCTAGCTATGAAAGTCCTAGATAGATCAAGACCATCCTGGCTAACACGATGAAAATCCATCTCTACTAAAAGTACAAAAATTAGGCAGGCAGGGTGGCATGTGCCTATAGTCCCAGCTACTCGGGAGGCTGAGGCAGAAGAATCACTTGAACCCGGGAGGTGAAGGTTGCAGTGAGCTGAGATCGCACCATTGCACTCCAGCCTGGGTGACAGAGCGAGACTCTGTCTCAAAAAAAAGAAATTTCTAGATGGTATCTTCTTACAATAGAAGGCTGTTTTGTCTACATTGAAAATCTCTTGTTTAGCGTAGCCACCTTCATCAATGATCCTAGCTACATCTTCTTGATAACTGGCTGTAGTTTCTACATCAGCACTTGCTGCTTTACCTTAAACTTTGATGTTATGGAAACAGGGTCTTTCCTTAAACCTTATGAACCAATCTCTCTTAGTTTCAAAGTTTTCTTCTGTAGCCTTCTCATCTCTCTCAGCCTTCACAGAATTGAAGAGAGTTAGGACCTTACTCTAAATTAGGCTTTGGCTTAAGGGAAAGATGTGGCTAGTTTGATCTTCTATCCAGAACACAAAAACTTTCTTTACATCAACAATAAGGCTGTTTTGTTTTTCTATCATTTGTATGTTCACCAGATTAGCACTTTTAATTTCCCAAAAGAACTTTTTGTGGCTAACTGTTGGGAGCAAGAGGCTTGGCTTTCAGCCTACCTAAGCTTTTGATGTTCCTTGTTCACTAAGCTTAATTGTTTTTAGTTTTGGATTTAAAGTGGGAGATATTCGACTCTTCCTTTCACTGGAATACTTAGAGGCTACTGTTGCCCTAATTTCAATATTGTTATGTCTCGGGGAATGGGGGGCCTGAAGAGAGAGAGAAAGACAGGGGATCAATTGGTTGATGTCACAGTTAGAACACACACAACATTATGCTCTTATATGGGCATGGTTCATGGCTTCCCAAGACAACTACAAGAGTGGCATCAAAGATCCCTGATCACAGATCACCGTAACAGATATAATAATAGTGAAGTTTGAAAAATTGTGGGAATAACCAAAGTTTGACACAGAGACATGAAGTGACTGCATCCTCTCAGAAAAATGGTGTCAATAGGCTTGCTTGACAACAGGCTACCAGAACCCTTCAAGTTGTAAAAAACAATGTCTGCAAAGTGTAATTGAGCAAAGCACAATAAAATGAGTATGCTTGTATTGACCAGTGACAAATTTATCCGGTTATCCACTCTTGCAATAAAAATGTCAGAGAATTGTTTAGTGAAAGCTCTTGATAATGAAGTAATAAATAATAATACAGTAGAGTAAGGTTATTAAAGCTGATGATATTACCAAATAGAAAAGAAAGTCAACATCTTTTGAGACTTGAATAATATTTATTATAACCCTGGCAGTTTGAAATGTGGAAAAACATAAACTTGTAAAATACACAATAAATTACATTCAGTAGAACTTAGTGTAGTGTACTCTAACAAAGTATTGAGGACCCAAAAATGCTTTGGGGCATTTGAATTGCATATGTCACCATTTGTAAAATTAGACATTGCAAATAAATTCTGAGATTTCAAATAAAATGTGTATTTATTTAAGATGACAATAATAAAACAATTACACATAAATATAAATAACATAAAATGAAAACAGTTATGTTTTTCAAAACAAAAAAAGCAAAATAAATGGTATTGTTTCATGTTTTTACAAATGTATTTAATGTCTAACTCAGAGGAAGATGGCAGAATTCTCATATGTGCTCCTCTGTTAATTCTTTTGCAATACATTGTTCTGGTTGAGATACATGTAGAAATTCTGACCTGATAAAGACACATAGTTAGAAATAGAATATGTATGTTAATAGCTATTTCAGATAATTGTAGAGGTTTTTTGCTGTTACTTCTTGAAAACTAGATAAGTGCTAGATGCTTGAAGGTTACTTGCAGTGTAAAATCTGAATAATATTTTAATACTCTGCTACATTAAAGTCCATTGGTCCATCTTACATGTTGAAAGACTCTTACCCACGTCTACTTCTGTAATATGAATTGGTCATTTGTAAAATATTAGTTCATTGAGTTATGCAGGTCTTCCAAATGTCAGTGGAGTTTACTATACAGTCATGCACATTATAATGTCTTTTAGGTCAATGACAGACTTCATATATATTGGTGGTCCCATTTGATTGTAATTCAGCTATAAAGTTCTTATCACCTAGTGACATAACTGTAGTAAGGTCATAGTAGCATGATGCATTACTGTGGTGTTTTTGGTGATGCTGGCATAAATAAACCTACTGTGTTGCCTGTCCTGTAAAATTATATCACATAGAATTACATATGGTACATAATAATAATGATAATAGACTACTATATTACTGGATTGTGTATTTAATACACTACACTTTTATTATTTTACAGTGCATTCCTTCTACTTATTAAAACATAAGTTAACTGTATAACAGCCTCACAAATGTTCTTCAGGAGGTATTCCAGAAGAGGGCATGGTTATCATAGGAGATGTCAGCTCCATGCATGTTATTTACCCTGAAGACCTTTCAGTGGAATATAGGATATGAAAGTGGAAGACAGTGATATTGATGATACTGATCCTGTGTAGGCCTAGGCTAATGTGTGTGTGTGTTTATGTCTTTGTTTTTTAAAAATAAAAATATTAAAATAGACAAAGGTTATGCAATAAGGACATAAAGAAGGAAAATATTTGTGTTCAGTTGTGAAATGTGTTTTTAAGCTAAGTATTATTATTAGAAAAGTGTCAATGATGAAAAACGTTGATAAAGTAAAGCAGTTACAGGAAGCTAAGGTTAATCTACTACTAAAGAAAGAAAAATTTTTTTATACATTTAATGTAGACTGTGCAGTGCTTATAAGGTCTACAGTAGTGTGCAGTAATGTCTTAGGCATTCATAGTCACTCACCACTCACTTACTCACTCAGAGTAACTTCCAATCCTACAAGCTCTATTCTTGAAGTGCCCTATCCAGGTGTACCATTCTTTTTATCATTTATAATGTTTTTTAACTCTACATTTTCTATGTTTAGTTACACAAATAGTTACCATTGTGTTACAATTGCCTATGGTTTTCAGTACACTAACAGGCAGTACAGGTTTGTAGCCTAGGAGTAATAGGCTGTGTCTTATAGCATAGATATTCAGTAGGCTTTAGCATCTGGATTTGTGTAAGTACTTTCTACGATGTCCGCACAACCATGAAGTTGCCTAATGACACGTTCCTCAGAACACACCCCTGTCTTTTAGTGACACTTGATTGTACAGTTGTTAAAAATCATGATGAATTTCACTAGAAAAAGTTCACTAGAGAATTGTTGAGAAATGATCAAACTCGAGATGGCGAATATCAGTTTTCTAAAATTCATTTTCTTGCTTGAAAGCTTGAATTTTTTTGTTTGTAACAAATACAGCCAATTGTGGATATTGTGAAGAAAAAGTTTACTTCGTTTTGAAGAAAAACATCTGTCAGACACTTAAATCTGAATCGTTGTAGTTTGTTACTCATTCCTTCCAGTAAAAATAATATTCTGTGAGAAACAATGTGGTGAGTTTAGCCCATAACTCAAGCAACAGACCATATGCTTTTCCATGAGATAACCATCATATTTCATATGCACTGGTGTTATTTTATTTTTTTGACATACTGCACCACACAGATATTAAAAAGATGTTGAGAGTCAAGATGTAGTACAATTAATATTTTTTACTACTTCTGAACTGAAACTGGGTTTATTTTTAAATTGAGGCTATATGTCCATAAAGAATATGACAGTTGTTTGATGTCATAGGTCGACTTATGAAAGGGTGCCTGGAGTTTTATCGACCATTGCTTTTGCATCACAAGTGAAAATTTCAACCCATTGACAAGGAAAATAATGTCTTTGTGTTATTATGAATACAGTTTTGATTTCTGTGACTCCTGTCTTCCTGAAGTCCACAACCATACACCAGAAACCTCTGGTGTAGGCTAATAAAGACAAGGAATAAAAATGTGGTCATGGTAATGTGATAGAAGCAAGCAACATATGTGAAGGAGGAACTTAAATATGACTTTATAGAGCCATAACACTTTAGGGTAAAAGGATGACATCATTTCAGGGTGTGTGTGTGTATACATGTGCATGTATCACAGTGTGTAAATGTTCTTCTCCAAATGTGGAAAGTTTTCATACATTTCTCATATTTAGATTCTTTACTCATATTCAGGAGATGTTCATTTGAAAAAGGTCTCAGGAAGAGGTTTGAGAATGATTAGCATTTTGAATGATTGACTAATTTGGCTAATTAAAGCTATGAGTAAATCCTAAAGCTCTTGACTTATGTACTCAAGGGATGACAAGTTTGAGGTAAAATTTAATAATAGTCCTTCAGAACCTAAAAGTACATTTCTTATTTGATGAGCACTTTGAGTCATTGCTGAAAATGAAAGACCTAGTATAAAATGTACCAGAAATTCGAGAATCCTAAGAGATGCAAACTAGTTTGCAGCTCATCATGTGTGTTTGTATGTGTTTTTTGTGTGTCCAAGCATGTATGTGTAGTGCTTCAAATAAAATTCTATACAAAGAATCAAACATGCCAAAGCAGCACTGTTCTGGTTGAAGAGGTCTAATCACATAACCTTTGTCCTTCCCTCACCTCTTCTCTGTCCTGAAAGAGTTTGCTAGAGTCCTTAGAACACTGCTGGGTATAGTGTGATTTAGTCCAACCCTTGGTCTTTGCAAATACAAAAAATGATGCATAAATGAATGGGGTGATCTAACCAAAGAGATACCTGCTAGTGAAGGGATGAATTAGGACTAAAATATGACCTTATAACTCTGATCACTGTTTTTGAAGCATCATTGCTCATCCCTTTTTGAGAACAGAGAAGCAGAGGTTACATTTATTACAGTGTGCTGGGCTCTGCAGGGAAGGTGAAGGCATTGTAGGAGGTAAACTTCTTGCAGTTTATGCTTTTGTTTTATGTATTCAGTATGAATTTCCTAAATATTATTTCTATATTTGTTGAAAAAAGAGCAGAGTTTGGTGAGAAAAAAGAAAGAAGCAAATAATAAATTATATTTCATTTGTCAGCTGTCCTCCTCATTCTATTTAATATAGGCACAGTTTGGTCTTAATTTAGTTACTTACCCCATGTTGAATTTTAAAAATGTATTTATAATTAAAATATGGCTTTCTGTATGAAAGTCCCATTTTGGAAATATACTCAGATAGGAAAGAATGTTCACTGGATGATTGTCTGACCCAGGAAACAAATTAAGGAGTATGTATTATTAGGCTTTGTAAGATACAGGGATAATCTGAGTCAAAAGTAGTTCTTTCTTTCTTTATTTTTTATTTTATTTTACTTTAAGTTCTAGGGTACATGTGCAAAAAGTGCAGGTTTGTTACATATGTATACATGTGCCATGTTGGTGTGCTGCACCCATTAACTCATCATTTACATTAGGTATATCTCCTAATGCTATCCCTCCCCCCTCTCCCTACCCACCGACAGGCCCCAGTGTGTGATGTTCCCCTTCCTGCGTCCAAGCGTTTTCATTGTTCAATTCCCAACTATTAGTGAGAACATGCGGTGTTTGGTTTTTTTTCCTTTTGACAGTTTGCTGAGAATGATGGTTTCTGGCTTCATCCATGTCCCTACAAAGGATATGAACTCATCATTTTTGTGGCTGCACAGTATTCCATTGTGTATATGTGCCACATTTTCTTAATCCAGTCTATCATTGATGGACATTTGGGTTGGTTCCAAGTCTTTGCTATTGTGAACAGTGCTGCAGTAAACATATGTGTGCATTGTGTCTTTCTAGCAACATGATTTATAATCCTTTGGGTATGTACCCACTAATGGGATCATGGTCAAATGGTATTTCTAGTTCTAGATCCTTGAGGAATCACCACACTGTCTGCCACAATGGTTGAACTAGTTTACAGTCCCACCAACAGTGTAAAAGTGTTCCTATTTCTCCACATCCTCTCCAGCACCTGTTGTTTCCTGACTTTTTAATGATTGCCATTCTAACTGGTATGAGATGGTATCTCATTATGGTTTTGATTTGCATTTTTCTGATGGCCAGTGGTGATGAGCATTTTTTCATGTGTCTGTTGGCTGCATAAATGTCTTCTTTGGAGAAGTGTTTGTTCATGTCTTTTGCCCACTTTTTGTTGGGGTTGTTTTTTTCTTGTAAATTTGTTTGAGTTCTTTGTAGATTCTGGATATTAGCCCTTTGTCAGATGAGTAGATTGCAAAAATTTTCTCCCATTCTGTAGGTTGCCTGTTCACTCTGATGGTAGTTTCTTTTGCTGTGAAGAAGCTCTTTAGTTTAATTAGATCCCATTTGTCAATTTTGGCTTTTGTTGCCATTGCTTTTGGTGTTTTAGACATGAAGTCCTTGCCCATGCCTATGTCCTGAATGGTATTGCCTAGGTTTTCTTCTAGGGTTTTTATGGTTTTAAGTCTAACATTGAAGTCTTTAATCCATCTTGAATTAATTTTTGTATAAGGTGTAAGGAGGGATCCAGTTTCAGCTTTCTACATATGGCTAGCCAGTTTTCCCATTTATTAAGTAGGGAATCCTTTCCCCCTTTCTTGTTTTTGTCAGGTTTGTCAAAGATCAGATAGTTGTAGATGTGTGGTATTATTTCTGAGGGCTCTGTTCTGTTCCATTGGTCTATATCTCTGTTTTGGTTACTGTAGCCTTGTACTATAGTTTGAAGTCAGGTAGCATGATGCCTCCAGCTTTGTTCTTTTGGCTTAGGATTGTCTTGGCTATGTGTGCTCTTTTTTGGTTCCATATGAACTTTAAAGTAGTTTTTTCCAATTCTGTGAAGAAAGTCATTGGTAGCTTGATGGGAATGGCATTCAATCTGTAAATTACCTTGAGCAGTATGGCCATTTTCATGATATTGATTCTTCCTATCCAAGGGCATGGAATGTTCTTCCATTTGTTTGTGTCCTCTTTTATTTCGTTGAGCAGTGGTTTGTAGTTCTCCTTGAAGAGGTCCTTCACATCCCTTGCAAGTTGGATTCCTGGGTATTTTATTCTCTTTGAAGCAATTGTGAATGGGAGTTCACTCATGATTTGGCTCTCTGTCTGTTATTGGTGTATAAGAATGCTTGTGATTTTGCACACTGATTTTATATCCTGAGGTTTTGCTGAAGTTGCTTATCAGCTTAAGGAGATTTTGGGCTGAGATGATGGGGTTTTTCTAAATATACAATCATGTCATCTGCAAACAGGGACAATTTGATTTCCTCTTTTCCTAACTGAATACCCTTTATTTCTTTCTCCTGCCTGATTGCCTTGGCCAGAACTTCCAGTACTATGTTGAATAGGAGTGGTGAGAGAGGGCATCCCTGTCTTGTGCCTATTTTCAAAGGGAATGCGTCCAGTTTTTGCCCATTCAGTATGATATTGGCTATGGGTTTGTCATAAATAGCTCTTATTATTTTGAGATATGTCCCATCAATACCAAATTTATTGAGAGTTTTTAGCATGAAGGGCTTTTGAATTTTGTCAAAGGCCTTTTCTGCATCTATTGAGATAATCATGTGGTTTTTGTCTTTGGTTCTGTTTATATGATGGATTATGTTTATTGATTTGCATATGTTGAACCAGTCTTGCATCCCAGAGATAAAGCCCACTTGATCATGGTGTATAAGCTTTTTGATGTGCTGCTGGATTCGGTTTGCCAGTATTTTATTGAGGATTTTTGCATCAATGTTCTTCAGGGATATTGGTCTAAAATTCTCTGTTTTTTTTGTTGTGTCTCTGCCAGCCTTCGGTATCAGGATGATTCTGACCTCATAAAATGAGTTAGGGAGGATTCCGTCTTTTTCTATTCATTGGAATAGTTTCAGAGGGAATAGTACCAGCTCCTCCTTGTACCTCTGGTAGAATTCAGCTGTGAATCCATCAGGTCCTGGACTTTTTTTGGTTGGTAGGCTATTAATTATTGCCTCAATTTCAGAGCCTATTATTGGTCCATTCAGAGATTCAACTTCTTCCTGGTTTAGTCTTGGGAGGGTGTATGTGTCCAGGAATTTATCCATTTCTTCTAGATTTTCTAGTTTATTTGCATAGAGGTGTTTACAGTATTCTCTGATGGTAGTTTGTATTTCTGTGGGATCAGTGGTAATATCCCCTTTATCATTTTTTATTGCATCTATTTGATTCTTCTCTCTTCTTTATTAGTCTTGCTAGTGGTCTATCAATTTTGTTAATCTTTTCAGAATACCAGCTCCTGGATTCATTGACTTTTTGAAGGGTTTTTTATGTCTCTATGTCCTTCAGTTCTGCTCTGATCTTAGTTATTTCTTGCCTTCTGCTAACTTTTGAATGTGTTTGCTTTTGCTTCTCTAGTTCTTTTAATTGTGTTGTTAGGGTGTCTGTTTTAGATCTTTCCTTCTTTCTCTTGTGGGCATTTGGTGCTATAAATTTCCCTCTACACACTGCTTTAAATGTGTCCCAGAGATTCTGGCATGTTGTGTCTTTGTTCTCATTGGTTTCCAAGAACATCTTTATTTCTGCCTTCATTTCATTATGTACCCAGTAGTCATTCAGGAGCAGGTTGTTCAGTTTCCATGTAGTTGAGTGGTTTTGAGTGAGTTTCTTAATCCTGAGTTCCAGTTTGATTGCACTGTGGTCTGAGAGACAGTTTGCTATAAGTTCTGTTCTTTTATATTTGCTGAGGAGTATTCTGCTTCCAACTATGTGGTCAATTTTGGAATAAGTGTGATGTGGTGCTGAGAAGAATGTATATTCTGTTGATTTGGGGTGGAGAGTTCTTTAGATGTCTATTAGGTCCACTTGGTGCAGAGCTGCGATCAATTCCTGGATATCCTTTTTAACTTTCTGTCTTGTTGATCTGCCAAATGTTGACAGTGGGGTGTTAAAGTCTCCCATTAATGTGTGGGAGTCTAAGTCTCTTTGTAGGTCTCTAAGGACTTGCTTTATCAATCTGGGTGCTCCTGTATTGGGTGCATATATATTTAGGATAGTTAGCTCTTCTTGTTGAATTGATCCCTTTACCATTATGTAATGGCCTTCTTTGTCTGTTTTGATCTTTGTTGGTTTAAAGTCTGTTTTATCAGACAGTAGGATTGCAACCCCTGCCTTTTTTTGTTTTTCATTTGCTTGGTAGATCTTCCTCCATCCCGTTATTTTGAGCCTATGTGTGTCTCTGCATGTGAGATGGGTCTCCTGAATACAGCACACTGATGGGTCTTGACTCTATCCAATTTTCCAGTCTGTGTCTTTTAATTGAAACATTTGGCCCATTTAAATTTAAGGTTAATATTGTTATGTGTGAATTTGATCCTGTCATTATGATGTTAGCTGGTTATTTTACTCGTTAGTTGATGCAGTTTCTTCCTAGCCTTGATGGTCTTTACAATTTGGCATGTTTTTGCAGTGGCTGGTACCGGTTGTTCCTTTCCATGTTTAGTGCTTCCTTCAGGAGCTCTTTTAGGGCAGGCCTGGTGGTGACAAAATCTCTCAGCATTTGCTTGTTTGTAAAGGATTTTATTTCTCCTTCACTTATGAAGCTTGGTTTGGCTGGATATGAAATTCTGGGCTGAACATTCTTTTCTTTAAGAATGTTCAATATTGGCCCCCACTCTCTTCTGGCTTGTAGGGTTTCTGCCAAGAGATCAGCTGTTAGCCTGATGGGCTTCCCTTTGTGGGTAACCCGACCTTTCTCTCTGGCTGCCCTTAAGATTTTTTCCTTCATTTCAACTTTGGTGAATCTGACAATTATGTGTCTTGGAGTTGCTCTTCTTGAGGTGAGAAGAGAAATTTAGGGAAAAAAGAGTAAAAAGAAACAAAGAAAGCCTCCAAGAAATATGGGACTATGTGAAAAGACCAAATCTACGTCTGATTGGTGTACCCGAAAGTGACAGGGAGAATGGAACCAAGTTGGAAAACACTCTGCAGGATATTATCCAGGAGGACTTCCCTAATCTAGCAAGGCAGGCCAACATTCAAATTCAGGAAATACAGAGAACACCACAAAGATACTCCTCAGGAAGAGCAACTCCAAAAGTAGTTCTAATTAGTGGAATTGATCAGGAATGGACAAGACTCTGTTTTTTTTTTTTTTTTTTTTTAAGAAACCGAGTTATTGCTGCAACAAGAGATAAGAAATAGTAAGAAAAGGCAAAAGAAAGACATGTAGAAGGAAATCCCTAGTATGCCAAGAAGAACAAAGGTGATTTCCTGGAACTGTAAAACAGATGTAGTTTGTTTGACTTTTCCTTTTTGACTTTGGCTTGAATGGGTGAATTAGGCTTCACAATACTAAGTGACAAGCTATTAGGTTTTCTTCATTAAAGAGCTTGAATTATAGATTATTATTTTTCCAATTCATATTTTGGAACTTATAAGTCAATATACTTAAATACACTTCTGAAAAGAGACTTCTGGGTGAATTTTACATTTTACTGTATTTTTCCCATAACTACAAAGAAGCAGCTTCTTATTGTGTTTCTAAAGGTAAATCTGAGAATACATGTAGAAACAATTCTGCTAAAGAGAACAACTATGAAAGAGACAGATATTTCAAGAGAATGAAAAATATTTTTTGTTTGTCTGAAAGTGAACAATGTGAAGGTGCTTTATATGGCCATATACATTTTACATTTTAATAATAATTAAGACAGTGGCTGAAATTAAATGAGCTAAGTAATTTGCTTGGTGATTTCTATGTAAGTCTTCTTTTATGTAAAACACAAAACAAAACATAACCCAAAAAATCTATGCAAAATATACCAGGATATATCTTTTTATTTTTTCTGTTCTACTACCATATTAATTCATTTTCACGCTGCTGATAAAGATATACCCGAGACTGGGGAATTTACAAAAGAAAGAGGTTTATTGGACTTACAGTTCTGTATGGTTGGGGAGGCTTCACAATCATGTTGGAAGAAAGGGAGGAGAAAGTCAAATCTTACGGGGATGGCAGGAGGCAAAAAGAAAGCTTGTGCAGGGAAACTCCCATTTTTAAAACCGTGAGATCTAATGAGACTCATTCAGTATCATGAGATCAGTGAAGGAAAGACCCACCCCCATATTTCAATCACCTCCCCCTGGGTTCTTCTCATGACACGTAGGAATTGTGGTAGTTGAAAACGAGATTTGGGTAGGGACATAGCCAAACCATATTAACTACTATACAAATTAACTATTTAAATTTATTTTTTAATGTACATTAAAAACTGTAAATTTCTTAAGTAGGAAAGAAGAAACTGTTGTTCATTTTCTAGGTGATAAGTTAGGAAACATTAAAAAACAGGCTTGTGATCTTATCCTGATCTCAAAAGACATAAATTTAGACAATATTTCATCTGCTGCCTAAACTTGAATTATAGATTTTTTTTTTCCAATTCATATTTTGGAACTTATAAGTCAATATACTTAAATACACTTCTGAAAAGAGACTTCTGGGTGAATTTTACATTTTACTGTATTTTTCCCATAACTACAAAGAAGCAAATTCTTATTGTGTTTCTCAAGGTAAATCTGAGAATACATGTAGAAACAATTCTGCTAAAGAGAACAACTATGAAAGAGACAGATATTTCAAGAGAATGAAAAATATTTTTTGTTTGTCTGAAAGTGAACAATGTGAAGGTGCTTTATATGGCCTCCTAGGGAAAGAAAAGAACGGATATTAAAAAAAGAAAATAAGAATAGAATTTATATTTCAGATGTTAAGTACTAAAACAAAATCTTAGGATGTGCTGACAAGTCAGAGAATGCACAAACCAACAGCAGATATTTTGAAAAATCTAGAATTTAATCTTGACTATTGTGATTTGCATTCTGTAGTTTCATCTAGCTGTGTAAGGAGGGGTAGAAGTGATGTTATTTCAATGAGCTATTCAATAATATTTAAAATGGAAGTGCACTAGAAGACTATCCCATATGACACTAACCATGGAAAATGAAGAAAACGATTAAGAATAAATATTTAAACTACAGCCCTGGGAATGGAGATGGTGGTACTGGGAAAACCCAGCTAAGGGAGAATCACGTGATTAGAAAGGAAAATGGCTTGTTCTTGTGGGAAATTTTAAATAACTACTTGATTAGATTTTTCTTTCTATTTCTGTTTTAATAGGAAGTTATTTTGAATAGGATTTAAATTAAAGAAATACTTCTGAACCTCTGATATCAAGAATAAACTAGATAAAACTAACACAATTATTTTCAGCAAAGGGGAACCAAGAACTTAAAGTCATAAATTAGCTTTTCTTCAGTTGAATGCTGAAGAACTTTCTCTTTTTTCTTCTAAGATTATGCAGCCAACTCATTTCAAAAGGCCATTTAAAAGCAAGATTGGATTTTTGGAAGAAAGAACAGAAATACCCATAGCAGTCTATGATCTTAAAGGACCAAATAGAGCAGAGAAAGGAATATGGCGTGATTATTCAACTTCAGTTCTGTTGCCACATTCATATTGTCAAAGCTGAACTTTTTACTTAAGATTCTACAATACCTTGTAACTATTTAACCAATAAGGATTCTGTTTCCAGGTCTCTAAATACTTGTGAATTGTTAAACCATGTATTTATTTGGATTTTTGTGTTGCTATTCATAATTATAGTATCTGATAGGGTTAACAAATATTTACACTTTTAATAGCAACTATTAACATATAGTAGGTTTTCTGACTTTCATACATGTATACTCTCTCTCTCTCTCTCTCTCTATATATATATATATATATATAATTGTGCCTTATATTTTGTTACAGAATCACTAGAGATGAGATATGTTCTCAAATACCTTGCTAGTAAGGAAAGCAGCCTATGAGAGGTGAATATTAAATTTTAGCAATATTTTCTTTACATTAGGGACTAAGTATTGATTTTAGAATTTCTTTCTCTAAAGATTAATAAGAAGGGAGCTTTACATGAAAGAGTGTCTCAAAATGATTTACAATCTAATTTTTTTTCTGAGCCACCTTCTCATTGTTCAGTGTGAGTGATTGAGATGAATGATTGATATTCAGGTTTCTCTGTTTGCTAGGTAAAAATAAAGAGAAAATTATTTAAATGTATCAAATAGTAAGATTTCTCTAGGTGATTCTCCCTGGATCTGATTCTAACATAAATTAAGTTCCTGCTAAATTAGGTTGCAATGTGAGTAATAAATGTTTGTTGATGACTGAGTTCCGTTGTAACTACAAATTGCCTGTAACAATGAGCAGAGGGTAAGCTTGGAATTTAAGACATATTGTAGACAATTGTCTTGAAGAAAGCAAAAAAAAAAATTCCTGTATTTTAGTGAATGCTGTGACATTTCTCTCTCTGAGAAAAGAGAATATGCTATTACCTTCCTGGGCAAGTTGAGGCAGAATGGGATGCTAATAAGGTCCAGAGGGGCTTACACTAAGGAGTTGGATTTTAGTTGGAAGAAGGGTTCTCGTGGCTAAAAGGCAATGAGAATATTCCTAAAATATTTTTGTAAGATTGTATATTGTCTTGTGAAAAGATGCTATTAATACATTATTAAAGAGAAAAGGAAAGAAAACTTATTTTGGGGAGACAGTATAGCTTAATGAAGAAAACCTAAAGTCAGAGAGATGCAGGTTCAAGTTTCAGCTCTGCCAATTACTAGTTATGTGGTCTTTGTCAACACTGCTGAGCCTGTTTCTCTGTGAAATGAGGATACTAATACCCAGTAGGGTTTGGGGGACATGCAGAAAAGAGAGGATTGGTGGCAAAGGATGAACATCCCAGATGATTACAATGAGACAGGGGGAGCCTGCTCATAAAAAAAAAAAAAGATAAAGGATGGAAGTTAGCCTTGGAGACTATTAAAAGAGAAGCTTAGTTATTCATTATATGTATAAGGAAGGAGTCTTTATTCTAGGAATGAAAAATTCAAGAGACCTCAGGGTAGGCAGCTAAGGAAAATTTAAGGAAAGGAACAAAGAAAGCAATACAGAAGAAAAAAACAAAGAAATGAATGAAGTATGTAGTTTTCTCAGTATTGAATAAAGCCAAATAAATGAATTATTAAATTACATAATATCTCTTTCTCATTATTGTTTAAACAGAAGATTTATTTATAGTTATTCGAATTTCTTTGAAGGGTTGGTTTTAGAATAAGTTCCAGGAGCAATTGGAGTTTAAAAATATTCTTATTATTAAAATTATTAAACTATTCCAGAACACAGAAAATAAATACAACTTCAAAAATATTGAATAAATGTGTTAATGTGGTAAGTGATCAATATAATACAGAATGGAAAACAAAGGACTGTGTATTTTATCTGTTAACATAGATGTAAACATTTAAATAAAAGTTTAACCTATTAATCTAATAGTATAAAAATAAGAATTCAACATGGTTGGTTGGATTTTGTTACAGACATAGGGTGGTTGTAAACAGGAGATTGTATTTATGTAATTTTTATATCAATGTGTTAAAGGAGAAACATGTTTATATAAAAGAGTCTGGAAAGAAATAATGATTATTTCATAATGGAAAAAAGACAGGAATGTCGCTGACACTATGATCATTCAACATTGTGTTTTAAAAAGTAAATTAAATTTTTTTAGTTTTAGGGATTAGGTCTCACTCTTGCCCAGGCTGGAGTGCAGTGGCGCAGTGGCACAGTCACAGCTCACCCTAACCTTGAACTAACTCCTAAATTCAACTGATCCTCCTGCCTCAGCCTCCCAAACAGCTGGGATTATAAACATGAGCCACCTTGCCCAGCTCAATATCATTTTTCACATTCAAGCTAATGAAATAATTCATTAGAATTAAACAAATGCTTTTCAAAAACGAAGTTGGAACAATTAGTCATCCATCGACACAAAACAAAATAAACCAGAAAACAAACAAAACTTCATATTAAGCCTCATGCCATGTGTGAACATATACAAAAAGTAACTCAAAATAGAGCAGGGACTAATATGTGAAATAAAACTATAACAATTTTTAGGAAAAAGCCATAGGAGAAAGTTTCAAGACCAAGAAATAGGTGAAACATTGTTAGACTTGACAGCAAAAGCATGATTCATAAAAGGAAAAATTGATTACCTGGACCTCATAAATATTGATACCTTTTTCTCCACAAAACATTTTCTAAAGAGAGTGAAAAGACAAGTTACAGACTGGAGGGAAATATTTGAAATTCACATATCTGACAAAGCATTTGTATTTAGACGAAGAACTCTTCAAACGCAGCATTAAACAAACACACCAACAAAATAATTCAGTTAGAAAATGGACGAATGACATGAACAGATATTTCACTGAAGACTGTATGGGGATCATAAATAAGCACATTAAATGATGTTCAACCTCATTAGCTATTAGCGAAATGCAAATTAAACCACAAGGGGATATCACTACACATATATAAGAATAGCCATTTTTTAAATGACATCAAATGCTGCCAAAGATGCAGAGAAACTGAATCATTTATACATTGCTGGTGAGAATGTAAAATGGTAAAACTACTGTAAAAAAGCATATGGAATTTTTAAATAAAACTGTAATGTGTTTACATTTGACCCAGCAACTGCATATTTGGGCATATGTCTTGGAGAAAAGAAAATTTATGTTTGTACAAAAATCTATAAACAAATATTTATGGTAACTTTATTTATAATATCCCCAAACCAGAAATAACAGTAACTCAAATGTTCTTCAATGAGTGAAGAGTTAAAGAATGGCCTATTAATACCCTGGAATATTACTCAGCCATCAAAAGGAATAGATTATTGATACATTCAGCAACTTGAATGGATCTCAAGGGAATTATTCTGAGTGATAAAAGCCAGTCCAAAAGCTTAGGTATGGTATGATTCTGATTATATAGCATTCTTAAAATTACAAAATTTTAAAAATTGAGAATAGAGTTGGTTGCCAAGGGATTGAGTAGAGGACTATTAATAAAAGAGTAGCAGAAGAGATCCTAGTGATGGAACTGTTCTTGACTGTGGTGCTGGTCACTTGTGATGCAATTGCATAGAACTAAACACTCAAGAATGCACGTGAATAAATGAATACATGTAAAACTGGGGAAATCTGAGTAAGGTTGGTGGAGTATATCAACGTCAGTTTCTTTTCGTAATATTATTATGCAGGATGTTACTTGTCATTGAGAGAAATTGAATGAAGGGTACGCAGAATTTCTCTGTAATATTTCTTGCAACTTCATTTGAATCTTCAGTTACCTGGGAAGCAAATGCATACATAGTATAATTAGTTGCTTAAAATTTGGAAAAGAAATAAAATGAGAATATTTTTACAGATGCTATAATTTAATATGTAGAAAATAAAAACTCATAATTGAAATGTTTACGAAAATGTGATATGGTGTAATCATTAATCACAGGTATAAAAATAATTTAGAAGGAAAATGGGAAATATTCTGTTCATAATACCAAACTATACATACTTTGCACTAAATTCAATTGGAAGGGCGAAGGACTTATATGAAAAATCAAAGATAAAATAGTGTTAATGTACATAAAATGAGGATGGAATATTTCTGAATGAAAAGCCTTAATGTTGTGAAATGTTTAAAATTTTCCAGTTTACACTGTTTTGTGTATGTATATAATATATATAGTGTTATTTTAATAAAATTTCTATTTGACTTGTAATATGATTTTAAAGCTCACATGAAAGATACCATGTTTGAAAATTACCAAAATATTATTTTAAAATTTATTTGAAAATAAGATTATTTGGTGTGGTGGACTTACAGCCTTTTTTTTAAATTAACATCTTCCTAAAAATTATAAATGAAATATGTGGAACTCATTAGGAACAAACTAAATGTTTTTGGAAGACAAACAGATGCATGGATATAAAAGAAATTTATATATATAATACAGTTAATTTTTTAAATTTAATAGATCAGGATCATTTATTTAATAGTTTGTTAGCATAATCTCTCTCACTGAAATAAGCACATGCCTACTTCCCACCTTTACCTATGTAAATTTATTGTATCAAATAAGTCAATGTTTATCAAATATAGATAATAAAATACAATTCTCTAAAAATTGAAGTGATCTGATTAGACAAAATAATGGTAAATTTATGTGATAGGGAAATTTAAAATTTTTGAAATTTATCTATATCAAACCTTGGTTTTATTGAGATACCTCATAGAATAAATATATTTCTGAAACCCTAATAAAATTATCTCATCTGATTGAAATCCCATACTTTTATGATGGAAGCTGAATTCTGGAATTAAGACATTTTTTCGCTTGTGAAACAACAAGCACTTATCCTTTTATCTCAAATGTTCTTCCTCCTTCTCCTGCCCCTAGTATTCCCTTCCTCTGCCTTTTCAAACATGTAATACCCAGGTTTTTTTTAATAGTTTTATTTGACAATAGATAATTTTGCTGTGAATATAAAATTTCTCTGAAAAATAGAGTGAAAGGTACAGGAATTTCCCATATTCTCTTTCCCCCGACCCCCCTGTGCCTGAAACAGACCATGCATAGCTTCCCCGATTATCAACATCCCGCACCAGAGTGGCACATTTGCTATCACTGATGAACCTATATTGACACATCATTGTCACCCAAAGTCCGTTTGGATTCCCTCTCAGGTGGATTGTGTTCTATGGGTTTAGACAAGTAAATAAGGACATGTATCCACCATTGTAGAATCATATGGAATAACTTCACTACCCTAAAAATTATCTATGTTCACCTGCTCATTCCTTCCCTCACAATTCCTAGCAACCACTGATATTTTTACTGTCTCTATAGTTTTGCTTTTCCAAAATGTCGCGTAGTTGAAATTATATACTATGTAGCCTTTTCTTATTGGCTTCTTTCACTTCATAATATGCATTTAAGTTTCCTCCATATCTTTTCATGGCTTGATAGCTCATTATTTTAGCACAGAATAATAACCCATTAAAAAATGTATCTAGTTTATTTAGCCATTCACCTATTGAAGGACATCTTGGTTGCTTCCAAATTTTGGCAATTATTAATAAAGCTGCTATAAATGTTTGTGTGTAGGTTTTTCTGTGTTAATATGTTTTCAGCTCCTTTTGGGTAAATACCAAGGAGCATGATTACTGGATTGTATGAAAATAATTTGTTTAGTTTTATAAGAAAATGCCAGATTATTTTCCAAAGTGACTCTACCATTTTGCATTCTTACCCAGGAATTAGTGAGAGTTGGTCATTTTATGTTTAAGTGAGGACTTCTGTGATTTTTTCTGTGAGACATTTCCTTTCTCCAAACTCATTTAGCACTCTCTATCCTTATACTGACATCTATTATGTATGTATATGTGTGTGTGTCTGTGTGTGTGTGTGTGTGTAATTTGTTTTTTGAGACAAGGTTTCACCCTGTCATCCAGGCTGGAGTATAGCATTGCAGTGGTGCGATCTCAGCTCACTACAACCTCCGCCTCCTGTGTTCAAGCAGTTCTCCCACCTCAGCCTCCCAAGTAGCTGGGACCTCAAACATGCACCACTACTCCAGGCTAATTTTTTGTTTTATATATTTTAGTTGACAAGGAGTTTCACCATATTGGCTAGGCTGGCCTCGAGCTCCTGTCCTCAAGTGATCCACCCGCCTTGGCCTCCCAAAGTGCTGGGATTACAGGCATGACCCACTGCACCTGGCCTGACATCCATCATATTTTTTGTTAAGCATGTGCAAACCCCTCAGGGCAGGAGAGAGATATGTCTCCTATTCTTTACAATACTGCACTTGTTGTCTTGAAAGTTTTTGAATGAAGCTAGAAAATTTGTGAATGAATTAAGAAATTCTGGTGTGTCAGACTGGCAAATGATCAAACATATATCATCACCTAACAGCATTTCTTTTTGAAGAGCTCTATACAATTACAATGTCTTATGCTAAAATTATAATCAAACAATACTCACTATTTTTACTATAATTTTTTTTTCAATTTTTTCTTGGTAGTTATTTTATGGGTTAAATACATGATTGATTTATGTGAAAGGGAATTGCATTTGACATTATTGACTCTTTGCCCCAGCCTTTTCAGCTAGAAAAAAGCAAAGCTCTTGCTGTAATAAGTGCTGAACCTTTTAAAAATAAAATCTAATGAGGTTAGTATATATCCTTGACATTTTATTTTCAACCGAAGTGAAGGTCATAGCTGAAAGGTCACAAAGTTGAATTTATACAGCAAATAAACAATGCCATTATTTTGCAAAGAAAATGCAATATTCCTATCTTTAGCCTCTTGCATGTAAAAGGGTGTTTGTAATGCTGATTTTAGTATTGAAGTCCTGTTATCTTTTCATTTCTTATATTTTGGAATGTAGAAAGAGGAATACACCTAGCTTATCTATCAAAGACTAGTATGAAATGTGTGTGTTATCATTAATATTCTAGTATTTTATTATTTGAACTTTACATTTAAGTCAAATCTACTTTGTATTTGTTGGGTACTAATTTTTTTGGTGGAAGTAGGTAATTATTCTATTTCCTTGGTAAACTTCTTTGTGACTTGAGAGTTTAGTCATACATGTTTAAGTCCCTCAAGTCTACCATCTTTGGTTTTTACAACAAAACTGTACATTTCCAGTGAAAGAATATATCAACATGAGTTTGGAAAATAAGGGGCTGAATTATAGTTAAATGGTAGAAAATATGCCTTTTTCGGTACAATGTACAACAGGAATTCTTAACTGCTTTCATATTATATGACTAATACATAACATGGGATTGCTCTATTAAATTTCTTCCAGATCAAGACAATTTTAATAATAAGAATAGTTTCATTTATTTAAAAAGTCATTAAACAAAGTTCAAATGCCAAAAACCATGTCAAAATATTCACTTTATATTGTTATCTAGTTAAGATATTTTTAGAGCAAATATTCCAAATTTTGTAATTTGTTCCTTTTAAAAAACAAGCATAAGATAGGTACTAATCTAGAATTTCCTTTATTTTAGATGAACTCACAAATTCGTCAGAAACCAGATTGTCTTTAGAAGACCTCTTTAGGAAAGACTTTGTGCTTCACGATCCAGAGGCTCGATGGATCAATGGTAAGTGTATGCCTTTTTAAACATTGTATTCATTTTGAGTTCTGTATAATTAAAATTTTTTTTAAATGATACTTGTAAGCTGGGCACAGTGGCTAATGCCTGTAATCCCAGCACTTTGGGAGACCAAGGCAGGAGAATCGCTTGAACCTGGGAGGTGGATGTTCCAGTGAGCTGAGATCGCACCACTGCACTCCAGCCTGGGTGACAGAGAGAGACTCCATCTCAAAAAAAAAAAAAAAAAAAGATATGTGTAGTTAATATTTTAATTGAAAGTATACTTCAAAGATTACATGAGTATTATTTAAATTAAAACCTTGGTTCTTGTGAGAGAAAATCAATTCCTAAGATAGGGTGTCAATAAATTATTTGGCAAACATTGGGTTGACAGTTTTGTGTCTGTTGCTCTCTCACGATCATTAGTTATATGACTTTAAGGATGTAATACATCTCCAGCACATCCCTAGATAATTTTTCTTAGTTTGGCAGTGTACATTTTGGGAGCTAGTACGTAGAAATGTTAAGTGCTTCAAATTTGACAATATTTCTGTGGCTTTTCTTTTTAAGCTTAAGTGTTACAAGCTAGTGAGACTCTATGCAAAGTTGAAATGACTTGGAAATATACGGCACTTTGTTTTTTTTTTCTGGCCTGGCAAATAAGACTCCTTAGGTTCTCTTAAGTCAATCTCTGACATAAAAATAAGAAAATAAAACCACTGAGTGGCTTCACAGGTTTTGCTTTGTCTTTATGGAAGATAATAAGGGCATAATGTGTTGGTGAAAAGGAAATCAGTTTTTTAATCCTTCGAATGTTCTAATTTGACCAACCATACTAATCATTATGGTTGGATAGCTGTGAATCTTTACCCTTCACTTTATTTGGGCATAATATCTTTGCTTATTTTCAAGGCATAGAGTGTATTCTTTGTATAATAGATAAAAGGAGCTTTGCCTTTTTATCTAATAAAGATCATCATACTTAGAGTCCATTCCTTCCTCTCTCTTACTCTAATTAAGTGTATTTATGCTGGTGAATTAAACTTTAATTTATGGAAGCTATAAAAAGAATGTAATTTAACCCATGAGGGCAAAGGCCAAATCACATGTGTTTACTTGACACTGATATGTCTCCTGGAGATCTGCAGGCACTTGAGATTGGTTTTTTGAATAAATGAATGAATGATTTTAATTGATGTGCAGTCTCATTTTCACATAAACTTAAATTTTAATTGAAATCAATTGGAAGATAAGTATGTATTGTGGTGATGATATTACGGATAAAGAACACAAGGTAGCATTTTTCTTAATGAATCTGTATATTTTTATTTTGAACTGTTTATAAATTTGAGGCTAGTCATATTTTTGCCTTTGCACTATGATTATTTCACATGTACAATATAATGAGTGCTATGACTAAAGAAGGCTAATAAAAAATATATTATCATCAAAAATTGTCCAAATACACAAATCTCTCATGAATAATTCTTCTAATGTGTGATTATAGTTATGACAATCACCTGTTTACTCTTTAGCAAACATTTTCTATAGAGAGAAATTACAAAATGAAAGTTGCTAGGTTTTTTTAAACAATAGTATTATGAGTTGTTAGATTTGAAATGCTGAATAATCTTGTTTTATTCACCATGTTTTTGGACAAATTATAGACATTATGTAGTCTTTGACTTTGTAAAACATGAAAAATTATGGGTCTCATCTCCCTTCTCAGGTTAGCTTGGACTATTTAGAGGCATTTACTCCTGTGTATAACTGACACTGTGATATTGAAGCTCCAAAGGACAGGACAGATATTTAAGTAGTAAACTGCATGCTAAATTAAACCATATTTCAATATGTAGGACACTGATTCTACTCTTATACTTCATAGGTTACCAAAATAATATATTTGGAGTTTATCATTTTTCAAGTAATTTCTTTATTAATCATTGGTTAAATTTAATCCTAAGAAGGCATATGGGACAAAGCTTCAGTGCTATTATAATGTTCTAAGTAATACCTAAATATATAATTTTTATAAAGAATTTGACATAAAGACAACTCTTTAAATTGGAATAAACAGAACCTAAGCTCTGAAAGCATGCAATCTTTATAAATACCATTGAAGGAACTGTCTCACTGCCTGTAAATTGTGTGCACTGAGTTACTTTTTAAGTATAGAAATGGATTTGTACTTTTATCCAACCCAGATCTTTCTGGCAAGTGCTAGATACTTGGCCTATTTATGTATTCCTCACATAGCCTGGAAATTCAATGGGAAATATATGACTAGGATGTGTAACCTTGGCCTCATTATCAACAGTTATATCTAAATGTAACCTGTGAGCTTTTTCTTTATCCTCAAGTGATGTCTCAACAGGTTTTCTTAGTGCATAAGTCACTTGAAGGAGTTCGAGCTCAGCTTATTTGGAAGTGTCATTTAATTCTTGGAGGTCATCATAGAAGTGCTTAATGCATTATTGGTCAAGGGGAAGGAGGGAGTCTAGACGGCCCTGACATGTGTAGGTTATGGTGAGGCGATGCCATTCATTATGCTTGGTCTCAAAAAATATGCCTGAGAATATTACTGCAGCCTTGGATGGGTGCCCTTGTTCATGGTTAGCTTAACAACAGCCTTACCCCAAGTCTGCTCATGTCTTTGAAATCTGCATTTTTATAGCATCTTCATTCTAGTGATGTCACCTTGAAATTTGAAAACCCATCTTATTTAAAATTATTCATTCTATCCACACACATTTGATAATCAATTAATCACCAAAGAAAGATCTAACATTGAGTGCCTTCTATTGAGGCTCTGTGATCGATGCTTTATGTACATATTTCATAAGACTGCATATGACATTAAAGTTAACCCCAGAAAACTGAGGCTTAACTCAGAAACTTATCCGAACACACACCTAATAAAAGGCAGAGGCTGCTTTACTCATTATGCTTAAGTATAAAACTTGACCTCTTTCATTGTTTGACTCTAAAATGTCATCCTCTTATCTAACCTATTTATCAAGTACCTCCCTGACAATCTCATTTTAACAGACCTCATTTCTGTTGTAAGGTGTAAAGGTATGATAGCCTTCCTCACCCATCATAAAGGTCACAGCCAACACAGCTGTTGAACAAAAGACCAGATAAGAAGAGAAGAGCATAACAAATTTATTTAATCAAAGTTTTATGTCACTTGGAAGACTTTGGAAATGAAGAATCAAAGGCCTAGGGAAAAGTGTCCATTTGTATGTTTAGGTTAAATAAAGTACAGACAGTGTATTGAATTGTGACTGGACAAAAAGGGTATACTCTAATGATAATAAAATTATGGAGAAACCCAGCAAGGCTTACCTGTTCATATCCTTCTTGGCCTCCCTGTGTAGCATTTCATCCTCCCAGATATAAGGCAGAACTCCCCTGGAAATAGGGACTTAGATCTATTATCTGAAAGGTAGGTCAGTGCATTTCCTTGTGACAGCTCCTACACAGAAAAGCAGAGGAAGGTTAAAATATTTTTAGATTTTATGGTTTGCTTGGAAAGAGGGATGCTAGTTTCTTTTATTATTATTATTATTATACTTTAAGTTCTAGGGTACAAGTGCAGAACATGCAGGTTTGTTACATAGGTATACACATGCCATGGTGGTTTGCTGCACCCATAGACCCATCATCTACATTAGGTATTTCCCCTAATGCTATCCCTCCCCTAGTCCCCTACCCCCTGACAGGCCCCAGTGTGTGATGTTCCCCTCCCTGCGTCCATGTGTTCTCATTGTGCAACTCCCACTTATGAGTGAGAACATGCATTGTTTGGTTTTCTGTCCTTGTTTTAGTTTGCTGAGAATGATGGTTTCCAGCGTCTTCCATGTCCCTGCAAAGGACATGAGCTCATCCTTTTTTTGTGGCTGCGTAGTATTCCATGGTGTATATGTGCCACATTTTCTTTATACAATCTACCATTGATGGGCATTTGGGTTGGTTCCAAGTCTTTGCTATTGTGAATAGTGCTGCAATAAACATATGTGTGCATGTGTCTTTATAGTAAAATGATTTATAATTTTTTGGGTATATGCCCAGTAATTGGATTGCTAGTTTTTATAACCTTTCCTAGGGTAGAGGAATCTGGTTTCTATTACTTGCTTCAGGGATGGCAGAGAGGTAGGAGACAAGGAAGGCAGAAGAAGGTCAGATATAGACTTTGCTTCTGAGACTGCTCAGAGGCCTTCCAATATCTTAGTCAGTTCAGTGTACTCAGGATGCCACCATGCCATACTTAGAGGTATCATTTTCTGAGTCCAAACACTATTAATTTTTTCATGTTGAATACTACAATAATATGTTTATTTCCCCAGGTACATTCATATAGTGGTAACTTATACAGTCACTAAAACTAGAGTTTATACACATGTTTATTGACTTGATCATGATCTGGAAAAGTGAACAAAGTGACTGCAAAACAGCATTGACAGTATGTGATATCACGCTGTCTATCGTGTAACAGTGATTGTCTCCAGATTATCCCTTTCTTTTTACTTATTTTGTTTTTTCTCAGTTTTTTTCAATAAATGTGTGTGTTTACATTGTTTGTTTTTTTATCATTTTAACTTTTATTTTAGATTTAGGGAGTGCATGTGCAGGTTTGTTACATGGGTATACTGCAATGTTAGCAATCTCAGGATATTCATTTTGAGCTATTAGATAAAATGAATCAAATGATATTTTATTTTTAAACTTTGTCTTCCACTCTGTGTCAGTAGACAATTCCAAAATTTATCTGATGGAGTATAAACAATTAAAATTATCCTTTGATAAAAAGATATGTTGTAAATTTTAAATACATTTGGGTTCCAGTGAACAAACACACCATCATGTAATGAGATTTTACCATACAGCTAGTGTGTCCTTTACTCACCCCATGAGATTGACAACACCTGCTCAGTAATATTAGTCCATTTACCATTTGTTATGAATCTGCAGCAATATCAGATTGCTATGAAAGTTTTTAAATGCATACCCACAATTAAACTTACCTTTTCTGGACCAGTGGCCAACCCTTTGCCAACTGACTGTAGTCAGACAACATCACTCTTAGCACAGCCCTTCCCTAGGAGACAGTAAACTATGAGGAATAACTATCAGTATTCAATTGAGTGCTCCATAAATAGTTTCATTATCATCATGAGAACAGTTGTATACGTAATGGGATGGAAGTTGTTTCACATTTCTTTTGCAAAATGGCATGCTGGGATAAGTGGTAATATGTGAGGCTTTGGGTTTTATTTTGATCTTATTGGACTCATGTTGGAAAAAAATAAACTCACTTGTTACATGAGATTCCAACACAGATATTTTAACCTGCTGTCTTCGTAATGTGTGACAGTATAATATGTGGAAATGGGAGACTCATTAAATCAAGGCAAGCCATGGCCTTTCAGCAAGTTATCTAAGCCTCTTAAGGCTTGGTTTCTTCATTCAGAGTGAGGATATTAGTGCCATAGCTAGAAGCATAATACAAAGTAAGTGAGCAAAACTGTAAAAAGTGAAGATAAAAGGTAAAAGTTAAAAAAAGAAAAGAAAGAAAAACTATAAATGAAAAGTCAAAGTCTGTAGCCTTGTGGATCTCCAAATGGTAGTGATTCATATAACTGATTTTAGAGGTGCTCTGAACACCTGACATCTGTTAATAAATGCGCTGGGAAGTCTCATTCTCATAATATATACAGGATATTGAAGAGGCAGTGAAAAGTCACCATTGTAGCCTGTATGAAAAACAGAGACATTACTGTAATATATCAATAATATTTACAATAATTAGGGGAACCATAAATAGGAAAACTGAACAAATACATCTATGTTGTTTCTTGCTTGTTTGTTTGACACTAATTTATCATACTAGAATTACTGTCCATCAGCCTAACTTGGTTGAGCTGCAGAAGTTGTTGTGTTTCTCAGTGCACAGGGAGCTATTTCTAACTCCAAAGACATCATTACCCTCCCTTTAGCCTATATTCAGCCCCCAGTCAAAATTATCTTATTTTTATCTTATTTTATATCTTCTTGACCAAAATGTTATTTTTTATAATCATCAACCAAACTGTTAAATAAAATAGAGTTGAATGTATATTCATGAGGCTCTTGAAGATAACATGTATTTTTCTTGCAACATAATTTATAAAGATAAAACCTTGCATAGATTCTAGATGCACACAATTAGGTATATGGTCAAATAAATCAATTTGCATCTTTTTAATGGAATACTAAGCAGCTGTAAAAATTAATATTTAAAACATTAGTGACATTGAAACATGTGCAGATAATATATTAATTGAAAATAACACAATATGGAATTATATGTATAGTGTATTCACAATTGCATTACATGCACATACACACAAGTATATGCAAAGAAAACAATACTAGAATTCAATATGCCAAAATATTAAATAATTTTCTGTTAGAGTGATTGAGTTTTTATTTTTTCCCTTTCTGTCTATATGTTCCAAATTTTCAACAAGCATTCTGCTGTTTCATACTATGGCAATTTTATATACTAACTACAGATATTCAAACTTTTGTTTGAAATTCAGATCTAACGAGTAAATGGTTACTAAAATTCTCATTAAAATGTAGATGCATTCAGCTAGACAAGTATTAATTTTGTTATTCGGCATGTGCCTTTATTCTCAAAGATCTGTATGAAAAGGAGATACAGAGAGGAGCGTGAGGTTACTGAACCTGGGAGAATGAGAATGTTCTTAGCACAGCAATGACTACTAGACTTAAGAGGCATGGATTCTTATAACAGCAGTTTCACTTCCTTCTTTTCCAACAGATCGAGACATAATATTTCCTGTAGTTTATTATGTTCTTTTTTCTTCCACTAATCCAAACCTCTGCAACATGCAATTTATCTATATTACAAACCTGAATAGTACCCTAGACCCCAAAGGGTTTTTCTTAAAAAGTCAAAAATAACAAATGTTGGTGAGGCTGT
Organism: Hylobates moloch; assembly: GCF_009828535.3. NCBI lineage: Eukaryota > Metazoa > Chordata > Mammalia > Primates > Hylobatidae > Hylobates > Hylobates moloch. The sequence continues at coordinate 21,158,679 of NW_026652299.1, forward strand.
GGAGAAAAGAGAATGCCTATATGGTGTTGGTGGAAATGTAAATGAGTTCAGCCACTATAGAAGGCAGTTTGAAGATTTCTCGAAGAACTTACTACAGAACTAGCATTGGACTAGCAATCTTATTAATGGGTATATACCCAAAGGAAAATAAATTGTTCTACCAAAAAGACCCATACATTTGCATGTTCTTTGCAGCACTATTCATAATAGCAAAGACATGAAATCAACCTAGGTGCCCCAAAATGGTGGAGTGGATAAAGAAAATGTGGTACATATACACCATGGAATACTGTGTAGCCATAAAAATGAACGAAAGCATGTATTTTGCAGCAATATGGATGCAGCAGGAAGCCATTATCCTAAGTGAATTAATGCAGAAACAGCAAGCTAAATATCATACATTCTGACTTATAAGTGGGAGCTAAATCTTGAGGACAGGCAGACATAAAGACAGGAACAACAGACATTAGTGACTCCAAAGGTGGGGAGTGGAGGAGGGGAACAAAGCCTGAAAAACTTCCTTTTGGATACTATGTTCACTATCTGGGTAACTGGGATCAACAGAAGTCCAAATCTCAGTATCATACACTATACCTTGTAACAAATCCACACATATACCCCCAAATCTAAAATAAAGATTCAAATTTTAAAAATCAAATAAAAAGTAAAAACACATAGGAGGCTATTGAAATTATGACATACCTAGTTCCTGATTCACAGACCAGAGACTTGTAAATGAGATTTGGAATGTAAATCATTGTTATCAAGGCTGACTTTTCTTTTCAGAATTATGTATGACAAAGTATCTTCCTATCAAGAGTAGATAATTTCCTACTAAAACTAAAGAAATGCTTAAAAAGCATACCATGAAGCGTATTTACTTCTCTCCAAATGACCAAAAATGTTTTATTTATTGCTATGTTGTTTGTAAAATTGTGCTTTTACCAAAGTTTAGATTAAATTTCATCTGTATTATAACTGTTTGAAGTCAATAAAATGGAAATATCTACTATAAAAAATAATACTGTGCAATCTTATATACTAACTACGATATTCAAACTTTTGTTTGGAATTTAAATCTAAATAGTTTTCTTCAAGGAAATATTTTTAAGATTTCAATTTGTCTAAAAATGACAATACTTAAACTAAACACCGAGAGAAAAAAGGGATTTACTGATAAAATTCGGTGTTAACATTTAGGAACAAAAAAGTACGTAAGAAAAAAATATATTTTTCTATGACCTAGGTGTGTAATGATCAAAGTACTTAAAGAGAATTTGAAATACAAACTAAACTTTAGAATAAAGAAGCTAAATATTTATGTTACCACTTATTTCTTGAAATATAAAAGTATATTTTGATTTTTAAAATAAGAAAAAAAAAGCTTGGGGAAATGGGATGAAAGTTATGTTCAGAGTTCACCAACAAGCATTTATTGAGCTTCAAATATGTGCTCTGCACAGAGCTTCATATATTCCAGATGGAATCTGTTTACATTTGAAAAGTTTGTAGTAAAATATCTGATGTCCTCATAGTCCTTTGATATTCTATACAATTGTTGTTCTTGGCCTTGATGGCCCAGGAAATCTGTTTGTCGTTACAAATATAGAATAATAGATACTTTGACATTAACATCTATCTTTCCATCTATATGTCCATCTATCCTTTTATCTATCCAACATGTATTGAAAAGATTGAATCACAGCCAAACATTTTTCTAGATACAAAGATATAAAGATGAATAAACACAGTCCCTTTGATCAAGGACATTATGAATATAAAGGGTTTTTCCTCATTGAGCACAATATCTTTCCAGTTGTCTGAGGCTTAAAAGTAAAATTGTACTCAAAAGTCTGTGAATGGGAAAGAAAGTAGACGTAACTGAAGAGTTGCAAGAAATATTCAATCCAGTTGCGATGAAGTTTCATTAACCTTCTCCAAAATCGAAAACACATCTTCACATCCCACATCTCTCTCTTTACTATGGTGCAGGGTACACATGGCACATTTTATTTTTTTGAGCTCCTGTATACGCCCTGCCTCTCTTTTTATTTCATAATCTTCACTTACATATGGTAATGATCATGATTAATATATACACGTACCACTGACATGTTCAAAAGAAATAAAATATGATTATGGTCCCCAGAGACTATAGAAACTAGATGAAAATAATAGGCCTAAAACAATTAGGTGAACAATATTAGGTGATCAATTTCTGGGTAATTATTTCTTAAAAACAGATGTTGCAACTATGAGAGATCGGTTTGAGTTAAGAATAGTTGGAGTCGTCTTTATGGAAAAGATAAAATTCAGTCTCAGTCTAGAGGGCAGATGAGCCCAGGGGATGAATGAAGACATTGTTGGGAGAACAAGGATGTGTTATGACAAAATCACAGAAATTAGCATGGTATGTAAGTTTAACTGTAGGAAAATGCTGTGTATGTGTGTTCAGGGCTTCTATATGTATAAAAGTAATGGAAAATAAAGTTGAATAACTCAGTATTGGCATATAATTAGAATATGCATATTTGATTATTTTACTGTAATTGTTATACTTTGATCTCCTTTAGCAGATTAACCCTTTATTGGCTTTTAATTTGAAACAAGAATTTGAAGTTGCTCTGATAATTTTCAGTTATTTTGTTGAAATGGGAAATGTTAGTAATAGGAATTGAAGTGGGAGATATTGGTAATAGGAATTTACCTAATATATGTTCAGTAAGTCAAAATTTACATATATGTTTCTACTTTTCTAGGACACTTCTACATATGCTATTTTTTTGCATTTTTTTGAAAACCCTTCTTAGGGAGGCAGGATGGGCATTATTTTTGTTTTATACATGAGTAACTTGAGAAGCAGGTTTTTTTCCACTTCTCTCAGATTCACTCAGTAATAAGTTCTGGCTAGAAGCCACATCTTTCATGTCTAATGTTTGGTAGAAACTAGAGTAGAGAAAATATTTCAAGTGAATTTTTTGTATTATCATGAAACTAACATTTAACAATGTTTATAAATTAATTTTTAAAACACGTAGATGTAAGGAAAATAATATTAAAGGAAAAATAGATAAGAATAACGAAAGATTTTCTTTGTAATTGTATATGAATGTTTCAATTTTATTGGAATGTTTAGATATTTTGAGAAAATGTAATTATTCTTATATGATTGATTTTACAAGTAAAAAAAGAAGTCATTGCAGATAATCATAATAAGAAACTGAAACTTAGGATATATTTTCATTTAAAAAATATATCTATATTTTTTTCAACTTTTATTTTAGATTCAGGGGTACATGTTGTTACCTGGGTGTGTTGTATGATGCTGAGTTTTGCAGTATGATTGAATATGTCACCCAGGTAGTGAGCATAGTACCCCACAGATAGTTTTTCAAAGCTTGTCTCCCTCCTTTCCTCCCTACCCCCTCTTATTTTCACCAGTGTCTATTGTTCCCATCTTTATGTCTATGGGTACCCAATGTTTAGTTCCCACTTTACTTGTGGTATTTGGCTTTTTGTTTTGCTTTTTAGTTTTAGTTTTTTTGTTTCTGCATTAATTAGCATAGGATAATGTCTCAAAATGCATCTATGTTGTTGTAAAATGACATAATTTGGCTCTTTTTTTATGGCTGCATAGTATTCCATGGTATGTATGTACCACATTTTCTTTATTTCTTTTTTTTTCCTTTAAGTTCATGTGCAGAACTTGCAGGTTTGTTACATAGGTATGCATGTGCCATGGTGGTTTGCTGCACCTATTGATTTGTCCTCTAAGTTCCCTCCCCTTGCCCCCCACCCAACAATAGGCCCTGGTGTGTGATGTTCCCTTCCCTGTGTCCATATGTTCTCATTGTTCAACTCCCACTTATGAGTGAGAACATGTGGTGTTTGGTTTTCTGTTCCTATGTTAGTTTGCTGAGGATGATGGCTTACAGCTTCATCCATGTCCCTGCCAAGCACATGATCTCATACCTTTTTATGGCTGCATAGCATTCTATGGTGTATATGTACCACATTTTCTTCATCCAGTCTACCATTGATGGGCATTTTGGTTGGTTCCATGACTTTACTGTTGTAAGTAGGGCTGCAATAAACATACGTTTACATGTGTCTTTATGGTAGACTGATTTATAATCTTTTGGGTATATATCAAGTAATGGGATTGCTGGGTCAAAGGTTGTTTCTGGTTCTAGATCCTTGAGGAATTGCCATACTGTCTTCCATACTGGTTGAACTAATTTACATTCCCACCAACAGTGTAAGTAAAGTGTAAAAGTGTTCCTATTTCTTCACAGCCTCAGCAGCATCTATTGTTTCTTAACTTTTTAATAATTGCCATTCTGACTGGCATGGGATGGTATCTCATTGTGGTTTTGATTTGCATTTCTCTAATGATTAGTGATGTTGAGCTTTTTTTCGTATGCTTGTTGGCTGCATACATGTCTTCTTCTGAGAAGTGTCTATTCTTACCTTTGCCCATTTTTGATGGGGTTTTTTTTTCTTGTAAATTTGTTTAAGTTCCTTGTAGATTCTGGATATTAGACCTTTGCAGATGGGTATATTGCAAAAGTTTTCTCCCATTTTGAAGATTGCCAGTTCACTCTGATTATAGTTTCTTTTGCTGTGCAGAAGCTCCTTAGTTTAGATCATATTTGTCAATTTTCCTTTTGTTGCAATTGCTTTTGGCATTTTTGTTATGAAGTCTTTGCCCATGCCTATGTCCTGAATGATATTGCCTAGGTTTTCGTCTAGGGTTTTTAGTGTGTTGGATTTTATATTTAAGTCTTAAATCCATCTTGAGTTAATTTTTGTTTCAGGTGTGAGGAAGGTGTCCAGTTTCAGCTTTCTGCGTATGGCTAGTCAGTTTTCACAGCACTATTTATTGAATAGGAGATCCTTTCCACATTGCTTGTTTTTGTCAGGTTTGTCAAAGATCAGATGGCTGTAGATGTGTAGTGTTGTTTCTGAAGTTTCTGTTCTGCTCCATTGGTCTTTATGTCTGTTTTGGTACCAGTACCATGCTGTTTGGTGACTGTAGCCTTGTAATGTAGTTTGAAGTCAGATAGTGTGATGCCTCCAGCTTTGTTCTTTTTGTTTAGGATTGTCTTGGCTATATGGAGTCTTCTTTGATTCCATATGAAATTTAAAGTCGTTTTTTCTTCTTCTGTGAAGAAAGTCAATGGTAGTTTGATGGGAATAGCATTGAATCTATAAATTACTTTGGGCAATATGGCCATTTTCACAATATTGGTTCTTCCTATCCATGAGCATGAAATGTTTTTCCATTTGTTTATGTCCTCTCTTATTTCCTTGAGCAGTGGTTTGTACTTCCCCTTGAGGAACTCCTTCACATCCCTATTTAGCTATATTCCTAGGTATTTTATTCTCTTTATAGCAATTGTGAATGGGAGTTTATTCATGATTTTGCCCTCTGCTTGTCTACTGTTGGTGTAGAGGAATGCTTGTGGTTTTTGCACATTGGTTTTGTATCCTGAGACTTTGCTGAAGCTACTTATCAGCTTAAGGAGTTTTGGGCTGAGATGATGGAGTTTTCTAAATATAGAATCATGTTGTCTGCAAACAGACACAATTTGACTTCCTCTCTTCCTATTTGAATACCCTTACTTCTTTCTCTTGCCTGATTGCCCTGGCCAGTACTTCCAAAACTATCTTGAATAGGGGTAGTGACAGAGGCATCCTTGTTTTTTACCAGTTTTCAAAGGGAATGCTTACAGATTTTGCCCATTCAATATGATATTGGCTATGGGTTTGTCATAAATAGCTGTTATGATTTTGAGATATGTTGCATCAATACCTATTTTATTGAGAGTTTTTCTTTATCCAGTCCACTGTTGATAGGATCCTTGGTTGATTCCATGTCTTTGCTATTGTAAAGGGTGCTACAATGAACATATGGGTGTCTTCTTGGTAGAATGATTTATTTTCCTTTGGGTATATACCAAGTAATGGGATTGCTGGATTAAATGGTAGTTCTATTTTTAGTTATTTGAGAACTCTCCTAACTGCTTTCTATAGTGGCTGAACTAATTTACATTATCACCAACAATGTATACGTGTTTTTGAACCATTGCCCCTTTCCTCCCTCCCATCTTTTATATTATCCAGCATCTATTGTTCCCATCTTTATGTTCATGTGTACTCAATATATATTTCCCACTGTGAGTGTGAAAATGTGGTATTTGATTTGTTCTTTCTTCATTAATTCTCTTAGGATAATAGCCTAATGGATAATGGATAATGACCTAATGGCCTAATGGATAATGGTCCAAGTCCAAAGTCTCATCTGAGACAAGGGAAATCCCTTCCACCTAGTGCCTGTAAAGCCAAAACAAGTTAGTTACTTCCAAGATTCAATGGAGGTACAGGCATTGGTTAACTATACCCATTCCAAATGAGAGAAATTGGCCAAGAGCCTACAGGACCCATACAAGTCTGAAATTCAATAAGGCAGTCATAAACCTTAAAGTTCCAAAATGATCTCCTTTGAACCCATGTCACACATCCAGGTCACACTGATGCAAGAGGTGGGTTCCCACAGACTTGGGCAGCTCCACTCCTGTGGCTTTGCAGGCTGCAAACTCCCTCCTGGATGCTTTCATGGGCTGGCGTTGTGTGTGCAGCTTTTCCAGGTGCACAGTACAAGCCATCAGTGGATCTAGCATTCTAGGGTCTGGAGGATGGTGGCCACCTTCTCACAACTACATTAGACAGTGCCCCAGTGGGGCCACTATGTGGGGGCTCCTACTTCGCATTTTCCTTCTCCTTTACCCTAGCAGAGGTTCTCTATGAGGACTCCACCCCTGCAGCAAACTTCTGCCTGGACATCTAGGCATTTCTGTAGATCCTCTGAAATCTAGGCAAAGTTTCCAAAACTCAGTTCTTGTCTTCTGTGCACCCATAGGACCAACACCATGTGGAAGCTTCCAAGGCTGGGGATTTGTATCCTCTGAAGCAACATTTTGAGCTGTACTTTGGCCACTTTTAGCTAGGTCCGAAGATGCTGGGACACACTACCGAGGCTGCACACAGCAGGGGGGCCCTGGACCCAACCCCCGAAACCATTTTTTTCTCCTAGCCCTCTGTGACTGCGATGGGAAGGACTGCTGTGAAGGTCTCTGACATGCCCTGGAGATGTTTTTTCTGTTGCCTTGGTGATTAACATTGGGCTCCTTGTTGCTTATTCAAATTTCTTCAGCCTGCTTGAATTCCTCCCCAGAAAATGGGTTTTTCTTTTCTATCATATCATCAGGCTACAGATTCTTAAGCTTTTTTGTTTGCCTCCTCTTGAGCACTTTGTCACTTAGAAATTTCTGCTGCCAGATATCCTAAATTATCTCACTCAAGTTCAAAGTTTCACAAATCTCTAGGGCAGGGGCAAAATCCTGCCAGTCTCTTTGCTAAAGCAAGAGTGACCTTTACTCCAGTTCCCAACAAGTTTCTTGTCTCCATCTGAAACCACCTCAGCCTGGACCTCATTTTCCATATCACTATCAGCATTTTGGTCAAAGCCATTCAACAAGTCTTTAGGAAGTTCCAAACTTTCTCACATCTGTCTGTCTTCTGAGCCTTCCAAGTCTCTGGGAAGTTCCAAACTTTCCCACATTTTCCTGTCTTCTTCTGAGCCGTCCAAACTGTTTTTACCTGTGCCTGTTACTCAGTTTCAAAGTTGCTTCCACATTTTGGGTATCCTTATAGCAGCACTCCACTCTACCAGTACCAATTTACTGTATAAGTCTGTTCTCACGCTGCTATGAAGAGATACCTGAGACTGAGTAATTTATAAAGAAAAGATAGGCAATTTAATTTCCTCCTCACAGTTCAGCATGCCTCAGGAAACTTACAATTATGGCAGAAGGGGAAGCAAACATATCCTTCATATGGCAGCAGCACGGAGAAGTGCTAAGCAAAAACACTTCTTTAAGAAGTGCTTTCTCATGAGATTTTATAGAACCATCAGATCTCATGAGAACTCACTCACTATCACAAGAATAGCATGGATGTAACCAACCCCATGATTCAATTACCTCCCACCGGATCCCTCCCATGACACATGGAGATTATGGGAATTACAATTCAAGATGAGATTTGAGTGGGGTCACAGCCAAACCATATTACTGGGGATGTTGTTGTATATGAGATGGGTTTCTCGAAGGTAGCAGATGGCTGGGTCTAGTATTTCATCCAAGTTTCCACACTGTAGCTTTCAAGTAGGGTGTTTAGACCATTTGCATTCGTGGTTAATAGTGATATGTGAGAATTTGACCCTCTGATCATGTTATTACCTGGTGGTTTTGTGGACTGGATTGTGTAGTTGCTTTATAGTGTCTGTGAACTATGCATGTATATATGTTTTTGTGGAGGCAGGTATTGTTCTTTCGTTTGCATGTTTAGAACTCCCTTAAAGACCTCTTGTAAGACTGTTTTAGTGATAATAAATTCCCTTCGTGTTTGCCTCTCTGGAAAGGATTTTATTTCTCCTTTGCTTATGAAGCTTAGTTTGACAAAAGATGAAATTATCTGAAATTTTTTAATGATATTGAAAATAGACCCACAATCTCTTTTTGTTTGTAAGGTTTCTGATGAAAATCCTGCTGTTATTTTGATGGGGTTCTTTTAGCTGCCTTTAAGATTTTTTCACATTGACTTTGGAAAATCTAATGAATATGTGCCTTAGAGATGGTCTTCTTATATCTCATAGGGGCTCAACAAATTTCTTGAATTTGTGAGTTGACCTCTTTCATGAGATTGGGTAAATTTTTATGAAATAAATTCTCAAATATGTTTTCCAAGTTGCTTACTCTCTTTCTCTCACAAGAATGCTATTGCATAATAGGCTTGGTTTATTTAATAATCCTGTATTTCTTGGAGGTTTTGTTTCTTTAAAAATTTTTTTTCTTTATTTTTGTCTTACTGAATTGGTTCAAAGGACCAGTCTTTTCATTCTGAGATAATTTCCTCAGCATTGTCTATTCTGTTTTTAATGCTTCTAATTATATTTTTTAATTTCTGTGGTAAATTTCTCAATTCCAGAATTTCAGTTTTGTTTTTTCTTAAAATGCTTGTGTTGTCTTTCTACTCTTGGATTATTTTACTGCTTTCTCGGATTGGGTTTCAACTTTCTCTTGAATCTCATTGAGCTTCCTTGTCATCAAAATTCTGAATTCTATGTCTGTCATTTCAGCCATTTCAATTTGGTGAGGATCCATTGCTGGAGTGCTAGTGTGATTGTTTTGAGGTGAGGAGATACTCTGACTTTTTGAATTGCCAAAGTCCTTGCACTGATTCCTTCTCATCTGAGAGGGTTAGTGTTGCTTTATCTTTTGGAAGTTGCTGTCATTTGGATGAGGCATTTTGTTTTTATATTCTTTTTCTCTCTGGAGGCTGTTACTGTAGTAAATATTTTGTATTGTCAATGGGCTTTGTTTCTGGGTGCTTTCAGAGGGTTAAATCTCTGTACAGGTTCTTTAATTACAGCTAGATCTCTACATTGTATTTCACAGGCAGTGTGTGGAAGGACTTTTTGTTTGGTGGTGTAATTCGGAATGCATTCCATTAGATGGCATTTAAGAGTAAGAGTCAGCAGATATGTTCTTATTCAACTGTGTGCCTCTTTTGTTTTTCAGTGCATTTGTGTAGTGTTCCAGGATGGGGGAGTTGGGGGGAATCAAGGGATGACTCCCTCACCAAGTTTTCGTTCCTGGGGCTTGGGGGAGCCCCCTGTAATCTTGGTGCTGTGCCCACGTTTCTTTAGCTCCAAGAGAGGCCTAGGCTGGCAGTGCTGTTTCCTCCCTTGGAGTGGCCTGAGCCAAAGGTTAGGTTGGCAGGAGACCCATAGCCCCCTGGCGGCCTGCTATACCTCTGTACTTGACAGAGTCAGAGAGGGTTGTGGGGTATGTCTGCTGGTGGTCCATTGATTCAGTTGGTCAGGGGTGGAGGATCCCAGGAAGGGCAGTGTTGCTGTGGGTGTGCAGCTGGTGTGGTACCCAGGGCCTAGAGTTTTTTGCGCAGAGATGGCTGTCTGGACTTCCCAGCTTGTGCTTGACTGATCAGGTCTCCTTCCAGTGTCTGTCCCAGTACTGAGCTTGACCAGCTAGTTTTATCTCAAGCCTTTTGTTCTCAGATTGCTTGTCTGTTAGCTGCTGCAGGGCATGGAGCTCCCTCAGGCAGAGGCTGAGCATGGCAGATAGGCCCCACCCTTCCTAGATTGGTCTTCCAGAGCATGGTATACCCAGCTGCTGTGCCAGCCTGTAATCCCACACCTCAGTCTTCTCTGTGTTGTGAGAGTGAGGGCTCCTCTCCTGCTTGAGCTCAAGCCACAGATCTCAGCTCAATACCCCTGAGCCGTGTGTTCAAATCCTAGGGAGTTGGGACCAGGCATGCAGCTTTGTCCTCCTGCCCATCTGGGTCAGGTACCACCTGTTCTGTGGGAGGGCAAAGCAATCCCAGACCAATGGCAAGACACTTAGGTGGGGCAGTAGAGGCTGCATTGTCGGCATGCTCTTGTTGGAGTGGTCAGGCAGGGGCCTTGAGGGTGGCCGATGGACAAGATGATGTGCAGACCAGACGTGCCCCTTTCCCATGGGAAAAACAGCCCTGTCCCCTGCACTCCCTCATGCAAAATCTTCTGAGTTCTTCTCAGGTTTGAGCTCTGCCTCTGCTTACTCTCCAAGCAGTTCCCCTGCCAATTCAAATGTTTTTTGGGGTCACAGGATCTCTCATAGCTTGGATCTCAGAAGTCTGTGGCCGGAGTGTGGTGTCCCACAGTTCCTTTATTCATTTCTTCCTTAGGACGTGTTAAGGGCTGAGAGCCAGTTCTGGTTCTCAGCAACTTTGTGCAGCTTCCTCCCTCTTCATCCTCAGTATCTGTGTTGCCTCTCTATGGACTTTCAGTTTTCTCCCAGAGGATCTGCTTGAGGTGTGATGGTTCACTAGATATTTTGGTTTCTCTTGGTTGGCGAGTTGCTTCTTGGCTGCATCTAGTCAGCTATCTTGGCCCCCCAGCTCTAGATTTTCATATTAACATTTTAATTCAACTTGCTTTGCTTGCCATTTTTTTGTGTGTATGTTTGTGTGTTTGTGCATTTCTTTATGAATGGCTAAATTTACTTAATCAGCTTGGTTATATAGTCAATTTGAATGAGCCATTGAGACTTTTGGATAACAATCACTGGTTTCTATTGAATAAACAAGTATTAAACATATAGATGCATTCCAAAATGTCTTTAGCTAGAAAAGTTTCTAGAGATAACATTCCTTGTCATTATATGGCTAAGATTCTATATGGTAAGTTATATTTTGTAAGTGGGGCAACTAAGGCCAGACACCATGCTAGGCATTTTTAGTTTATTATATCTAATGTTTATAGTTTTCTAACTTAGGTAGATATATGCTCATTTTATAAATGAAGAGCTTGAGTTTAAAGCACATAGGTGACTTGTTCAAGAACACAGAGATAAAATGAATGTATACTTTTTTTTTTTTTTACTTATATGTATAATAGAAAAAATCCATAATAAAAAGCTTTATATAACTAGCAGATGATGTTTTCCAACTTTTGGTTAAGCTGAGTAACAAACAGTGAGTTCCCCATTTCTGCTAATATTTTAGAGAGGTTGGGTGATCATGTGATAAAGATATATTAGTAAGCTTCATATAGTGGATATGAAATTATTAAAAAGTAACCTGTAAGTTCGACTTCAATTCTAATATTTTATCAGTTTATCTCCATGTCAAGATAAAGGTACAGTTGAAGCTACTGTTTTAATTTTTCCTTGTTTTAGGAAACCAGTTGATACATTGTTCTAGACCTTTCCTAGGGAATGGTGTCAGCTTTCACAGAAAGTTCTCTGCTTTTCATTTCCAGTCAAGAAAACTCTAGTGTTTGGCAAATAAGCTCTTTTCTCTTTGATTTGACTGGCCATAAGAAGTCGTTAAAAAATTTAAAAGCTGATCTCATTTGGACTTTCAGTTGATGACACCTTGGTATCCTCTTTTGTGTAGTCATAACCCATGCCAGTTTTCATGAGCTTGACCATTCATTACTGGGTTCATGACCCAAGCCATTAGCCCATCACTGCCATGCACTCGTCAACAGCATCTGAAAGCAAGAAGCTTAAACCTATCTGGTCTCTGGTGTTATTCAATTTGTGAGTGAAAAAAATCACACATCACCTAGTTAATGTGTGTATATATTTTTCCCTTCTCCTTTAAATTTGAATGTTCTCTGGGTTTTCTACCATTACCAGTAATGCCAATTATTTAATTTGTCGCTGTCACCCACATCTGTGATAAAATTGTTTGTTTGCTCATTGTACTCCTTAGCTTTTAATTTCCCCAAGATCCTATTATATTTAAAAGATTTAGAATGTGAAATCTCTTAAATAAAGAAGTGACTAAGCCCTTCTAGGCCATAAGGATTGCAGGCCCTCCTCAGGCTCATGGTTAAGTGGCATCAATTCTCTGAACCATTCAGCTGTATTGTTCTCAAAGGCCCAACCAACCACCAAGGTAGAGAAGGAACATATCTGTGAATCAGTGTACAGTACCTGAAATGGGAAGGTTAGTTCTGTGTCTAGGAGACATGGTGCACAAGTTACTTGACTTCTGTCAGTGGCCATGTCTTCTTCACCTATAGGACTGAGAGGATAATTGCTCTTATGCCTTTCTTCTAAAGGCATTGTGGGCATCACAGGCCTATGCTTTCTAAACATTATAAACCACTCAAAACATTCTTGACTCCATCTCTTATTGAATAAAATTTATTTTTCGTTTCTCTAGACTCTATGGTTTTGGGCAAGGCAACCAGTATTTCTGGGCATTAGTTTTGTCAAAGCACCTGAGTGATAACCACAGTTATTTATTGGGGGTTGAGTATGTGCCCATCATTGGGCCAATAAGGTTTGGCTAACTGTATTTATTCCTCATGAATTATTTTCATTGCCTTCACTTGATGGCTCAGGAAATGGAGCAGAGAGAGTTCGGTAACTTCCCTAGGCTCACATAGCTAGTTAGTAGCAAAGATGGAGGTAGATGCTTTAGGTCATTAAATAAGGAGGGATTAAAATAATTCATGGAATTATCCTAGGTAGCGTCTAGGTTCAAAGAAAGTAAAATGTAGAGAATAAAAGATCTGCTTTTTTTTTTCTTTGTTTTGGCCAACTTTTTTCACCAGCCTGTATTTCCTCTCCTTTCTTTCTTATGTGTTTTGAAATTCCAATTCCTGCCTTCACTTTGACGGGGTAGATGGGGGTGGTGAGAGTTGCCTTCCCTACTGTGCTTAAGTTTTTATTGTGTAAAGATCCTTTAACTCGCTAAATTAGCTTAAAAAGCTCTGGTTTTGTTTTCGTGCCAGCATGTTATCTCACCACACTGTCACTTTTTACCCTCTGAGACTTGCCATACCAAGTGACAGTGCCCAAATCACATAAAGAGAAGCCATTGTTGCTTGTTCGCTAGTACGTGGGTTTGTATCCCCAAACCATGTCTTTTTACATGATACTAATTTTGTCTGGAATATTCTTATTTTTCCATGCAAAAAGCAAATTCCTGCTTTTCCTTATGAAGCATCAATCAGTTCTTCTGTATACTCAACCATGACTTTCCCAGACATCTTTTTTTTTTTTGCCTTTAAGTTGCCAGCATGGCTTTTATGCTCAGCAATGTTTGGATTCCATGCTTCTAAACGAAATTTTCTCAGAGCAGGGATGCTGGTTTTTGCTTTCTGCATTTTCAGCATCAAACACGGTATCTAGCACGTAGTTATGCTGTTGTTTCAGCAAATGAATTAGTACTTTGGTACAACAGACCCTAATTTTAATTTGAAGATTGACACAATTGTGAAGGTATACTAAAAAGTGTTCTTGAAATTTTAGATGAAATATAAGTAGTAGAGGATATTTTTTCTCCTTCCAAAAATTAAAGAGAAGAAAATCACTCAGTTTAATTTTCGTTTAACAGAAAAGAACCAAAGTGTTATGACTAACGCTGTCACAGAGTATGGTGTGATTACTGATGATCAAACTTCTGTAGCAAGTTACATGTATATATAAAGACTAATACTGTTCTTCCAATTACTAAGGCAAGTTCTTAGAAGTAAAAATATTTATGTTTAGATTCCTGAAATAGTCACTAATCATGAAAGTGTATTGAAGCAAAACAAATTCCTGGAACTAGACAGACTGTGATAGAATCCAGTAGGCTGATGGAGGTACCCTGTGTGACAGCCGGGCAGCTGGATTTGCAGAAGTCCACTGTTGCCCAACTACAAATCTGCCATAAAAGAAAAATGCAAACATGGAGACTTTTAAAATAGGAATAATTTGGACTCTCACAGAGGAACAGTTTCAAGTTATGGCGTCGGTGGGCTTCTTAGAGCCATCCTGTATTCCAAAAACTAAAAGTAACTGCAGACATCAGGCAGAGATGGTCCAGGTTGTCAAGCAGAAAACACATGAATTACTCAAAACATGCCATCTCTTCATAAGCTCTTAGAATTTCCATGTTTAAGAATTTATTTTTTTCTACTTTTTTTTTTCTAAGACTAGGATTCTTTATATGAAAATATTTTTTTCCTCCTTGGTTTTTTAAACATCTCAGTACAATGGCAATTAATTCTGGAAAGTCAAAACCAGAAAGGGTTTTAGAGAGGTCTTCCTTACTTTGCCGTAAGGTATTTAAGATGGAAGTCTGTTTTAGTTTTTCATAGATCTTACAAGGCCCAACCCAGTGCTTAAAACATTTTAATGTTCAATTAATTATACTTGAGCTAAATTGGATTCATATCTACTGCTCACCACCATCCACAATCATCATTTCAGACTTGTTTGGGAATTAAAATAAGTGAATCCTAGGATGACTATGGTTTGTCTCAAGGTCAAAAGCTGTGACAGAGCTAGATTTCACATCAACAGACTGCTTCTTATTTTTGTTTTTTATGAGTATTAATATATATTACTGAACTTTTTGACCTTCTGTAATGAAAATTTCTAATTATAGATTTATTTTGTTATGCTAAAAGATATGCAATTTTAAAGAAAAAGGACACCATCAGTGGTTGGCAGTCAGAGCCAGGGATTTTCTTGAGAGCTGATACTGAAGTATTATTGAAATGATATAATAATATATTATTGAAATAATATTTTTTTTCCGTTTTCTTCCCAAAGGATGCCTATAATGCTCTGGATGACTCTTCACTCTCAGCCTTTTATATCTAGCACCTCATTCCTGAAAACTTTCATCTCTTTTCACTATTCCGTGTATTCTGACAGCATCCCACATTTACCTTACATTACTTATATCATTTTCTTGTGTATGGGAACAATTCTACTCATTAATACTGCCACTACTGCTATTGAAATTTTGGTTCTTTGAATATCTCAATTATATTCCTTCTTCTTTACTTTGTTATATAGCCCTTTTATTCTGATTTATTCCTTAGAGTTATATGCTTTGCTTATATACAATGTACATTGCTATGTATGTCTTTAAGTTAGTATACAGATTTTTAACTGTTTTAGTTGTTTTAGAAAAATATCTAGTCTTCCACAAGTAGATCAATATCCGTTGATTGGCTTGTCTACTGAGTCCTTAGGATGATATTGTATTTGTCTTCATAATCATTGATTTATTTGTTCCTGTTTGTCTTTGAAGGAAGGTCTGTCTATCTAGACTCAGTATTTATTTCTCTTGACTTTGCTGGGTCTTCCAAGGTCCACACATCCACAGGTGCAGTTGCCTAGCTCCCAGCTCACTTCTCAGTGTCTAATCAAATTCCAACTGTTGCATTCCTGTAATAATTGATATTGTGTCTTTCCTTATCGCTCCAATTCTTACCCCTTCAGCACTGAAAACAGATAGTGTACATGAAAAATCACATTACACCCCCAGCAGTATCTTTTTAGGAAGATCTGTGTTGGTCATGCCCGAGACAAAACTCCTTAGTTGTAGGGACCTTATATCCTGCAATATGTGGAATCCATCACCATCTTCTTAACCCATCCTATATACTAAGATATTTTCTACAATTTGACATCCCTAATAGATATTATAAGAGTGACACTATAGGGAGGAGAGGGATGGAAAGTAAAGGTCACATACTTTAAGTAGTACCTAAGCAGCAGACAGATGGCCCGTAATTATCTGATAAATGCAGCCATTTGAATTTCAGATGTAATGGACAGACAGTCAGACAATAGTACCATGGCATAGATTTTTTTTTATTTTGGTTTTGATTATGTTTGTGTGTGTGTGTGTATGTGTGTGTTGTTTTTAAACTACTTTTTGGCAACAAAGCCTGGTGATCCAAATGTTGTGATTTTTAGTTTAATTCTAGAAAATATATAGGTCATGGAAGTTCTTCCCAGTGTCTTAAAGGTTGACAGTTCTAGTTTTCAGTGTAATATGATGTCTACTATGTACAACTATATTTATCTTTATTAATAATCTAATAGAGATCTGGGAGACCATGTGACAAATACAGCTAACCAGGCACAATTTTAATATTAACTATCATATGACTTTTTACTTTTTTAAGTTTTAAAGCCAATTTTTTCTACTTTCTTTACACTTTTCAAAGTGTTTCAAATTATTAAAATATGTCTTATAATTTTTAAAGATCCTAGGATTAATAAATCACTGAAACTTTAATGAGGTACAATATCAACAGTCTTCTGTTTCAGAAAATGATTACAATTATTAATGAATAACAAGCACTAATACAACTTTGTACGTCTTTTTGTTATGTATATGATTGATATTTATTTATTTGAGGTTATGGTAAAATTAAAATTCCATACTATAGCTAATAAAACTAGTTCTAGTATTTATGCAAACAGAAGCTGATATTTGATGGAGATGCAAAAGGAAAAAACACACTCATTATTCTAGGTTTTAGATTGGAATCTAAACATTTCTCATTGAAAACAATTTAGGATTTAAGAAACTTTGTCCTAGTTCTGCCTTCCCCTGGTGTGTGTTTAGGTTAATGTCCCTTAATCTAAGGGAAATTAGATAGCTAAAAGTCACCAATGAGTTCAGCACACCTTTATTTTAGCCTTTGCTGTAAATTAAGGTCTGTGACCATTATTGAAGGTTTACCTGAACTCCTTATAATATTAGTTTTCCGTTTCTTCTTGTCCTGAGTTTGCACTAACAAAATCATACAGAATAAAAAGGGGAGAAAGGCCGAAATTATGACAGCGAGAGAAATATAGGGTAGCTTCTCTGAATAAAGCCTAAGCCTGGGGACAGGAAGTCTGGAGTGTGCCATATTTCTCTCCTTTCCTTCTGGTAGCCCCTGGGGGCCATTGTGAAATCTCCAGGGAGTCCAGGAGCACAGGATAGAAACTATGACATGGGAGGTTATTGTGAGATTAAAGGATATAATATATGTGAACTAGTAATATGCAAACTTTACAAATATAAGATTCAGTATTATTTTACTTTCTATCAATTTAATGTATTTTAAAGCAGTCATCATCTTTTCCCAATGTATTATTTATTCTACATATTTGAAGCACCACATCATACCACACTTATCCTTAATTGTCTTCAGGTTTGCAGTATTTAAATTAAATCACTAATTCAAATTGAAAAATGAGAGGAGCTATTAGTTTGTAGAAATGTACTTATTACTAGATTAAAGTGTGGCAATTCCAGTTTTTTTACGATCAAGTGACTATGTGGTATAATATGTTTTCACCAAAAGGCTGCATGTTATTATGAATTTTTAAAAGTGTGTGATAGTTGGCTCCTTTTTTAATTTGAAGTAATTCCAAAATATTTTCTTTAAATAAAATTTGACATCAGCATAGAAAATTATATGATATCAACAAACTTCTTTTATATGGTAATATTACTGTATAGTAAGTTTATATCTTATTATTTCTGTGATTGCTATCTGTGCTTTTATTTATTTTATTTTCTCAAGAAAATTGACCATTTTCACTAATAATATAAGTTACTTTAAGTAAAGGATAGGCTCTGCATATATTAACAGAATTGTTTGAGTCCCAGCTTTCATTGAAATGATTTCCTGAGAATTGATTGCATGCCTGATGGTAATCTTTACTACAATAGCTGAAAATTCACATTTCAATATATCTAACAGCAAATGATCAGGCTGCTACCCTGACAGTTTGATTCATCTATAGCCATGTTAGGCTGAAAGTATAAATAAATCAATAACACACACTGGTGATAAGGAAATGTTCTCAAAAGTACATGAAAAAAAAACAAGATTATTTCATAAACAAGTCTATATATTCACAATAAAGTAGAAAGTAGAAGTTTAGATTATTATAATAAAAAAGCATCTGCTTTCTGTATAATTAGTTTTTCTATGAGTCTGTAAAAACTTTTACACAAATAATTGCCTTATTTTTCCTTTGTAGTTATGATTACTTAAATATCAATTTATTAAATGCCTGTCCTGTGCCACACCTATATTCAATGTTAGAAAGATGAATGAGGGATTATAACTGAACTTAAGGGTGAGATAAAGCTGTGGGCAAACATTTCCAGTAAAATGTTTAGGTGTTATGTAATACTGGAAATCTGTTTAAGACAAAGAGTATAACAGTGGAAAGATGGACTTTCTGTGGTGGAGCCTTTACAAAGGAAGTGGAGCTTTAGTAGGGTTTTCAAGAATAAATGGAAAGTGTGAAGTGACAAAGGATGGGCCAGAAAGCATTCCAGATTGAGGCAACAATAGTGTCTTCACAGTACAGATGTGGCCAGAGTGCTTTCTGCTCGGTATTTGAGAAATGTCTTGTTTCTCTCTTTTTTTTTTTTTAAACTAAAATACTGTTTGTAAATATTTAATGCTATATGCATCACAGGTACCAAGGTAGTTAGTAAATTTGAACAACCACATAAGGAGTATGACAAAATATACAGGTATAACAACTATTAATTTCTGTTTATGTAAATTTACTGTATACAATTTTCAATGAAATATATACTGTAGTAATTTACCTTTTTTTTCTTTTTTTATTATTTTACTTCAAATTTTAGGGTACATGTGCACAATGTGCAGGTTTGTTACATATGTATCCATGTGCCATGTTGGTGTGCTGCACCCATTAACTCATCATTTAGCATTAGGTATATCTCCTAATGCTATCCCTCCCCCTCCCCCCACCCCACAACAGCCCCCAGAGTGTGATGTTCCCCTTCCTGTGTCCATGAGTTCTCATTGTTCAGTTCCCACCTATGAGTGAGAACATGTGGTGTTTGGTTTTTTGTCCTTGCGATAGTTTACTGAGAATGATGGTTTCCAGTTTTATCCATGTCCCTACAAAGGACTTGAACTCATCATTTTGTATGGCTGCATGGTATTCCATGGTGTATATGTACCACATTTTCTTAATCCAGTCTATCATTGTTGGACATTTGGGTTGGTTCCAAGTCTTTGCTATTGTGAACAGTGCCACAATAAACATACGTGTGCATGTGTCTTTGTAGCAGCATGATTTATAGTCCTTTAGGTACATACCCAGTAATGGGATGGCTGGGTCAAATGGCATTTCTAGTTCTAGATCCCTGAGGAATCGCCACACTGACTTCCACAATGGTTGATCTAGTTTACAGTCCCACCAACAGTGTAAAAGTGTTCCTATTTCTCCACATCCTCTCCAGCACCTGTAGTTTCCTGACTTTTTAATGATTGCCATTCTAACTGGTGTGAGATGGTATCTCATTTTGGTTTTGATTTGCATTTCTCTGATGGCCAGTGGTGATGAGCATTGTTTCATGTGTTTTTTGGCTGCATAAATGTCTTCTTTTGAGAAGTGTCTGTTTATGTCCTCTGCCCACTTTTTGATGGGGTTGTTTGTTTTTTTCTTGTAAATTTGTTTGAGTTCATTGTAGATTCTGGATATTAGCCCTTTGTCAGATGAGTAGGTTGTGAAAATTTTCTCCCATTTTGTAGGTTGCCTGTTCACGCTGATGGTAGTTTCTTTTGCTGTGCGTAAGCTCTTTAGTTTAACTAGATCCTGTTTGTCAGTTTTGGCTTTTGTTGTCATTGCTTTTGGTGTTTTAGACATGAAGTCCTTGCCCATGCCTATGTCCTGAATGGTATTGCCTAGGTTTTCTTCTAGGGTTTTTATGGTTTTAGGTCTAACATGTAAGTCTTTAATCCATCTTGAATTAATTTTTGTATAAGGTATAAGGAAGGGATCCAGTTTCAGCTTTCTACATATGGCTAGCCAGTTTTCCCAGCACCATTTATTAAATAGGGAGTCCTTATCCCATTGCTTGTTTTTGTCAGGTTTGTCAAAGATCAGATAGTTGTAGATATGTGGCATTATTTCTGAGGGCTCTGTTCTGTTCCATTGATCTATGTCTCTGTTTTGGTACCCGTACCATGCTGTTTTGGTTACTGTGGCCTTGTAGTATAGTTTGAAGTCCGGTAGCGTGATGCCTCCAGCTTTGTTCTTTTGGCTTAGGATTGACTTGGCAATATGGGCTCTTTTTTGGTTCCATATGAACTTTAAAGTAGTTTTTTCCAATTCTGTGAAGAAAGTCATTGGTTCTTTCTCTCTTCTATGATTCGATTTATTGGCTGATTATTCTGCCCAAGCCGAAAAATATTTATAACTTCTGTTTATGTTAATCCTTGTAAATCCATCTCTAATGTACAGAGAGATGCCCATGGAAGAAAATGTGTTAGATCAGTTTTCAGATGTGACTGTACAAAAACTTGAGTTCTAAAGACATGTCTGTGGAGCTGTGGATGGAGAAGCTGCATGAAGGCTTTGCTGATTCCCTGCTTCAACCAGAACAATCTCACTTTAAATTGGTTTAAATTTTGAGATTTCTCATTTGGAAAAAAACAAAAACATTGAATTGCAAAAAGAAAATCTGTTTAACTGAAATCTATCAAACAGAGCCTTGTGGTTGCTTTTCTTGTTTATTCTAGATGACAAAAATTGAGAGCTTGTTTATAACTTGGGAACACTTATGCTTTGAAATCCATATTTACTTACTTGAAGGTCAGTCATTTTTGCCCCCTGATGATTTTAGAAAATGTCAGGGAAACAGGCACAGTAATTGATCATACTAGGATGGAATGAATCCATGAAGAATTGACAGCTTGATCTCCAAAGCTGTAGTGTATGTATGAGGATTTGTAGAGAAGTAGAAAATAATTAAAGGCCTGGAGAAAGCAGAGTAAACATAGAGCAGAACCTGTACAGAGTCAAGGACTGGTACACTTGTCTCAGTTCTACTCCTTATAAACAAAATAAGCAACGGAAAGTTAAGGTTTAATTCCTGGATTACATGATTGTTAAAATGGAAGGATAGTTTTTCACAAGAAGGTACATTTAAACAAACATGGACTCCAGGGTACTCAGATTCTTCATCTGCCTATTTTACTGTCTATTTCATCTATTTCTGGCAACATTATGTCCAGAAAATATAAGATTAATCCAATTTTAGCATGTATCAGAATCACCTGGTGGGCTTGTTAAAACATGAACTGGTAGGCCTTGTCCCTGGAATTTATGATTCAGTAGGTTTGGGTAAGCATTAAGTATTGGCATCTCTCGTAAGTGCCAGGTGATGCAGCCAGTCCTAGGACTAACTCAGAGAATCACTGAGATAAACAAACTATATAAGTGAATTCCTGAAATTGAGTGTCTTCTTCAAATGAAAACAAAACAACTCCCATTTTTCTGCCCAAAGAGTTGTGAAGGCCTTTGTTATTGAAAACATTAAATGAATTTTTAAAAAATTAAAGGTTTAAACATTTTGCCTAAATGAATATTACAGTGCTGGCGACATTTATTTTAATGCATTTTTGGGGGTCATACAACATCTGCTACTGGTATTTCCCATAAAGTTTGAGCTATGTTTCTTCAACTCTTAGGTTTACCTTAGTCTACAACTTTTGCTTTCACATGCCCGTCATGTGAATTTTAAATTTTACATTTTGATTTTCAAGTTGAACTTTCAAGTTGAACTGCTTATGCTTCTCAAATTGCCCCTTTTTCTGCAATTTAAGTATAATGCAACCAGATGAAAGAAGGAATCTCTTACAAAATGTAGCTCATAGCTCATAGCTCATAAAGATGTTTGCAAACTCACCTTTTTAAAGAAACAACAAACATAGTCTTTTCAATAAAATATGTGAACTTGAGCTCTTTATAAAACACCACTTAAAGATCATTGACTTTGAAACAAACTAATTTTACTTTATTGAATACCCTTTTCCTTTCTTTAAAGATTTCCAATGCTATATATAGATTGTTCTGCCCTTTTCAATGTCATTTTTTTTTTGCTGCAAAACCATACTCTGAGTTACTTAAATTATATTTATCATTCCCAGTATTATTTTTTTCTTTAGCACAAACCCAAACTTATTAAGAATGTTGTGATGTTAATTTCAGAAGAGGATAGTACTAAAGGCAGAATAATTCTGATATCCAAATATTTTTATAAATAACATTTGAAAAACAGTATATATTTTGGTTTAGTATACTATTAATAGAGGAAAGTTATAGGGAAACATATTTTGTCCTAGTAAGAAAGAACATCTAAAAAATACAGAGCAGAAAATCAATTAAATAATTTTCTGATACTTTCATAAATGTCTTCAAATTATGTTGTGATTAACACTTATAAGAACTATTTTTCAAGAGGTTCCAGAATAGAGTGAGTGTTCATCTGAGAGCTCGTCTGATCGCCTTACATTTCTAACAGGGACTTTATATGCTGATTTTTCTCCTAATGATGGTTTTCTATGTAATGTAACAAGTCTTAAAGTTTTCTTAAATATTAATGTATTTAAGAGTAAAAAAATTCCTTGGAGTCTTTTATTTTAGAGACTTTTTAATTAATAGATACAATTTTGTTGATTATAGTTTAAACCGAAGGGATATAAGTCAAAGAAATATTATTCTCAATATGAATTATGGAAGGAGAACAACTTTAAAAATACTTCATAACGAAGTAAGGAAAAGAGTGTATGAAACATCTTTTGGTTTTAAAAATATGAATAAGTGATTTCTGGTGATTTTTTTCTTTTTAATTGCAATTCTGTTTGGAAATTTCTTTGGCTTCCAAGCATCTCTTAAGAGAGTGAATGAAAAGGTAATCATTACCCTTTAGAGGTAAAAAAAAAATCTCTGCAGGTTTCACAGAATCTATTTAATTTCAATAAGCATTAAAATGTGTTGTAATTTTGCAGGGTATCTCATTGAATGTAGAGCCAAGATTGATTCTGCTGAAAGCTCAACTAGGTGAAAAACTTAGCCAGTATGAAACACTCTTAATTGGCCCACATCCTTGCAGTGGGCCTATCACACACCCAGGCACCCTTACTTGTGGTAACTGGCTACTGATTCAACAACTGAATGAGAGAAAAAGATTGTTAATGAACCTGGATCAGAGACCAGATTGCTGACCAGCTCCTGGAGTTAATAATCCATCATATGAAGTAAACACATAACCATCACTGAAATTAGAGTAATGTAAGCATTGCACCTGACAGCAGTATGGTGTAGGGAGAATGAGTGCAGTTATTTCTGGCAGGTTTGTACTGGAATCTTAGCCCAGATCTTTACTTTGACTTTATGCCAATTATTTAACTTACTTTTGGCACTGGAAATAAAAACACAATCAAGACATACTATCTACCTTCCCTCAAGGAATTTATGGAAAACATAGTTGTTGATGCTGTCAAGTTATTGATATTGTGATAAATATTATGCACAATTACAATAGAGGTTTATAGAGCTATGGTAAGAGTAGTATAGTCTGACCTTGGAAGCCACAGCGGGGTTGCCTAATGAAAGAGATCAGGGAAAGTTTCCTGGAGGATGGGACATCTTAGCTGAAAACAGTAGGAAAAGTAGAAGCAATAGCTCTTTAGTAAATATGCATTCAGTGCTTGTCTCTTACATGTCAAACACTCAGATAATAACATAAATGAACTAGTTAGTAGGACAATTCCAATGCAATAGAAAATCTTATGCATCTTCCTTCAGACGAGAACATAGATGTTTAGGAAGGTGTTATAAGATCATTCCTTTACAGTGCATTGAAGCTGAGTGGGGAGTCAAAGTTAACATTTATCTAACCCTGTGTAGTGCTCTACAGAATGTTAGAATAGTAAATTTGAAAGTCTTTTCTATTAAGATTATATTGAACCTTTGGAAATGAATGAGAATGCTTATTGATCATAGGATGAGGGGTAAAGAAATCTGAGCATTATACCAGAGGGATTCCCTTCCCATAGGAAGTAAGAATATGAAAAAGGAGCTCAAAAAATAGGTGGAAAAACTCGAAAAAGGAAGAATGTTTTCAAAAGAGCATAGTCAATAGGAGTAGATAGTCCAGAAGTTAAAATAAAATGGTAATAAAATTCTGATGGTTTTATCCTTTTGCAATTTACTAGTTGTATTAGTCCATTCTCATGTTGCTACAAATAACCACCTGAGACTGGGTAATTCAGGAAGAAAAGAGGTTTAATTGACTCACAGTTTCACAGGCTTAACAGGAGTCATTACTGTGAGGCTTCAGGAAACTTACAATTTGGGCAGAAAATGAAGGGGAAGCAAGCATGTCTCACCATAGCCAAGCAGAAGAGACAGAGAGAGTGAAATGGGGCATGCCAAACATTTTTAAACCATCAGATCTTGTGAGAACTTACTATCATGAGAAAAGCAAGGGGGATATCTGCCCCCATGTTCCAGTCACCTCCCACCAGGCCTCTCCTGCAACACATGGAGATTACAATTCAACATGAAATTTAGGTGGGGACACAGAGCCAAACTGTATCTTCTGCCACTCAGTTTTCTTAAATCTCATATCCTTCTCACATTTCAAAACCAATCATGCCTTCCAAACAATCCCCCAGTGTCTTAACTCTTTCCAGGAATAACTCAAAAGTACAAGTCCAAGGCAAATTCCTTCCACCTAGGAGTTACTTCTAAGACACAATGGAAGTACAGGCATTGTGCAAATACTCCCATTCCAAGTGGGAGGAGACATGGATCTCCTTTGATTCCATGTCTCACATCCAGGCCACATTGAACAAGAAGTGGGCTCCCAATGTCTTGGGCGGCTCTTCCCCTGTGGCTCTGCAGGATACAGCCCTTTGGCTGCTTTCATAGGCTGATAATGAATACCTGTGGCTTTTCCAGGTGCATGGTGCATGCTGTTGGTGGGCCTAGCATTCTGGGGTCTGGAGGACAGTGGTCTTTTTCTCACAGCTCCACCAGGCAGTGCCCCAGTGGAGACTGTATGGGTCTTCCAACCTCACATTTACCCTCTGCACTGCCTTAGGAGAGGTTTTCCATGAGGGCTCCACCCATGCAGCATACTTCTGCCTGGACATCCAGGCATTTCCATATATCATCTGAAATTCAGACAGAGGTTCCCAAACTTCACCTCTTGTCTTCTGCACACCTGCAGGCCCAATATCATGTGGAAGCCACCAAGACTTGAGGCTTGCACCCTCTGAACCAATGACCTGAGCTGTACCTTGGCCTTTTTTAGCTATGGATACAACTGGAGTGGCTGGGTCGTAGGGTGCCATGTTCCAAGGCTGCACAGAGCAGCTGGCCCTTGGGCCTGGCCCAGGAAACAAATTTTTACCTGCTAGGCCTCTGGGCCTGTGATGGGAGGGGCTATTGTGAAGGTCTCTGACATGCCCTGAGGACATTTTCTCCATTGTCTTGGCTATTAACATTTGGCTTCTCTTATGCAAATTTCTGCAGCTAGCTTGAATTTCTTCCCAGAAGATAGGTTTTTTTTTTCTACTATATGGTCAGGTCGCAAATTCCCCAAACTTTTATACTGTTTCCCTTTTAAACAGAAGTTCTAATTTCAGACCATCTCTCAGGAATGCATATGACTGTATGCTGTTAGGAGCAATCAGGTGACATCTTGAACAATTTGCTGCTTAGAAATTTCTTCCAATGGATATCCTAAATAATCTCTCTCAAGTTCAAAGTTTCATAGATCCCTAGAGCATAGCACAGTGCTGCCAGTGTCTTTGCTAAAACATAGCAAGAGTGATCTTTGCTCCAGTAAGCAATAAGTTCCTCATCTCCACCTGAGATGACCTCAGCCTGGAATTCATTATCTGCATCACTATGACCATTTTAGTGGAAACAATTCAACAAGTCTCTGGGAAGTTCCAAACTTTACCACATCTTCCTTTCTTCTTCTGAGCCCTCCAAATTGCTCCAGCATCTGCCTGTTACCCAGTTCCAAAGTCACTTCCACATTTTCAGGTATCTTTATAGCAGTCTCCCACTCTGCTGGTACTAATTTTCTGTATTAGTTTGTTCTCACACTGTTATAAAGATCTACCTGAAACTGGATAATGTATGAAGAAAAGAGGTTTAATTGAATCACAGTTCCACAGGCTTAACACAGATCATGACTGGAAGATGTCAGGAAACTTGCAATCATAGCAGAAGGTGAAGGAGAAGCACACATGTCTTACTATGGTGGAGGGCAAGAGAGAGAGCAAGGGCACAGTGCCAAACAGTTTTAAACCATCAGAACTCATGAGAACTCACTATCATGAAAACAACAAGAAGAAAATCCACACCCATGATCCAGTCATCTCCCATCAGACCCATTCCCCAACATGGGGGGATTACAATTTGACATGAGATTCAGGTGGGGACACAGAACCAAACCATGTCACTAGTAGTGCTTGGCATAAGAATATTCATTAGACTGTTGAGGGTTAAAGCCCAGAAATGAGGCATTAGTGGGTGAATGTTGAAAGCAGGAGCCAATGCAGTAAATTTAGCCCACTCTTGCTAAAATTGTCTTGGTGGTGCTATAGATGGAGGCAGCAAGATATGAAACAAATATTCATTTGTCTGCTTGTTTGTTTGAAGACTAGAGACTTTTTAAGGAATTGCTTCTCTTGTAATGTTAAACCATTTTGTTATAAATTTTATGAGATCTAATGGGAATGGTGGTATACAGCCTAGAATATGAATTTCAAAATTATAAATATAATTATTGAATGTTATGTATGAACACTCAGAAGAATTTTGAGTTTTGCCTTTAATGTTAGGAAAAGGTGTAATTTCACAATATTCCCTTCAAAGATTGAAAAGACTGGGTTTAGAGTATTGTATTACCAAGTGGAGGGATAATCTTTTCTTTTCCCTTTCTTTTAGTGCTGCTCTTCCAAGATGGCATTCAGAATTTGAATTTCACCAGTGGACACTTGTTGATTCTAATAGTCTGTTTCCAGTGCTATGTCTGTGTCTAGCTAATAAAATAGATCTCTTCCTAGAAAATTGCTTTTAATGAAGGAGAGGTATGAGGTAAAGGTAGGGACATTTTGCTGTCAAGCAGAGCTTGAGTTGGATGTATAAAAAAAGAGCTGGAATAGCTTTCCCTTATTGCCACTTTCCATTTACATTTGTTCCCATGCATTCAATTATTCTTTTTAAAAAGGCTAGAGGAAGTGATTGAAAAACTGAATATAATAAAGACACAAAATGCTGAGGATGGATATTTGTAAAAATACATAATAGCAACCAATTTTGGGGCAGGAGGGAAGTCAGAGAGCACTGGGGTCTGTTTCTCCTACTCTGCCACAGCATTTTTGAAGCAGCACTCAGTAATTTCTGCACAAGGGGTGCCATAGTTAGGCAACTCCTTATCATTTTTCAATTTCTCATTATCTTCGAGAAGTGTTCTAGAAAAGAATCTAGAAGGAACACTATCAAAGATAATGGGTTACAATTTTCCACAATGGGTAAATAGCCTGAGTTTTCAGATTAAAGAATCACACTGAATATTGAATGATGATATGGTTTGGCTATGTACCCACCCAAATCTTATCTTGAATCCCCATGTGTTGTGGGAGGGACCTGGTGGGAAGTAATTAAGTTGTGGGGGCAGGTCTTTCCCGTGCTATTCTCATGATAGTGAATATGTCTCACAAGATATGATGGTTTTATACAGGGGAGTTTCCCTGCACAAGCTCTCTTCTCTTGTCTACCACCATGTGAGACATGCCTTTCACTTTCTGCCATGATTGTGAGTGAGTCTTCCCCAGCCATGTGGAACTGTGCATGCATTAAACCTCTTACTTTTGTAAATTGCCCAGTCTTGGGTATGCCTTTATCAGTAGCATGAAAATGGACTAATACAAGTGGGATTTTTAAAAATTCAGTTAGATGACTCGGAAATCCTCTTTTGCATAAATTAGTTTTATCTGGTTTCCTGCCATTTCAGACTTTGCCAAACTAGTCTTCATGAGAAATGTCCTAATTTTTACTCACCAATTGTCTGTGGATACCTCTGTTTTGCCACACCATGGTCAATTCATATACATTTAAATATATTTAATAATTTGATTTTTAATGTGTATTTCTTATGCATTTAAATATATTTAATACTTTGATTTTTAATGTGTATTTCTTATATAATAATGATGTTGAGCATATTAAAATAGATTACTCTTTCTTTCTTGTTCCAGCATCTGATTCTTGCATTAGCTACAAAAAGTTAGTTGAGATTATTTCTCAGCAATGTAGAGCTACTTTGCTGAAAGACTGCTGTACCTTTTTAAAAACTTAATCCAAAGAAACCAATAGAGCATAAGAAATAACCAAATATAAAGTATCTGTCTAAACAATAGACAAACCTAATTAGAATACTGCCTACATGCTTATGTAAGTGTTGGGGCTCTAAACAATACTCCAAAGTATGTTGCTTTGGCATGCTGAGCAGTTTAAACTAAAGGAGATTGAAGGCCTCAGAAGTCACCTCAGACATAAAATCTTTCTCCCATCTCCTGCTGTCCTGTCTTTTGCTCCTCTTTCTCCCTCAAAGAAAGTTATAGAAACCAGAGTTCCTCTTATCCAAGGTGAGGCATAAAAACTATAACCCAGTCCAAGCATGTTGGATCACACCTGTAATCCCAGAACTTGAGGAGGTCAAGATGGGAAGATAACTGGAGACTAGGAGTTCAAGGCTGCAATGAGCTACGATCACATGACTGCACTCCAGCCTAGATAACAGAGCAAGATCCTGTCTCAGAAAAGAAGAAGAAGAAGAAGAAGAAGAAGAAGAAGAAGAAGAAGAAGAAGAAGAAGAAGAAGAAGAAGAAGAAGAAGAAGAAGAAGAAGAAGAAGAAGAGGAGGAGGAGGAGGAGGAGGAGGAGGAGGAGGAGGAGGAGGAAGAAGAAGAAGAAGAAGAAGGAAGAAGGAAGAAGAGGAAGAGGAAGAAGGAGGAAGAAGAAGAAGAGGAAGAAGAAGAAGAAGAAGAAGAAGAAGAAGAAGAAGAAGAAGAAGAAGAAGAAGAGAAGAAGAAGAAGAAAGAAAAGAAGAACCTGCAACTCTTCTTCCTCAAAGCAAGTGGTAAAACCTAGAAAGGTCACTGATATGGTTTGGCTCTTGTCTCTACCCAAATCTCATCTTGAATTTTACTCCTATAATTCCCACATATTATGGGAGGGACCCAGTGGGAGATAATTTGAATCCTGGTGATGGTTTTCCCCCATACTGTTCTCGTGGTAGTGAAGAAGTCTCACAAGATCTGATAGGTTCATCAGGGATTTTTGCTTTTGCATCTTTCTCATTTTCTCTTGCTGCCACCATGTAAGAAGTGCCTTTCACCTCCTGCCATGATTCTGAGACCTCCCCAGCCGTCTGGCACTGTAAGTTCAATTAAACCTCTTGTTCTCCCCATTCTCAGTTATGTCTTTATCAGCAACATGAAAACGGACTAATACAGTCACTTTCTCCATTTTCTTGTCTCCCTTGAGGACCCTCATTCCAGAGGGGTCCTGCCCCATACCTGGGAGGAAGGAGTGCTATACAGAGAGGCCAAGACGAATCTGAAGAGAGACCTCACTGAGTCCTTCTTCAGTCTATCGCCATTAGACCAATCCCTTTTGTTCAATCATATTTCTTCCTTTTTTTTTTTTTTTAAATCGAGACAGAGTTTCACTCTTGTCGCCCTGGCTGGAGTGCAGTGGCGTGATCTTGCCTTACTGCAACCTCTGCCTCCTGGGTTCAAACAATTCTCCTGCCTCAGTCTCCTGAGTAGCTGGGATTACAGGTGCCCACCACCATGCTTGGCTAATTTTTTGTGTTTTTAGTAGAGTTGGGGTTTTACCATGTTGACTAGGCTGTTCTTGAACTCCTGACCTCAGGTGATCCTCCCGCCTCAGCTTCCCAAAGTGCTGGGATTATAAGCATGAACCACCACACCCAGCTTGTTTAATCAGATTTTTATGGAGCTGTCCATTCTTCACTAAACCAAAGCCTAAATGCAATTTTTCCTGAGTCTTTGAATTTTTATTACTGACAGCTTTCCTGTCACATAAAACTTTGACTTGAAAAATTTAGTAAGCTTTTCTCTTCCTAATCTGTCTTTTGTTGTAAGAGTATGACTGTGATTCTTATCATGGGTGAGGAAAGGTTTCACATCTTTCCACTCCTACATAAGGTATGATATACATTTTCCTCTTTGGCAAACAAAATTTCCAAAAGATGAGCAAATGGACTGTAATGATATTCTATGACTATACCGCTTGGGAGCAAAGTTGGCCATAT
This sequence comes from Hylobates moloch, assembly GCF_009828535.3. Classification (NCBI taxonomy): domain Eukaryota; kingdom Metazoa; phylum Chordata; class Mammalia; order Primates; family Hylobatidae; genus Hylobates; species Hylobates moloch. The sequence continues at coordinate 21,189,245 of NW_026652299.1, forward strand.
AGGTAAGGCTGAATATTAGGATTTATTAAATTTATTTTTAAGTGTTTTAATTCTGGGGAATAATTGGTGTTTAGGCAATTTCTATACCTTATATTAATCACTCAAAAATCTCCTAGAAAATTAATTTTATTAGATAAACTTTATAAAGGAGGAAAGAGTAATTAAAATACTATTAATGAAAAGGATCAAGTGAACAAGATCAGCAAATTTTGTTTCCTCTGCACCAAGTCAAAGTAAAAAATTCTGTGTTATAAAGAGTATAGGGGAGGGAAATTTTTCTTTATCTTGTATCCATATTAGGTTCATCAGGGCTCTAGACAGAGAAAAGGCAGATTAACAAGAGAAAAATAAACAGAACTTTATTGACACATGCATCACTCTTACCTGTGAGAGCACTCAGTGATGAGAGCACTCAGTGATGAGTGATGATGGTTAGAACCTAAGCTTATAAAGCATCTTAGCAAAACAATCATTGTTGTTTAGAGAAATGATAAGACAAAAGAAAAGGATTTTGAGCTTCTAGGGGCAGCATGTTGTGGGAAGGCAAATACGTAAGGAAACTAACCATAGATAATGGCCAGTTAATAAAGTTTCTTTTGTTGATTCCTCTGCTGCTATCTCAAGTTGATAAGGGTCTAAAGTTGTCTCAAGAGATTAGCTTCTATCCTTCCTGGTAGAGAGAGGAGGGGGGCGCTGTTACACATCTGTCTCTTCTTTGGCAAACAGGAAGGACAGAGGTTTTTCTTAAATATGCTGCTTCTCAATTGCATTCCTCTCACAATAATCCTTATGCCAAAGTGGCATATTTCAGGGCATATTTTGTTACGCTTCAATAAATTCATGCTGCAATATGTTTATAATAATCAGTACATATTTGTTCATTACATCTTAAGTACTCAGTAAAAAAAAAAAGCTGTAAGAATATTAAAATATGAAGGACAAAATACCTCCCTTTAAAGAGTCCTAAATTCAGCTGTGGAGCAAAACATATATATTTTAAGATATGTCGGTATGTATCTTTCTTTTCTATTTTGAATGAAAAATTTCAACATACCATGAAGTAGAGAGGGGTGAGATGAGATCTCTGCAGGTCCTGGGTCTATGGTGCTTGTGAACATTTTCCTCCTTTGCTTGGCCCTTCTGTGCTCTGAGGAGGGGGAGGCTGACCCCTTCACCTGTGTTTTTCAGCACCACCCCCACACTTGTTTCTAGCAATAGAAGGCTCCAATGGAGATGGGGGTGAGAGGGCAAGAGAATCCTTAGGGTGTTTCTCCCTCTCTTTCAGAGCTTTTAGCTTCAAACAACATGTTAACATCTGGCCTTAGTTGCTTCAACAACTTATTTTTAGTTTTAGTTTTCCTTTAGCAATTGAAAAGAAATTACAGAGATTTACTATAAATTTCTCAGTAGGCATCTGGAAAAAAAATTAAGATATTATCCTCATAATCAAACTATTATTATCATATCAAAACAAAGTAGCAGGATTTCCACTGAACTCTGTTTTAGTTTTTTAAAATTCCTAACTCTCCTAAAATTCTCTTTATAATTGATATATTTGAATCCCAGGCTAAAGAAAGTAAAGATCCCAGTCACATTGAAGTATATTTTATGCAATTGGGACATTCTTATATTAAAATAATATGTTATTGTTTATCTGAAATTCAAATTTAATTGGGTATGTGATGTTTTTATTCATTAGATTTAGGAGTCATATCCATGTTTCACTTGGTTATTGTGGTTTCATAGGTCATAGGTAAAATACAAGCCCTAGGTCTGTGGCTAAAGGTAAATATGATGAGCTAGTGAAGGTTTACTGGAGCTCACATTATAATTGATGGTGATAAACAGGCGATACACAATTAAATCAACACTATGTTGATAAGTGCTGTAAACAAAAAAAAAGTGGTAGATGTGACAATGGTAAATGTGCACTGGGAGGTCATGGACAACTTCTCTGGTGACCAAGTGACGTTGCCCTGACAGCTAACTTATAGAAAGCATCTACACATGTGCAAATATTATGCTTAACCTTCAAACGTTAAAAAATATATATGATGTAAAGTTTCTGTGGAAGCCAAATTATAGATCATCTCACTTTTTCATTCTAAGAAGAAACTATTGAAAATGTAAACCCTGTGAGGTGGGAATGCAAGTAGTCTACTCAGCAAATGTAAAAAACTGAATATAAGATTTTGATTTGAAGGGTATCTTGAGTAAACTAGAAGGGTATTTTGAGATGAAGTCAAAGAGGTAGATAGGTGCCATGTTATTTAAAGGCTTTTATGATATAAGGTGGAATTTGGATTTTATTCTACGTGTGCTGAGAAGCTTTAATATAGGAGAATTAGATGAAACTGATTCCTGATGCAGGAGAGCCACCTGACTGCAGAAGATTGTCAGAGATCAAGGGTAGGAGCCTTGAGCTGGTTAGCAGGGCATGATTATAGTAAGTCAGGTGAGAGATGTAGGTGGTTCCCACCAGAGTTGTAGCAGTGGAGATAGAAGAGGATGGATTTGGAATGCTGCTTGGACAAATACTTCCTGGCCCTCTAGGGTGATTCCACTAGCTCTGCTTGCTTTTTCTTTATATTTGCAAAAGAATTGTGAGTGAACTTGTATCACAACATCTAAAATTCTACATTAACTTTCCTGATTATGTTGTTTTTTTCTCCTACTAGACTATAAACCCCTTGATGACAGAAATAGTGTGCATTTCACAGCATCTTGCTCATATTCAGTGCTCAGTGCATTCTGGAGATGAAGTAATTTAATGAGATTTTAGTTTACATTCCACAAATAATTTCCAATGACTGTGGCTTCTACAATCCTGTTAATTAAAGGGATTGCAACAATAGTCCAAAAAATACACATGATATGTAATCTGGCTATTATAGAAACTTTAAACGCTATTCTTTTAACCTTTGAAGGTTAAGCTTGGTTCAAGAGCTACCTAGAGTCACAGCAAAAGTAATAAAACACACAAGTTTTTAGCCTCTTGATGGAAAATACATATAACTTCTCAAACTTTCCTTTACCAAATCATATGACTGATATTGAACTATTCTTTTCTCCTTTGCTGCTTTTGCAATCAAAGCCACTCCCATTATCTTGGTAAAGAATGTATTCTATGATTCCTTGACTCCTGTAAACTTAATGACATCAGCTTTTTAAAATGTTGACAGAACAAAGTGCACACAGCTGCAACATTCCCTCTGCCTGCAGTTAGGTGCTTTTATGCTTTTATTAAACACACACACACACACACACACACACACACACACACACAGACACACACTCTCACACTCATTCTACTTCTTTTCAATTTGAACTAAATGTGGCTTACTACATCTCAGTTAATGGCAAGCAACATAACTTGTTGGCTTTTATACAAGTTAATTATTACTTGTGTATTAATTTGTTTAATTTTGTTTGTCCCTAAACACTCTGAGAAGGAATCATTGCTATTTTGTTAGATTTTCTGCTACCTCTCACATGAGCCTGGTAGTTGGATTTCCATTTTTTAATGAATAAGTAACCGATGCAATGAACTAAATAACCTTGTTGAACCTAATGTTATGAAGTCAAGTGTGTTTGTCACCCAAAGAATTTTAAGTGGGTAGGATGGTGAGAAGAGTCCCATTAGAGTAATGCCCATGAATTATAACACCCACTAGCAACAAAACACCACGTGCATTCTAGAGTGGCTCAACCTAATGCATGAGGCATTTGGGAAACTCTTGAGAACATACTCACAAAACAGTAGTATTCAGTATATGATTATTTATCTTAGAGCCTCTTTGTGATTACTTATTTGGTAAATATAGCAATCTTATGGAATTATTCAACCTGGCTTCTCTATAATTATTAATTCATTATTTAGCATTCCCATTTGTTCTAAAATACTCTCTACTCTTTCCTGAAACTGAGTTATTACATTAAGCCTCATTGATATTTTATTCCTTATAGGCAGGATCTTGAGGTTATTAGGAAGAACTTGGGTATTTCTTTATTAGTGATGAACAAAGTACTTCTATATACAACAAGGTTATTTGCTGAACCCAGCCCTACATTACATTGTATGATTTTTGCCTCTTCAGCTCTTATTACAGTGACTATCCCCTTGTAGAGAGATACTCAAGTACTATTTGTTGTAACTTGAATGAAGAAACAGCACTTGAGTTGGAAATAGGAAAAAGGCAACTCTTCACAGTTTGTGTTTATGTCCCCAGAAATGCTTGTTGACTACACACAAACACCATGCTGAAATATAATCATCCAACGAAATAAAGCTAAGCTGAGATAATTACCACTGGGATATTTTTAGTCAATAATAATTATATGTTAACCAACTGGTATTTTCTGCCAAATGAGAGATGGCATTTCTGTTGATGACACGTTGCATGTGTTCTTTCTACAGCTGCATCTTCATGACTCAACAGGCTTTCTCTAAGTCTCTCTGCAATAGGAATTAACTATCAGACCATCTTGCTCGTTTTTTATTGCTCTTTTTGCTCTACTTGATGTAAACAGGGATACTGGCCATTTCTTAAATGATTTTTATTTTTCTACTATTTTTCTCAGCATACGAATTTTCCCTTCAATACTCAAGTTTAACGTTGAGAGAGAAATGAACTTTGCCCCCCTCAAAGCCTCTGTTTACATTTAGTTAATGAGATAATTTGTTTAAAGGCTAAATACCATTACTCACTTGCTAAAGTTTCACACCATGTAGAATGTTTATAGAAACATATTAAACTGAATGCCAAAACTATCTAGACCTCACTAAAAATTGGGATCTATGTGCCTCATTTTAGTGAAGAAGTTTCAATTAGGAGATCACATCACTCTCTCCAAGGTCCAGGGTGAAGTCTCAGCATTATGGACTCCATCCTCACCATCATCTTGTACTAGTTAACTTTTCCCTAACTGGTAACCTACACATAAGAATATTGCACTTTTTCATTATGATGGATAGAGATCCTAGTATTGGTGTATGGAGACTATTTGATAAAAATCTTGGCATTAAAAGCAGGAGAAGGAATATGGAAAAATGCAGAGCTGTTCAAGAAGGCTAATGCACATAGGTTTTAAGAACCACATGAAGGTACTACTTTTGGAGCACAGTGGAAATCAACATAGACCTAACACATGACTTATCAGCATAATCATTTTTGGATAGTATGAACTACTTGAACATATTTTACTAACCCAAAGTCTTCCAAGGCTTGGATATACAATGGTAGAATAAGGACTAACAATAGGACTTATATCTATGCTTTCTTATGACTCCAATAAATATGAAGTCCTTACTACTGGACACTAATTGTGTAAGCAGTATAGCACTCATAGAGGGTGATCACAATCTGAGATCATTCTATCTTATGGCAGCTAAAACAGTGCACATTTAAGGATCTATGAGAATACACTGAGTAAATACCAGATATAGAAGGAAAGGATTTTGAAGTAGTATGTGAAATGGCTCACAGCACATGAGTTTGTGTCAGACGAATCTAGATTTGAGACCTGGGTCCTCATCTGAATAACTCTATAATCTTCATCAGCTAAGTTCTTTAAAGTACCGTTTCCAAATTTATACATCTGAGGTACCAATATCTGTACCATAAATATAAAATAAAATATTATGTATATAACACAGTGTTATTTTAGCACATATAAATAATAAGCATTTATTTATAACTATAAATATATAAATAATTTGTCCAATATTCGTTTCATTAAACTGAGAACAGCAATAACATATTAAAAATATTTATCCCATTTCTCTAAATCAGTGGGAGAAAAGCACAAGATGAGTTGTGGGGATGGATAGATGAGGGAAACATAATGTCTTTACAGTATTTCCAGTTCACTTCTTCGTTTGCCTTGTTCAATGTAAGTATATTTCAGTATATTAAAGAGTCAGCTGATATGATGATTTGTTTGTTACCAGAACCTTAGCATTCTAAGGAGATATACTATTGACCTAGAAGACTGGGGCCTGTGTTCTTTCAGTAACCACTTGTATTTTCCAGGACAAATAAGTTCTCATCTCCTCATCTGTGTAATAAAGAGTTGGTTTTTATGGTCATTAAGGTCCCTTTTAGGCACAACTATTTGCTGATATAATAATGTCATCTTCAATTTATTTATTCTCTGTTGTCGATGGGAAATCAATTCAAAGTCTTGTATTTTGATGCTTTTTTTTGATTATTTTGTTTTCTTTCCCCCCCTGAGGCCTGAAATTACTGGCACAGCTGTGGAATTAGTAAAACCTACTGAGGCTCTAGTCTTTGGTGACCTTTAGTTTTAATAAGCTGTGCTGGGTTTTATTGTCTATAACTAGTTTCTTTTAAGTAGATATGTTCACTTTATATCATATTAATAGAAAACTCTCTAAAATATCAGCCTTAAGAACATAAATTGTTGAACTGCATTTTAGAGTTCTTTTTCATTTTTAATTCTTATATTTCATTAATAAAGATGTATGCTTTCATTAAAACATATGTGTATGCATAATTACACTCATCCTCTTAAAATATCACATATATATGACCAATATTTTTTAAGAGCATAAGTGGAAAACATGCTGAACCAAGTGAATATAATTTATATAGGATATTATCTTCACAATAATATTGGATTCAGGACAGTTGATTAGATGAGCAAGATATTATAGTTTATAGATCAGATTGTATTTAATATAGTTTGTATTTTAATTTCAGTGTCTGTGATTTAAATTACAATGAATTTTTAAAAATTGCATGCAAATGCATTGTTTTAGAGAGATTAATTCTTTGTATTCATAGCCATCGTTAAATGAGTTTTTCAGTATAGTGAAAACATTATTTTTTCCTTCTATGAAGATCTTTGTGTAAAGATTTCCTTCAGTTTTATTTGAAAGAATCCATTACCTTCAAAATAGTCATATTATTTTTTCTTTGCCAGTAACTAAAGTTATTATGATTTTCATCTTTATATTGAATTTTTCTTTGTCATTTATATTATTTCTATTTATTTAAAAAGTATATGTGAATAGGCTGGGTGTGATGGCTCATACCTGTAATCCTAGCACATTGGGAGGCTGAGGTGGGCAGTTCGCTTGAGGCCAGGAGTTTGAGACCTGCCTGGCCAACATGGTGAAACTGCATCTCTACTAAGATTACAAAAATTAGCTGGACATGGTGGTGCGTGCTTGTGATCCCAGCTGCTTGGGAGGCTGAGGCATGAGAATCACTTGAACCCAAGAGGTGGAGGTTGCAATTAGCAGAGATTGTGCCAACTGCACTCAAGCCTGGGTGACAGAGCAAGACTCTGTCTCAAAAAAATAAATGTATATGTGAATAGATAAGATTAAATAAAATATATCTAATGCTAATAAATGAAACTGGTAAAAAATTGAACAGCTTATCAAAGTCTGAATGACCATCGAATGTTTTAGTGGTAGACTAGAAACTGAAGCCACCTTCCACTTCTGCAGAACCATGACAAACTGGGATAGAACCCATGGTCTTTTAGCCCTTGAATTCCAGTTGCTCTTAGAAGTTCCATATGAGGATAACTTGGGGTATGAGGAGAAAGGATTGTATTAAATTCATTAAGGGCCAATACAGTTTTCTGGCTCTGGGAACCATTGTGTATTCTCAGAGAAGAAGAGAGAGAGCATTGGAACTTGTCACTTTCTCTACTACACAGCTCATAGAAGGCAGAAATTTATTTGTTTTTCCATAATTACAGAACTCATTAAAGAGGTAGATCAAATTTCCAGACTTGATCTGTCTAGGGTGGCTTCTAGGAGCAGCAAATTATAAGCTGATACAGCAAGCATGAACTGGAGTTGGCTAGGCCAAGTAAGGGATGGTGATACAGTAGGGTACTCGGACAGATGAAATAGCACATATGGAGGTCCATAGATGAAACAATGAAGTATAATCTAGGACCTGAAAGAACTTTGTAGTTAGTTGAATGTATACATTGAGGTCGTTATATATGGGAGATGAAGATTGGTGCCATGAAGTGAGATAAAAATTATGCAGAGATTGAATTATGCAGTTTAATCAGAGATTGGAAAATTATGCAGAGATTGAATTAAGCAGTTTCATCAAATATATAAAGAAATTTGGAATTGATTCTAAAAACTAGGAGGATACAACAAAGTATTTTAAGTGAGAGTGATGTAATCAGATTCTCATTTCTTTAAACTTGGATTTGAAACTATTAGAGCCTTAGTGTCTTAGATCCTCTTAACAATGAAGGACAACAGTTTATTCACAGACATTTTAAATAAGAATGCAGATCCCCAAAGAATTGAAATTACTTACATCACATTCCTCCTAAAAATGTGAGTAAAAAGATTGATAAAGCCCAGGTTTCTCAGGTTTCTGTTCTTGGAGGTACTCTTTTGAGAATGTGGGAGATGTTAAATTCTGTCTTTAATTAGAAAATCACATTCTATTATAGGCTGCTGCATGTAATCAACCTCACCAAAAAAAAAAAAAAAGAAAGGGAAAGCATTACTGAATGCCACCTGTCCCAAACATTAGTGAAACTGATGGATAACATTTTAAAAAAGTATTTATCCAAGCATAATACAATTTTCTGTTATGAGAGCGAGGTATAGAATTAAAGCAACTATCAAAATAGCCCATATCAGATGCAATCCTTACCCTGAATAACAGGACTATTACAGGATAGGAGTCTAACCAGAGGGACTTTTAAAAGTGTCTGTGATTTGCTAATGGTGGCACAGATTTTATTACTCTACAGGTCAGAGGGCCACATATTTCTCTGTTTATAGTGAGGTGTTTTTTTTTAATAGTACATTTATCTTTCTTGAATATGGGAAATCCATACATAGTTACTGTGTTAGAATTCCTCACTAAGAATAATTCTTCATAATCAATGCTATCAGGAGTTGAGGGTGGCACAAGAGAGTTCAAAAATAAGATGATAATTTGATGATGGAAAAATAAGTGAGATCTCCTAATGCATACCTCCTATCATTGTAGACAAAAGTTTATATACTCAGAAGTGTTTTCACATACTACACTCTTCACCTCTGTGTTAGTTTGCTAGAGCTGCTGTAACAAAATTCCACAGACTGGGTGGCTTAAATGAATGAAATGTATTTTCTCACTGGTCTGGGTCGTGGAAGTTTACGATCAGGGTGCTGGCAGCATTGGTGCCCTGGGTGCCTCTCTTCTTGGCTTGCAGACCCCCACTCTTCTGCTGCCTCTCCCCATGGTCCTGCCTCCGTGCATGTGTGCCCCAGTATCTCTTTTTACATGTATAGATTTCCTCTTCTTATAAGGATGCCAGTCAGACTGGATTAATTTCCACCCTAATGACCTAATTTTAACTTAATTTATCTTTAAAGATTCTGTCTTCAAACACAGTTACATTTTGAGGCAGTAGGTTTAGAGCTTTGACATGTGAGTTTCAGAAGGACACAGTTCATCCCATAATAACCTCCAAAGACGTCAATGCTAAACAGCCTCCATGGACTTATTACCAACTCAAAAACATCTCTTTCTTACCAGGCCTTCCCTGTTTGTTTTACTTGACTGATTAATGTACGCTGCTCTTTGAAGCTGAGTTTCTTTCTCCAGTGAAGGCCTACAGTTTTCCCACCTTCTTCTCTAAATCCTACCTTGCACTGGTTTACAACTCAGCTCACAATATTCCCAAGTTACTTTATCAGTAAAAAGTTTTCAATAGATGAAACTCATATCAAGTCAATACACAATTTTCCACTTAAATTTGCATTATTTTATATTGGATTCTAATTGATCCATACATTTCAATTGTCTCCCCATCTAGTTTGCAGTTGATGAGAATGGGAATGACACCTTATATTTATTTTGTATCTTCATATGTGTTGCTATATACATACTATATACAATGGTAGAGTGCTGTGTATATATATTATATTCTCAAATGATTCGATTTGATTCAATTTCTGATAGTGAAATACCAGCTACTGATTCTGCTGGTTTTCAATGTTACTTTAATTGGCGTTGTGAATTTCCAGCATTAGCTTTCCTTCACCATACATACTTTATAACCCTCTAGACTGCTCAAGTTGGCTGGGCCTGGTCTTCCTGAGCCAGACCATTGGATGTTTTAGATCACATTCCAGGCATGAGGATGGCTGCACATCTATTACCTCACAGATTGTCAAGCTTGATTATTACTGATGTAGATGATTATCTAGGTGTCCTTATACCTCAGTGTTCCCCCTGTTCCTTTTCAAGAAGAGTATTTTACCTAATACAGAACTTCTTTAGAAATCAAGGTTATACAACTATCGGTGCTCATTTGTGATCATCTTGAAATCTGTAAATACTGTCCGAGTATATTACTATGTTAGGTGAAAGATTCATGTTGCTCTCCACAAATTATCAATGTTCGTTTACAGAACATTTGTGAAAAATAATGTTTGGAAATGAATTGCTACGTGAACTGAGTATCCAGTAACTCAAGCCATTTCTCCCATGTGGTCTGTTTTAAAAATGGAAATTCTGTAATCTGGCTTCCTCACCTTGGAGTAATATACAAAATGTCAAAATGAGAAAATGGCCCTTGGTGGTTGTTGTGTCTTTCTTGTTTATTTTTTCTTGTTAAATACTCAAGGAAAGAAAAACAGCATACAATGTTAGTAGCTCCCACTGTGTTAGCTTTTTACTGTCCTGACATGTGTCCTAAAGTTTAAAAAGCAATAAAAGGTTGCTGCTTCCACAGTCATTAGCTTTCGTTGCTGCAGTCAATCATCCATAGAGGTCAGAGCCATATCAGTTTTTCCCATCCTCATTGCACAATCCACTCTAGCCATTGCGCTCATCATTAAAGGAAAAATGAACCAAGGAAACTACCGAGACTCAAAAATGAACTTGCAATGTGAAAAATCTCCCATCTCCTTATTTGAGGAAAGATACTCCTGTCATGCTGAGTAAACAATAAAATTATAAGGCCAACACTGTAAATGGAAGTATTATCCCATCTATTGATTTATAATGGATTAATTAATTTTCAAGTATTTTTATTTGCAAAACATGATATGAACATTGACAGAAATACTTAGATAGTTTAAGATGAAGTCACTTTTGTCTTAGTGACTTGACCACTTATTCTTAGGCCATAGTTAAGAATCTAATAGGATTATTTCAGCAGAATGTTGCCTGATTCATGCCACTGGGGCCTGTTGTGGGGTGGGGGGAGGGGGGATAGCATTAGGAGATATACCTAAGGTTAAATGACGAGTTAATGGGTGCAGCACACCAACATAGCACATCTATACATATGTAACTAACCTACACGTTGTGCACATGTACCCTAAAACTTAAAGTATAATTAAAAAAAAAAGTAAAAGAAAAACGTAAGTTAGTCATGTTTGTGTTGGGTGATGTAACCTTGAAACAAATATACTGGACTAATAATAACAAGTTAATAAACTCATTGTGAACAAATAAATTAGAAACCTAGTCATTGGTATATTTATTTGCATCTTACTGTCTAACTAGACTTTAATTGAACCACACTTTATTTTGTTTTAATTCAAGCACTCATTGGTAATATATTTTGCATTTCTTAGATAATTTCAAAAAAAGATAGTGTGCCATAGTCATATTATTATAAGGGACTAGAGTTATATTCTAAGTCTTCTGACATTCAATAAAATTGTTATAATTGGGTTAGATGTATATGAATTACCAAACATGTGTTTGAAAGTTATCATCCAAGCATGATTAAGAAAACTGCATACAAATAATCTTATTAAATACAAGTTTTACCACTCCTTGCTTCATCCCTCAGAAAGAGGTATGGTGTCATCACTGCTACTCATCTTCAGCTTCCACTTTAGTTTCTAATTCTGGCCTAGCATTTTCTTCCTGTGCTTTTGGCTGTGATTTTCCAGTTATTCAAATTTCTCATCTGCCTTCTTTGAGCTAGAATTTTCAGGTTTGGCATTTGTATTGTTCTGACTTTGTGTTTACAAAGTTTGGGAAGACTACCACCCCAAGTATTTCCCCATGCATGTAATTATATTCTTGACCAATGCTCCTTGTCTCTGTCCACATAACCTCTGATGAATCCCAAATGTGTACCCTTGGCAAGTTGCTGGGTTTAGTGTGAGAGTCGATACAGCAACATCACATAGAAAAAATGTTCACAGCCAGTTTCTAATTTGATAATGTGATGAAATTTATGGATGCTTTCCTCATTAAGATGTTCATCACACAAACAGCTGCATATAATTTAAAGACATATTCGTGCATATGAACTTAAAAATTCATCGTTTAGAGGTGTTTTTAATGCATTTCCTTGGAGTTTTTCATTGTATATGACTTTTTTTTCTTCTTTTGTCCCTTGGTTACATTAAGCTGCCTCTTAATACTTAGAAAAGCAGTGCTTAAGAAATTGGAATATCTCTTTCCGTAAATATGTGTTAAAATGTATTGCAACTTATATGATTTATTAAATTGAGTCACGCTGGAAGCAAATGCATTATTAAGTAGTTAAAAAATTCATGACATGTCCTTAACACACTGAGAGTGCCTTAGAGGAGTTCATTCATCTGATAAATATGTGTTTAAGAAAATTGCTTGAAATGAATCTCTTTTATGAGTTTTGGTAATTATTGTTCTTATTTAAGACTTAGATATATATAGCATAAATAACAGAATGTGTTTTTCACATAGGGTTGTGGTTTGTCTTTGAATGCAAATAGTCTTTTTCTTGGTGGGTATATAATAAAACAATTTTTTGCATCATTAAAAGTTCTCAGTCTATGGTGTCCTAGAACATATTGTCTACATTGTATATAACTATGTTTCTGTTTTGAGATTTAAAGGAACATATGCAATAGCAACTTTATATGAGATTTCATTCTGCATATCAGACTTCAGCCTCAAGCATTTAGTTGAAGAATGAAGATCTTAAATTTTGACTTTTCTGTTTTCAGCCAGACATGTGCAAAATGAAAGTGCTATTTAAAAAGAGGTTTGTTTCCATGTCATCAGAAATAGGGATGTTTTAATTTATGTTATATTTTGAGATACACCAAATCAAAGGGACAAGCCTGCCTCAGTAACCCCATATAATTTTCCTATGGCTGCTGTCACATAGAGAGCACATTTTTTTTTAAGTTACAGCTTTCTATCCCTTTAGCACTTATTCATGTATAGATTTGTATTGTTGCTTATGCATGAAATAATTTGACTAAATATTCTGAGGCAGTGTCAGTGACTTTTTGTTGCTGTTGGTACCACCTCTTGTTTCATTACTACTACTATTAGTACCATCATCTTTGATAATTACTACAATTTACTGAGTGCTTACATTGTTACTAACATGAAGAAAAGTGCTTTATTTTAACTATGTTGCAGATAAGAAACTGAGACCTAGTGATTTTAAATAACACACACAAAAGAAAAGTACTGGGTGGATAATTATTTTTGTTTCTTTTTGTAATCCATGTATGCAATTCAACAACACACAATAATAGTAATATTAACTATGATCAAAACTCTTGATAGGCTTTTTATAATGCGATCGGACAACACTATTTAACTTTCTCTTTTATTATTTATCTAAACTATTTGAATAATTTCAAAATATTCTCTGCTTTTCAGGCTACTTGATTTGCAGCCCAAATAATCTCAAAATTGTAATAAGTCAAGGAACATTTTTAGCCTGAATTATTAAAAAATTAGTTTTGCTTTAGAATCAACCCCCACACTACCCATTGCATTTTAGTTTAATGCATTTCTTTATCTTTTATTGATGGACTTTGTAATATATTTATATGCTTAAAGTCCCACTTAGATATAGTTTTACTTTTAATTTAAATGTAACTTAAAGAGAAGAAAGAAAATTTTTATTTCATCACAGCTTCTTCCAAGTATTTTATAAAAATTCTGATGGTTCTCTTTACTGAAATGCTTCTAAGTGTTTTATAAAAATTCTAATGGTTCTCTTTACTGGCTTGTATTAGCTTGTACTTGCTTTGCTGTAAGGAAATATCTGAAGTGGGGTAATTTATAAAGAAAAAAAGGTTTAATTGGCTTTTGGTTCTTCAGGCTGTACAGGAAGCATAGCAGCTTCTGCTTCTGGGGAGGTCTCACGAAGCCTCCAATCATGGTGGAAGGTAAAAAAGGAGTGGGACATCTCACATGGCCGGAGCAGGAGCAAGAGACCGGCAGAGGTGCTGCACCCTTTGAAATTAGATCTCATGGTGAATCACTCACTCATTATCATGAGAACAGCACCAAGAAGACAGTGCTAAGTCATTCATGAAGGACCACCCCCATGATCCAATCACCTCCCACCAGGCCCCGCCTCCAGCACTGGGATTACAATTCGACATGAGATTTGGGCAGGAATACAGATCCAAACCATATCATGGCTGAATTTACCAAATCAACTGTGAATGGAAAGAAGTGAATGAATGCTAGCAAGTAAATGTATTTCAGATTTAATTTTTTTAGGGAAATAGAATTAAATTCGCCTATTTAAAAAATTAATTTATAATGGACTTCTAGTTTTGGCAGCATGGAGATGTTGTCACATTCTCTCCAAAAAGCAAGTATAGATGCTTCTAGACTTACAATCATGATATCTCACCATAAGTAAAAAAAAAAAAATCTTAAGTTAAAACATGTTTAATACCCTTATACCCACCATAATGTCAAAAGTTGTAGATTGAGAGATTGTAAGTCCAGATGCTTCCTGACTTATGATAGGATTACATTCAGATAAACCCACTGTAGAGTGAAAATGTGTATGTTGAACCCTAGTAACAGGGGCCATCTGTGTAATATTGGAAAAAAATAGAAACAACATTTCAAGGCACATATGTCAACAAAAAGTAGAAAACAGGTTAATAAAATTTACTTTTAAAATAAATGCAAGAGTTGCAAGTTAGAGGAGTATCTGTGGCCTTCTTTCCAGGTTGCTGCCATCTTCACTCCCCACGTCAATAGAGTCAGCAAGAGTAGTATTGGTAACAGCTGGCATTGAAAACCAACAGTTTTGAGGCTATGCATGGGGAACTTCCTCAGTTTAGAGTAGCAAGTGAAAACCTATGGCTTTGCCAGCTAAAGGTGAGTACTTAGGTGGGAACAACTGGGAAAAACATTTTTATTAGCACACAGAGGTCCTTGTTGGGTGAGCAATGGACCAGCAAGAAAGTTAGCCAAGAGACTCTGAAAATGAGCCAGCCATAGAAGGTCTGAGATAAGGTCTCGCATATCACTGGCTGTTAGGGAGAACTGAGAGGGATTTGAGAAATAGAAGCTGAGGAAAACTTGAGGACTCATTTCAACTTTAAGTGTGTTTTCCAAACCACTCACCAATAAATGTGAAGTGGGTAGACACCTTATGGAAACAAAGCCTTTGAGTACACCCTCTATCCAAATAATTGGGTGATCACTAAACCATGAAGACATACTGGAGGGCCAGGCTCATTCCTATAATCTCTGAGCTTTGGGAGGCCAAACTGGGAGGATCATTTGAGGCCAGGAGTTTGAGACCAGCCTGGGTAACATAGCGAAGTCTTTTCTCTACAAAAACATTTTTTAAAAATGTATCTGGGCTAATGGTGCGTGCCTGTAGTCCTAATTACTTGGGAGGTTGAAGTGGGAAGGTCACTTGAGCTCAGGAATATGAGATTACAGTGAGCTATGATCAAGCTATCACACTCCAGCCTGGGCGACATTGTGACACCCTGCCTCTAAAAATAAATGAATGGATAAATAGATGCAGGGAGGTATTCCTAGAAAACAAGGCATAAAAATACAATAGTAATGGTAAAATAAAGTTAAGTAGAGTATCAGTGGCTGGGCTACACATCAAAGCTAATTTTAACACACATACACAGAAATATAAAATGTATTCCAGAGTTGGTATGATATATTTTCTAATATATTAAATTTTCAACCACAAATTATGTGATATCCAAAGAAACATGAAAGTGTGACCAATACTCAAAAGAGTATTGAGTCAATAGATATTGACACTACATGGGACCAGATGTTGGGTTTAGCAGAAAAAAAATTCAAAACATCTACTATAAATATTTTCAAAATATTGAAGGAGTGACATCAGCAAAATGGTGGAGTAAGATTCTTGGGCTTCACTCTCCCTATAGAAATCCAACACCAACACAGGAAGTATACCATCCTAAATGCCCCAGAACTCAGGAGTGAGGCTAAGACTTGCCTTAGACCCTTGGACTTCAGAACAAAGAAAAATGGAAATCAAATATTAAGACCTCAGATGTTGCACCTCATTGCCCTTTCTCTAGGCCAACGCAGTACCAAACACAGAGAATTCTCCTGGACCCACAGTTTCTACAGTTGGGAAAGTTAGGTGGAAGCAAATCTTCAGTTTTCCCATCATTCAGGCATTCTTTACAGAAGGCTCATTCCTATTTTGTCCCACAGGAAACATTGGGAGTACAAGCAGGGGTGGACCATCTGGGGTCAGTTGGCAAAAAAGAGCATTTAGGAGCAGCTTTAAAAAAATAATAGACAGACCCTTAACTAGACTTACTAATTACAAAAGAGAGGTTATTCAGTAAACAAAATCAGAAATGAAAGGCGAGGCATCACAATTTACACCACTAAAATATGAAGAATCATAAGAAACTACTATGAACAATTACACATCAGTACATTGGATAACTTAGAATAAATGGATAAATTCCTGGACACATGAAAGCTTTGAAAACAAACATGAAGAAATAGAAAACGGAACAGAGCAATAATGAACACAGAGATTGAATCAGTTAAAAAAAAAAAAAAAAGTCTCCCACTAAGGAAAAGCCCAGGACTGGACAGCTTCACTGCTAAATTCTACTAAACATTTAAAGAAGAGATAATACCCATTCTCAAATCATTCAAAAAAACTGAAGTATAAACAATGATTCCAAACTCATTTTACATCCTGAACTGATTACCACAACACCAAAGGCAGACAAGGACACTACAAGAAAAAAAAAAAAAAAAAATATATATATATATACACACATATATATATGTATGTGTATGTATATATATATGTATGTGTGTGTGTATATATATATATATGGCAATATAATTGATAAAGATACATTTTTAAAATCCTCAACAAAAATATTAGCAAACCCAATTCAAGAACACATTAAAAGAATCATTTTTCACAACCAAGTGAGAGTTATTATTAGGATGCAAAGATGGTTCAAAACATGCAAATCAATAAATGTGATGCACCACTTTAGCAAAATGAAAAAAATATGAAAAGATGCAGAAAAAGCATTTAATAAAACTCAGCACCCTTTTCTTTTAAAAATTCTCAACGATTAAATATATGGAAAAAAATGTACTTCAACAAATATATGACAAACCCATAGCTAGTATTATTCTTAACAGTGGCTAGTTGAAAGCATTTTCTATAAGATCAGGGACAAGACAAGGATGCCCACTCTCACTACTTCTCTCTTTCTTTCTTTTTTCTTTTTCTTTCTCTTTTTTTTTTTTTTTTTGATACAATCTCACTTTGTTGCCCAGGCTGGAATGCAGTGGCATGATCTCAGCTTACTGCAACCTCTGCCTCCCGGGTTCCAGCGATTCTCCTGCCTCAGCCTCTAGAGTAGCTGGGACTACAGGCACCTGCCATAACACCCAGCTAATTTTTGTATTTTTAGTAGAGATAGGGTTTCACTGTGTTGCCCATGCTGGTTTCTAACTCCTAACCTCAAGTGATCCACCCGCTTCGGCCTCCCAAAGTGCTGGGATTACAGGCATGAGCCACCATGCCTGGCCACACCACTTCTCTTTGATAAAGTACTAGAAATCAGAGCCAGAGCAATGAGGCAATAAAACAAAATAAAAGGCATACTAATAGGAGAGAAAAAAGTGAAATTGTTTCTTTGTTGATAAGATGATCTTATGTGTAAAACACCTTAAAGACATCATAAAAAAACTATTAGAACTGATCAATGAATGCACTAAAGTTGCAACATTCAAAATTAATGTGCAAAAATCAGTAGCTTTTCTATATTGCAATAATGGGCTATCTTAAAAGGAAATTTAAAAAAAAATCCCATTTACAATAGCAATAAAAAAGTTAAATATATAGGTGTAAATTTAATTGTAAAATACCTGAGTGTTAGACCATTCCCACATTGCTATAAAAAATACATTAGACTGGGTAATTTATAAAGAAAAGAGGTTTAATGGGTTCATTCTTCTAAAGGCTATACATAAAGCATGATGCTGGCATCTGCTTGCTTTTGGGGGGGCCTCAGAAAACTTACAATCATGGTGGAAGGCAAAGGGGGAGCAAGAATGTCACATGATCAAAGCAGCAGAAGGGGGAGGTACCACACACTTTTAAATGTCCGGATCTCATGAAAAAAGTCACTATTGTAAGGACAGTATAAACGGGATGGTCCTACTCATGAGAAATCTGTTCCCATAATTCAATCACCTCTAACCAGGCCCCATCTCCAACACTAGGGACTACAGTTCAACAGGAGATTTAGGTGGGGACAACATCCAAACTATATCAACTTATATATTGAAAACTGTAAACACTGAGGAAAGAAACTCAGGGTAATACAAATCAATGGAAAGATATGCCATGTTCATGGATTAGAAAAATTGATATTGTGAAAATGTCTATGCTACCTGTCTTCATCTGTTCTGTGTTGCTATTATAGATTACCTGAGACTGGGTAATTTATTTTAAAAAGAAAGACGTTTATTTTGGCTCAGCATTGTGGAGGCTGGAAAAGTGCAACATTGGGAAGCCACATTTGATCAGCATCTGATGAGGGACTTTTACTTCATCACGACATGGCAGAGAAATGGAAGGGGAAGCAGGCACACAAAAGAAAGGCCAAATGGGAGAGACAACTTCACTTTATAACAATCCATTCTTTCAAGAATTATTCTATTCCTAAAATAATCAACCCAATCTCAAAAGAAAGACATGAATCCATCTTAATGACCTATTTTCCTTTTAAAACCACTACCTCCCAACAGTGCCACATTGGGGAACATGGTTCAACATGAGTTTTGGTAGAAATAAATCACATTCAAATCACAGCATTCTATCCCTGGCTCCCCCTATAACTCATGTACTCACAGTGAAAAATGTTGTCAACCCATTTCAATAGTACCAAAATCTTAACTTATTCTAGCACCAAGGCAAAAGTCTAAAGTCCAAAGCTTCCTCTGGGACTCAAGGCAAAGTCCTTCCAGCTATAAGCCTGTAAAATAAAAAAATAAATTTGTTTATTTTCTAAATACAATGGTGGAACTGGAATAAGATAAGTATTCTCATTCCAAAAGGGAGAGAGAGGCAAAAAAGAAAAATCAGCCCAAAGTAAGCCTGAAGCCCAGCAGGGTAGACATTAAATCTTAAAGCTCAGAATACTCTTTTTACTTCATGTACCTTTTCCTGGACACACTGGGGTAGAGGAGGGGCATCAAGACCTTGGACAGGCCCATCTCCAAGACTTTGCTGGGTGTAGCCCATGTGGCTACTGTCATGGATTGGGGTTGCATGCTGGCACCTGCAGATTTCCTAGGCTGGTGTTGCATGTTGCTGATGACTTCTGTGGGTCTGGAGTCCAGAGGGAGCTGGCCCTGCTCCCATGGTTCCACTGGGCATTCTAGAGAAGACTCTCTGTGCTGACTCTGCCACTGTGACAGATTTCTGCCCGAGCTCCTAGGCAGTTTAACAAAAGCTTTGAAATCTAGTTGGAGGCTGCTGCACCTCCTCCACTCTTGCATTCTGCCTGCATGCAGAATTAGCACCATATGGATGTGGATATTGCCAAGACTTACTACTTTTGCCTTTTGAAGCTGTGGCATGAGCTGTACCTGGGATCACTTGAACCCTGGCTGGAGCAGCCAGAGCAGCTGGGATGCATGGAGCAGAGAATCCTGAGGAGTGTGCTTGAGGCCTATCCCCCTAAAATGATTCCACCCTTGGAGACCTCTGGGCCTAAGATAGGAAAAACAGCCTGGAAGATCTTTGAAATACCTTTAGGGTCTTTTTCCCATTGTCTTGATAAATGGCCTCTGGCTGTGTTCTCTTCACATTAATCTATTTAGTGAAAGGTTGCTGCACCACACCCTTGGTTTTTCTTCTGAAAACAGTTTTATTCTCTACCACATGGTCAAGCAATAAATTTTCCCAATCTTTTCCCTCTACTTCCCTTCTTTCCAGCGGTTCACTAGCAGTTAGAAGTAACCAGGCAGCTGCCTGAACATTTGCTGCTTAGAAATGTCCACAAAGCCCTAGGACAGGGACACAATATGATCAAGTTGTCTGCTAATGTCTAACAAAGATGGCCTTTACGCCAGTTCCCAGTAAGATAGTCCTCATTTCCATCTGAGGTCTCATCTGAATGGCTTTTACTGTTAATATTTCTGTCAACATTCTGGTCGTGACAACTTAACCAATCTCTAAGAAGTTTTAAACATTTGTTAGTCTTTTTTGTCTTCTTTTGAGCCCTCATTATATTATCCTTAATGCTCCACATACAGAAATACTATTTATAATAGAATATTATTCCACTTAAATGATGGGTAAGGGAGGTGATGGATATGGTAACTAACTTGGTTAGAAGAGAAGGATACGACTATGTGCTGTCTATAAGAGATGAGACTAACTTTAGATTGAAATATAGAAATAGGTTATAAGTAACTTGTTTTAAAAATCTATACCATACAATCATAATCATAAGAGAGTTAGAGCCGGGCGCGGTGGCTCACGCTTATAATCCCAGCACTTTGGCAGGCCGAGGCGGGCGGATCACGAGGTCAGGAGATCGAGACCACGGTGAAACCCTGTCTCTATTAAAAATACAAAAAAGTTAGCCGGGCGTGGTGGCGGGCGCCTGTAGTCCCAGCTACTCGGAGAGGCTGAAGGAGGGAAGGGACAAACCAGGTTATAAGAAAACACGTATCAAAATGAAACAAGTGGCGGGTGAGGACAGCTCAAAAACCCAAGGTCTTTTACAAGTTTGTACAGGGAGAGGGAGGCCGAAAGCCTACTGGTTTAAAAAAAAAAAACAAAAAACAAAAAACTTTTACCTTTTTGCCAGCATGTTAGGCTTCTGGGTTCCCTTCCCCTGAGCCCAGTCCTAAGCCAACCAGTTTAAGGTTTGTGAAATTAACTCTTCCCAGTTTGGAGGATGCATATGACGGGAGTGTCTCAGAGTATGGACACAGAATTACCTATCAGTGAAGAGAGGACAGAGGAGGAAAAAGGAAAAAAAAACATAGGCATTTTTTTTTCAAAGGATTCCTAGGGATTTAGGATGCATTCAAAAGGGGTACAGACTGAAGATGAATGGCTACTCATCTAGAATGAGAGGAGCAAGCGTCCCTGGTTCCTTTCTCTTTCTAGCAAATGCATGCGGTACGTGAGGGAGGGACGATGAAGCATTCCTCTTTCTTTCCTCCATTCTTGTATCTCCTAGTCTTGGTGACCATGACAGGGTGCCATCCAGTGGTGTTAAAGTGGCTTTCACCCGTGTTAACAAGGGGACTTAGGTGATAGGAGTTTCTGCTCTTACCCACATATGCCCTATCTCCCCTGCTGTCAGTAAACTTCGACAGGAACAGGAACTTTCCCAGGAACAGGAAAGGCCAGGCTCCTCTGCCCTGCAAATGGTGCAGACTTCCTGAGGTTCCACCCCAATCTCCCAGTGCGCAGACGGACATTATTCAGAAAAAAGCAGTTGGGAAAAGGGCAGGCTTCATCTGGGATGGGCAGCCCAGTTTTTCAGCCTTCAGGCTGTTTTAGTCTTGAAGGTGGGCTTTTACTGTGGGACCCTTGGCTGCTTCCTGTCTCTATCACTATCAACCAACTGGATCTAGTTGACATCTATAAAATATTTTACACAACTATAAACTAAACATTACTTTCAGGCATACGTGGAACACTCTCAAAGGGACCATATGCTAAGCATTAACAAATGTCTCAATATACATGAAAGGACTGAAATCATATAAAGTATATTCTCTGGTCCCAATACAATTCTATTAGGAATCAACAACAAAATGAATAGTTGGAAAATCTTCAAAATTTGAAAATTAATCATAAAGTTATAAGCCCATTGGTCTAAGACAACCTTTTGAGAGATATTAAAAAAATCATATGAATGAAGATGGAAACACAAAATTGAAAAGCTGATGGAATGTAGGTATGCTAGTGCTTAGTGAGAACTATAGCTTTTAGCCTTAATTTTAAAAAACATAAAAAATTTAATGTTAACAATGTAAGATTCTCTCAAAAAACTAAAGACACACAGATCAAATCCAAAGTAATTAGAAGTAAATAAATAGTAAATCTCTGAATGAAAAGAATGAAAAAGAAAGTAGAAAAGGAAAAAACCAGTAACTAAAACTTGTCCATTTTTAAAGATAAAGGAAGGAAAACAAAAAAACTGACAGACTTTTAATTAGATTGACCAAGAAATAATGAGAGAAGAAACAAATTATCAAATTGGTAATGTAAAAGGATTCTCACTGTAGAAACTGTAGAAATTTATAATGTAGGACTATAAAGGGAACATTATGAACAACTTTATTCCAACAATTGTGAAAAACCTAGGTGAAATGGATAAATTTGTGAAAGACACAAATTACCAAAACAAACTCAACATAAAATATTGAGATCTGTTTAAAAAAAATGAATTATTAGGAGACAAAAGTGTAAAACTGACAAAATTTTTGAAGTCACTTTACTAAAGATCACATATAAACAGCATATACAAATGGCCAACAAAAGTGAAAATTGCTCAACATCACTAATGATTAGGGAAATGCAAAGCAAAACCACGTGCAATACCAACTTACTTCTGCAAGAATGGCCATAATTTAAAAATCAAAAAATAATAGACACTGGCATAGATCTTGTGAATCAGGAACGCTTTTACACTGCTAGTGGAAATGTAACCTAGTATACCCATTACGGAAAACAGTATAGAGATTCTTTAAAGAACTAAAAATAGATCTACCATTTGATCCAGCAATCCCACTATTGCGTATCTACCAAGAGGAAAAAACCATCATTAAATGAAAAACACACATGCATGCGCATGTTTATAGCAGCACAATTTGCAATTGCAAAAATGTGGAACCACCCTAAATGTCCTTCGACCAACAAGTGGATAAAGAAATGTGGTATGTATATATACCATGGAATACTACTAAGCCATAAAAATAAACAAAATAATAACATTCACAGCAACCTGGATGGAAATGGAGACCATTATTCTAAGTGAAGTAACTCAGGAACAGAAAACTAAACATCATGTGTTCTCACATATAAGCAGGAGCTAATCTATGTGGATGCAAAGGCATAAGAATGATATAATGTTTTGGGTTTTACATTTAAGTCTTCAATTCATCTTGGGTTAATTTTTATATAAGGTATAAGGAAGGAATCCACTTTCAATTTTCTGCATATAGCTAGCCAGATCTCCCAGCCCCATTGATTAAATAGGGAATCTGGGTATATATCCAAAGGAATATAAGTTATTCTGTTATAAAGATACATGCATGCATATGTTCATTGCAGCACTATTCACAATAGCAAACACATGATATCAACTCAAATGCCCATCAATGATAGACTGGATTAAGAAAATGTAATACATATACATCATAGAATACTATGCACCCATAAAAAGGAATCAGATCACACCCTTTGCAGGGACATGGATGGAGCTGGAAGCCATTATCCTCAGCAGACTAATGCAGGAACAAAAACCAAGCACCCATGTTCTCAGTTATAAGTGGGAGCTGAACGATAAGAACGCATGGACACAGGGAGGGGAACAACACATACTGGGGCCTGTTTAGGTGTGAAGGGGAGAGCATGAGGAAGAATACCTAACGGATTTTGGCTGAATATCCAGATGATGAGTTGATCTTTGCAGCAAACCGCCATGGCACACGTTAACCTATGTAACAAACCTGCACATGCACCTGGAACTTAAAAGTTGAAGGAAAAAGAAAAAAAGAGTGATATAATGGACTTTGAGGACTCGAGAAGTGTGGGAGGAAGGTGAGGGATAAAAGACTACACATTATATGAAGTTTACACTGCTGAGGTGATGTGTGCACCAAAATCTCCTAAATCACCACTAAACAACTTATCCATGTAACCAAAACCACCTGTTCCCTAAAAACTATTAAAATAATAATAATTAAAATCACATAAGATAATTCTTATAGTAATTTAAACATCATTTTAATAATTCTATATCACTTGTATTGACATTTTGATATAAAATTATACTGATTTGTCTTTCATTTTTAAATATTTTCACTTCTTTTTTAGTTACATTTTTTAATTTGTAAAACTTTTCTGTGGTTAAAATATCAAGAACTGTAGTATAAAAAATAAATATATGTAGAAAAGACTCACTTTAGGGGCTGGGCGCAGTAGCTCATGCCTGTAATCCCAGCACTTTGGGAGGCTGAGGTGGCGGGTGGATCATGAGGTCAGGGGTTCGAGACCAGCCTGGCCAGCATGGTGAAACCCTGTCTTTACTAAAAATATGAAACATTAGCCAGGCATGGTGGTGCATGCCTGTAGTCTCAGCTACTCAGGAGGCTGAGACAGGAGAATTGCTTGAACCGGGCAGGCGGAAGTTGCAGTGAGCCGAGATTGCTCCACTGCACTTCAGTCTCGGCAACAGAGCGGGACTCTGTCTCAAAAAAAAAAAGAGAAAAAAAAGAAAACACTCACTTTAATTCCATCCATTGTTGAATGATGGCTGCTCAAAACTGTAGAACAACTGGTTTATTGGGGAAAAAAATTGTGTGTATTTGCATTTTGGTCAAGGACTATATTACCTTGATAAGGTCTTAGTAAAGTCTTGAAAGGGGGAGGGAAAATTGGGATATTTCTGAAGCTTTGGAATATGATTTAAAGAAGTTCTTTTATGAGAGAGTTTCATTAGGGAGAAGCAAGGATTTTTAATGATTTACATTTGGTTGAGGTGGCAAGGTGAACATTCTGAGAAGCCTTAGGAAGACTTGGGGAGTAAGCTGTCATTTTATGCCTTCTACTGAAGAGCTGAACAATTTGATCTTTATTGAAATAAGATTTTCAGAAAGTTCCTGGAATGAAAAGTTATTAGCAACTATTGTCTTCTTGGGCAAGTTTCCTGCAATTATAAAGTCATGTTGACACACATGTAGTGGAGTGGTTAAATCATGAAAATGTGGACAGTACGCTGTGTGGGGGTGGATGGTTTTGGTTCTCATGTTCCACTATGATTCTCTCTGTTCCTTAACAGTACAATTTTTGCTAGTTCATTCATTTTCCATCTGCTGTTTACTTTTTAAGAAAGCAATTGCTGGTATAGCCATTGCTTTTCAGACATTTATCAGTGTTTACCACACATTTACCTGAACAACTATTGTGAACCATGCATGGTAGTAGATTTTAAAGATTAAAATGATTTAAGGGGAAATGATATTTTCTTCCAAAAAAAAAAAACTTAATCTAACTTCCAAATTTAACTGCTAAGCACACATAATTGCAGCTAAAAGAGGTTGATGAGGGATTGATGAGGGAGAGGAGAGAAGCACCTGTGTGGCAACTCTGTTCACATTTAATTAACTGTCTATAGATGGCTGCTACCTGCATTGATCAAATGACTTCCTATACATATTTTACTCTTACACAGGAAAAAATTAAATTGGATCATGATATAATATTTATATAACTTTTTACCACCCATTTTTTAAGATACGAATTCTAGATTAATGGAGAATACATCAATTTTAGGCAATTTTACTAAAAAGAGCAGATATTGAAGAACAAAAAAAAACACTGTAAATACAGATGTCTACTCAAAGGTTCATCGAAATTTAAATTTGTTGTGAATTCTTTACAGTGAGACTTTTCATTTTCATCTGAATTCTTGCAGCATTATTATTCCAGGATTGTAATACAGTTGCATGCGATAAACTTTGTTTCCTTTATAATAACTATGAGTGACTCAGGAACTCACCTTGGCACAGGACTAAGTTATTTCTGATCTACTCAGTTGAGTGTATGTGTTTAGGATTATCCATCCTTGTTTACTTAATGTATTTTTCTTCACACGTCGTTTTTTAGGTGTTATTTGAGAGAAACAAGACCTTTAACTCTTACTGACAGGGAAGATGAATTTTATAACCCTGGGATTTGGCTGCTCACTGAGTGTATACATAATAGATGGGTGCTTCCATTGTATTATTAGGGGCATTCAGTAGAGGGCCTCTCATCTACCAGGGCACAATTGAGTACTCCTGATTATTGATTTATTTATTTGTGTTTATATATAAGTAATTCCCCTTTAAATACTAACATTATCAAGTGTTCTACCACATGTGATTTCCCTGTTCTGAGCTGTCTAACATTAAATATAATGGCCAAATCCCATTTTCTGTGGGATTTGGGATTCTTGACCTAAGGACCACCTAGCACCATGCCCTGGAGACCTCCCATCCTGAACACAGCTAATCGGACTGGAGAAGTCCATCTGAGGAAGAGGAAGCAGTTGTCTTCTGTAGTCTGACCAGGAGATTAGCAAGAAGTCTGGCCCAAAAGCTCTGCCCTACAGGTTTCTCTACTAAATGGTGAAGGCCAAGTGTTCAGTTACTTTTTCCTAAGCTGTTGAAAGGTAAAGCATGTGGAAAACATGCAAATAGAAACAGAAAAATGGAAGCAAACAGAGACCATGAATCAGTAAAATCCATGAAATTAAGGGAAGTGAAAATCAAAGTCAGAAAATAGTGGCAGCCGCTCCACAGTAGTGGAGCATGAGGGTAGGTTATCTCCAAGTAGTGAGGTTTGTGTAAATTAGATTTCTTTATATTTTCTCTACTTTTTAATGCTCTGCAATTAAAAAAAAATGTTACTTTTGTGATCAGGACAATATGTTCAAATTTTTAAAAAGTACCTAAAATTTTAAAAAATCACTAGCTTGATTTAACTAGATTTTCCTTTGTTTATCATCATGACTCTGCAAAAGCTGCAGCATCTGTTGCTTTATGAATGAAATGCTGATTAGACAAGCAAAAATAACAGTTTTCCAGACCTCACATTTAGGCAACTGTTAAAAGCCTAGTTTCCGAGTCAAAGCCAGATATAAATTTCTACCCTGTGTCTCAACTCAGGGCCAGTTATGGATGGTGGAGAGTTTGAGATACTAGTGGTCGTTTAATTTCAGCTGCCTGTGTTTTTAACCATTTGACTTTATCTAAGGAAGGCAATTCTACATCTTCTCTCAGTAATTTTTTTTTTCTACTTGGTTTTCTCTGACATAACTGATATCGTTGACATTCTGACTAGAGCCTAAGAAATTTGATATATATGTCTGATTCAGTGGTTGAAGGTGTTAAAGATAAGCCTTTAATTCTGAGGAAGAGCCTTTAGCTTCTCCCTTCTCTTAATACAAACCTGATTCATGCCAGGTTTATCTAGGGGCTACCTGGATGTTAATAAAAACATGTAATTTCTATCCCTCAAATTGTACCTATTTAGGATTAGATTTCAGAATCTTATTTGAAACTCAAACAGGCTTTAGAAATAATTTTGTCTCACTATTATTATAGAGATGAATAAATGTATTTTCAAGACAAGTAGAGTGACTTGCCAAGATTACAAAAAAATGTTCGGGACAGAGCCGAGTCTAGATGTTTATCTTCTAATTTCCAGCCAGATAATAGTTTTCTGGCTAGTTTCCGCCTCGCTCTGAGGGAGGCACATTTTCCATCATCTGTTATCCCAACACTGAATATTGTTTTTGACATGTAGTAGGAAATCAATTAATATTATTTAAATGAATACAAATATATGCTGTAAAATATATCAAAGAAGTCTATTATGTGTTTTCAGACAAGCTTTTATTTCTACAGTATATATTTTTATGAGACAGATATGTATTTTTTAGACTAATGTGCACCATCAAATAGCATTCATTTTTGAAACATTTTGAGAGTGATATGTATGTACCAGCAAATAGAATTCAGTAATATATCTGAAGTTGTACCTGGCACTCTGCCAAGATTTGTCCAAAGAAAATAATATGAAATTAGCTTTGCCTTTGTGAATATTCAGATGTGAATATTTACAAAGTCGAAACAAAGAAAGAAAAATCCAAAGGGAAAATGCTGATCTCTGGAATACTTTGCACACAATTCATGCATCAAAAGCCAACTGCAAAGCTACTATTTGCCAAGTCAAGTCTCAGGATGGTATACTATCTCCAGGAAAAGGCTTGTAAGGTAAGCTGTACTATTGACCCCAATATCTAGATTTCCACGGAGAAACCATATTTGTTAAGATGTATAGAGGGCTCTCTGAAGTGCTATTGCCGAGATTAAATTTGAGCCATCAGAAGGCTTCGTCATTATCTAGATCTTAGCATTACTTCTGCCTTATTCTATTCTTTAACTATCACTTATGCTGCAAACTGTGATCCTATTGTGATTTTACCCTTACTAGCTGGTTTTCCTGGTAAGGTAAGTATTTCATTCTGCTCAAATTTCTCCTCTTGCCTTCCTAACTGGTCTGAATCTTTCTTTCTGCGTATTATCATTCTGTTTCAGCACCTGTTTATCTGGCTGTGCTTTGGCCAATTTCATTGTTTATGATTATTTGGTTTTGGTCCCTGCCTATATGATCAGTTCAAGTCCTAGCCCTGCTGGAAAATTTCTGGCCCCATTACAGATCAGACATTTCCACTCACAGCTGCTTCTGTATCTATCACAAGTATGCATTCATGCCCATGTGCATCAATCCTATATCAATAGTTGTTTCTAAAGAGATAGCCTCTAAAGTCCATCCTTTTGTATATGATCGTAGGTAAACTG
Organism: Hylobates moloch; assembly: GCF_009828535.3. Taxonomy (NCBI): domain Eukaryota; kingdom Metazoa; phylum Chordata; class Mammalia; order Primates; family Hylobatidae; genus Hylobates; species Hylobates moloch. The sequence continues at coordinate 21,218,119 of NW_026652299.1, forward strand.
AAAATGGGAAGTAACAAGGTCTCTGTTAATTAAAAGGTCCATTAAAGGCTCAATGCCAAAAGCTGGACATGGGAAAGCTTGCCAAGTGCACAGGGTTAGAAACTTAATTGCACTTTTCTTTAGCAAGATTTCTATCAACTGCAGTTCTCAAATATATGACTTTCCTTTAATTTTGTGCTAATGTATAAAATGAGGGTTTTGCCTGTTTTTGTACTTGCCATTTGGATGACATATATGCATGCCTGCCATAAGTGGAATTTACATATGTATATGTAAAACTATGATTCTTGGCTTTATATCAGTGGAAAAATAAATCAGATTATGTAGATAGATCTGTCTTTATACCTGATTTGCTCATATATATATATATATGTATATATATACATATACATTCATATTTATTTTAATGGGCAAAATATTTGAGAATATTTACATGAAATTTTTTATGTAGTAATCTAATTCTGGAGTTGCACTGTTTCTTTTGTAGAGCTCCAAAAATAATCAGTACACAAATTTGAAAGCAAAACAGTAAACTTGAAGTCATTTTTTATTACTCTATCTTCTCAGAATACCAAGGTAATTAGACTACAGGGTGTCCTTCAATACTTGAAATTATATTTTGCTGTTTGCAATTAAGATGCACTGCAGAAAAGTTGTCATGGAATGGCTACCCCAATGGCTGTCAAGCGGACATTTTTCTTAGCCAAGTCACACAGATAAGTAACAAGGTAGATTCAAGGTTGATAAAATGCAAAAGCAAATCCATACTTATTGGTTTCCTGGTGTGACATTGAGTATACTTTGGGATTTCACAGAAGGGTTAGTCGGAGTATTCCTTCCTATATTCTGATCAGTTGCTAATACCGGTTTGATTCCTCTTTCAAGTAGAAATGACTCAGCTATAAATTAGTAGCTTCCTCTGTGGGTAGTTAATGCAGGTGGATAAGCAATATTGAAAGCATTACTAAGTCTAGCCAAAGCAGGTGCATGAAAAAGTATTAGTACATTCTGCAAAACTCTAGGCCATATATTCTGTAGGATTTCTCTGTCTTTTCCATTCCTGGTATCAAGTACTTAACTACTAACTTAAGCTTATACTGAAAAGGAGGAGCTAGGAAAATCTTCCTTAGATATTCAGATACTCAATATTCCATTAATCAATTAATTAAACAAGAACTCAATTAAATCACAGTTTATTTGTGTACTTTTCATGTGACAAGCATTTCACTAGTTCTGATCTCATAAGAGATAAACATAAGAAACCATTTCTGCACACTGAAAACTCAAAGGTTTTTGTGGGAGTCAGATCAGTTATGAGGCTGCGTTCCGTTTCAGGAATAGCAGTTTATATAAAGAGATTGAAATTTCTGAGAAGATTAATAGAATTCAGACCTGAGAAGACTGTTCAAGTCAAGGGACGGTGCCAGAGGCAAGCATACCCCTTGCTGTGTTATCGCTGCCTGGTGTTATCCTATGGGTCTTTTTATTTTATAATATTTCAGAGATGTGTTCTGTAACTTATATGTAGGGAGTCAAATTCTGTTATTTCTATTCATATCTGGCATATAAGACTGATATAATCTTTTTTTTTTTTAATTATACTTTAGGGTTTTAGGGTACATGTGCACAATGTGCAGGTTTGTTACATATGTATCCATGTGCCATGTTGATTTCCTGCACCCATTAACTCGTCATTTAGCATTAGGTGTATCTCCTAATGCTGTCCCTCCCCCCTCCCCCCACCCCACAACAGTCCCCGGAGTGTGATGTTCCCCTTCCTGTGTCCATGAGTTCTCATTGTTCAATTCCCACCTATGAGTGAGAACATGCGGTGTTTGGTTTTTTGTCCTTGCGATAGTTTACTGAGAATGATGTTTTCCAGTTTCATCCATGTCCCTACAAAGGACACGAACTCATCATTTTTTATGGCTGCATAGTATTCCATGGTGTATATGTGCCACATTTTCTTAATCCAGTCTATCGTTGTTGGACATTTGGGTTGGTTCCAACTCTTTGCTATTGTGAATAGTGCCGCAATAAACATACGT